>NC_089761.1:50646772-50704272 GCF_040412425.1 Macrobrachium rosenbergii | reverse complement strand
CATGTGGTGACCAGGTATTCATGGACTTCCTTGAAGGTCATGCCATGTTATGCATATATTTAATGTGGGGATCCCCTTCTTTTTTTCATTTCGAAATTTATCTGGTTACTAGCGCGTTTCAAAGAGTGTCACCTGTAATGTAAATAAACCAACCAAAAGAGTTTGTTTCAAAGAGTGTCACCTGTAATGTAAATAAACCAACCAAAAGAGTTATTGGTGCAGTAATATGCGCCGTGTGTAGTATGCAGTTACCCCAAAAAGTTTGTTCTCTTTTTCCTGGGCGGTGCAGAAAACTTTCTGAATAGAATAACCTTCTCATCACCTTGATAGTTAAGCGCTTCAACTTATGAATTCTAGCTCTATATTTTTTTTATTATATGTCTGAAGACTTCTGATTTGGTTTTAGCTTTGTTCTTTATTATTATTTATTATTATTATTATTATTATTATTATTATTATTATTATTATTATTATTATTATTATCTGTATAAGAAGAAGTAGTAGAATATTGATGATGATAATAATAATAAATAATAATAATAATAATAATAATAATAATAATAATAATAATAATTAATACTACTCTTATTATTATTATTATTATTATTATTATTATTATTATTATTATTATTATTATTATTCTCTTGAAAATACCTCCAACCTGAATGTGGAGAACTCGTAAACTAATACCCGCTACTTAAAATATACTTGTCTGCTCAACAAAAGATTCTCACTTCTTAATAAATTCAAGTTTACCAAAGTATACTAATAACGCGTTCGTGGCAGTTGGTGTGAAACTGCATTAGGCTTAATGCTGTTAGAAGTTTGAGCGTGAAATGCGACTTAGACTTCATTTTGCCTTTTTAGCCAAAACTACCTTTGATGTGCGGCGTTTTCCCCAAATACTCTCCTTTTCAAATTTAGAAGCAGAATTAAATGAAAACTCATTCCATCTATGCGCAGGGTCGAGCATGAGCACGCACGCACGGCATAAATTCACCGGATTAATAACCGTTATCATTGTATTGCTGTGAGTTTGGGTAACCGCATAATTTATTTTGGCACTTAGAGAGGCTGATGCTCTGTTCGTTTTCTCTGAAAGCTTAGCTTTGATATATAAGTCCATTACTTTGTATATTATTTATTAACATTTGTGCAGTTCCTCGTTGGACGAGTCGGTTGAGTTCTCGGCTAGCACTCTGCTAGGCCCGAGTTCGAGTCTCAGGCCGGCCGATGAAGAATTAGAGGAATTTATTTCTGGTGATGGAAATTCAATTCTCGGTATAATGTGGTTCGGATTCCACAATAAGCTGTAGGTCCCGTTGCTAGGTAACCAATTGGTTCTTAGCCACGTAAAATAAGTCTAATCCTTCGGGCCAGCCCTAGGAGAGCTGTTAATCAGCTCAGTGGTCTGGTACTAAGGTATACTTAACTTATTAACATTTGCTTATATATGATATCGATACATATTTACCTATTAATTTTGGCCCTTTCCTCGTCAACAGTTTATGATAACAGCATTAGGCTTCATATTCCCTCAGACCACATGTAGAAATTCCAAAATCTCCCATTCTTCGGCAGCTACCAGAAAGGCCGAGTGAAATAGGGAACGCATCAAAGTCATTACATAATGAGTTTTTATCAACTATAAAGTTTTTTACCCTTGCCTCATCAGAAATAAAGAACACCGCCCTTTTCTAAGTTTCCCGAATTATTCACATGCCTGTCTTGTAAAGACTGTCGTGTATTTATGTAGTAAAATAAATTTACAATATACACTGGTTCCAAGAATATATACACATATTTGTATGTGTGTTTATGCTTGTATTTACGGTCTGTACTAACGTTTTTAGTTCCGCAGTTCTTCAGAGCAAAGTATCTGAACAACATTGGGGTCCGCCTCAGAAATCCTAAGAGATTGTCAGAGTATAACATCCTGGGGCTGTCTCTTTGAGGGTAAGGTCAATGGATTAGTGACCGAATATCCATCATATTTTCTGCCTAGAATCTGGTATGGAGCTTAATACCGGTTGCCATTCCCTTTTCATGTATACACATGTCAGAAGTAGAGGGGAAGGGGGAAGAAGGTGCACTGATGATTACTGCATGAAACAACGCAGTACAACCAACTGTTGTGATGAAAGAAGCAGTGAACGTATAAGAAGAACGCGAGCTATGAAAATTCACGCGTATTTCTCTAGTATTGTTAATTTATTCACAATTTCAAATATATATTATTCAAATATTGTTTATTCAGTATGTATCTATAGTTTCAAGTTCGTCTCTGTCTCTTCCCTCCATCCATCTACCTTTATTTGTTCCTCTTTTGTTTTATTTGTGAAACTGCAGAAAACGAAACCTTTCGTCATCTCGTTAGAGGGAACAACTTATTTGGGAACTTTTTCTTTCGCGTCCCCTTTTAATGGCCTAAAACAGAGGACTTAAATGACTTGGAAAAAGTTATGCTCGTTAGGCTATCAAAAGTTGTGTCAAGTTTTGCAGTTTTTATTTCAGTCCTTCATGGTTTTGAATTTGCTCAAAGAAAGTTACATAAAACCCAATGCTTATCCAATTATTTCATTCGAATATTCTGCGACTCGATAACATGTTCCTCGTACTAATGAAGGAACGCTGAAGTTGTTGCTAATTTTGTGTTGCAAGTTTCTGGAGGGTCTAACGTATTTCTCATTCCTTTACATGCCTCAGTAAAATTAACCTTACTGAAAGGTGTAAGTTACGAGTAACTAAATTAAAGTTTAAATTCTTTGCACAATTCTGTACAAACTCAAAATCAGTGGTACGAAGAATTTTAATAGAAATGATACTGCTGCTTTGCAAAAATATTGTATTACTTGATTACTGTCTCATGAACTAGGTTAGTATATTCCATATATTACATATATTGCCTCTGTTGCAGAGGTGGAGTGTGCGCTTAGTGTAACATTATTACACATATAGTTAGACTTGTGGATTAATCTTCCCTCTCTGAGGACACATATCCCAAAATATTCCTCTTCACCATTCTTTGTTACTTTCACTAATGTTTATCTAATTCCTCTTACTTTGCTCCTTCCTTCAGCTACCTTATTGTCATGAGTTTTTATTGTCTCGTCACCTAAAATCTAATGTATTTTACCTAGTAGTCGTTTTACACCACACACAGCAGCTGTTTCACGCACAATACACCAGATAGAAATGGGACCCCATCTTTGCTGCCAACGAAAAGGAAGAAAACGTGTAATACCTAGCATGTGTTCCTGATTGTCATAAGTATGTACTTGAAATTCTTGGTCATTTCTTTACCTCAAACACTTACACTTCTACTAACAAATTCATTTCCCCGTTGGGTCACATGATTACTTTCTCGGGTGTGTTAGTTTTACCACTGCTCTTCTGTTGACAATACCCTGCGCTTAGCAGACTGTCGTTCCTTGGTTTTTCTTTGAAATATTGTTGCTTTAGTAGCCGAAACCGTGACCTAGTTGCACAATATGTCCGAGAGGTACTGACACTGGCTATTTAGACATAAGACATATATACCCCCTCCCCTGTCTCTCTCTTTCTAATCCTGGGTTCAATTACTCTTGCTCCTGATCTACCAAGTTGAGAGAGAGCGTGATCGAGCCATTCTCAGGCGCCTTTTGTTGCTATCCTTGCTTTTTAAGATTTCTGTAAAAGACAACTATTCTGGCGGATTTGTCTGTCCGTCCGCACTTTTCTGTCCGCCCTCAGATCTTAAAAACTATTGACCCTAGAGGGCTGCGAATTTATATGTTGATCATCCACCCTCCAATCATCAAACATACCAAATTGCAGCCCTCTAGCCTCAGTAGTTTTTATTTTATTTACGGTTAAGGTAGAGGTGCCAGCCGCCGACGCATTTTCTGGGGAGCAACTGAGCGCTGCCCGGTCGTGGCTGAGAGTTTCATACAGCATTATATGCTGTACAGAAAACTCGATTGCGCCGAGGAAACATCGGTGCATTTTTTGCTTGTTGTAACTGCTGTGAATCACTGGGCCTTTAAACTTGACCTAAAGAAGTTAACTTGTACTAGGAGGAGATATTATGGTATCCCGATCTCGTCTCATGCTAAAAAAAATATTTCTGATGAGTTTTGCATACAACTCTGATGAGCTGTCATAAGTTCAGCTTTTCTCCTCTTATCTATCTTTATCGTTTCCTACTCACTATCACAGGGATTTCCAGTGCTCCTGATTCTCCTACTCTGCTCTTCGATAATCCTCCCTATTCTTTTCTTTTTTTTTCAAGCAAGGTCTCTAGGGTTCTTGCATCTTTACAGACTGCTAAAGCAATGTGTTTTGGATTTATTCTTGCAAGAGTCCCCTTGGAGTTTGAGAAAGAACTGGCTTTTGTGCTTTGGCTGTCGTCTTCTCCCCTTTGCAGGAGTACATTGGTTCTGCCCATACCTCTAGAAGCTGTAAAGATTCCAACTACTGTCTCAATAATTTTGCTTCAGTTACCACTTAATACGTTTAAATTTTAGTCAACTCCTACTTTCTTAAATATCTGGAATCTAATTCTTCTTTTGGGACTCCAGTACAACTTTCATATGTCAACAGCTGGTGAATTTCTTCCTTATCTCTCTGATGTTTGTTGAGATTTTTCACGGGCTTTGAAGATTCTTTTGTATTACATATCCTAAGACTTTTGTAGCTTTCTTAGTCTACTTTACTGCTTATATCTTTACTCTTTATATATTCATAGTTTAAGAGAGACAGCTGTCACATCCTTCCGGGTTATGCCTAATCTTTCTCCTTCCTTTTTTTTTACATTTTCTTTGAACCTGGCTCTCATAAACAGCTTTTGATAACCTGTCTCATACCCTTTTGTATTAAAATTTAAAGTATCAGTAGATTTGGGATGTATTCCCTATATATGTCGACTTAGGAAGCGCCACCGGTTTAACACTTAGTATCATTGTGAAAGCTTACGGTTCATTCATTTTCCTACGTTTTCAGTGTTTTGAAACAGGAAATTTTAGATCTGTGCAAATTATATGCATTTACATTAGCCGTTGAATGTATGACATGGGAGGCGTTATGTTTGCTTTATTGCTCTAGATATCGTATACCACAAATAGAAGCTTAAGCTGTGATATGTATGATGAAGAGAACAGGCAGAAATTTTTTAAAATGTTGTTCAACATACATAATTCTGTAAGACTCTCACATTAATTCAGACTGTAAAAGTACAAGCTATAAATGTTTTATTGTAAAGTATGTTAGATACATGATCTAACGTCCTTATTCGAGCTTGCAGATTACGATCTAGGTTTCTGGATTAATTTATAGTAGCCGACTGGTCTGATTCTAAGTCATTGAGTCCTGAAGTTGACTAACTCTGTGTGTGATTAACAAGAAAGCTGAGTTATATATGTATGTATATGAATTTTTGTCACTTGAACTGGAATAATTTTTTTATGTTCACAAATATTAACCCACAAATATCGTTTAATATCGAATATACTATATCTTGGGGGATAACTTATACCCAAATGGGATACTTAACTGAAAAGTGCTTCTTCCCTGGCAAACTAGAGATCTGGTTTAGAAACAATGATATGCAGTCAACCATTCTACTGTAGATGCATTTATCAGTTATAATCCCTTTGGCCAAGTCTTTCCTAAGGTATAGTGAATTCAATTTTAAACAAGATTTGTGGACTAATTTATATATATATATATATATATATATATATATATATATATATATATATGTGTGTGTGTGTGTGTGTGTGTGTGTGTATAATTATAAATAATCAACACACAGTCATGTGTGGAACAGAAATGAATTTCTGACTCACATCAGGATCGAGCCCCGGTCTTTCAATTGAAAGGCAACGGCGCTGCCCACTAGGCCATACAAGTCATAAAAAGAGTTGGAACCTGAGGGCAACTGCACCCAAGGAATTACCTGGGCGGGCAAGGTAACTGCTTGCATACCAGCGTGTTTTCCCCAACTTCCTGACTCAGCAGTGACCCAATTGAAGCATTTCATTCGAATGATCCTTCTGAGTGAATATGTGAGTTAGAAATTATATATATATATATATATATATATATATATATATATATATATATATATATATATATATATATATATATATATATATATATATATATATATACATATATATATATATATATATATATATAAAGATATATATGAATTCTTTTCTATTCATATATATATATATATATATATATATATATATATATATATATATATATATATATATATATATATATATATATATATATATATATATATATATATATATATATATATATATATATATATATATATATATATATATATATATATATATATATATATATATATATATGAATGCTTTCTATTTCAATATATATATATATATATATATATATATATATATATATATATATATATATATATATATATATATATATTTGAACATGTGTTTTCTGCGGCTCTTCTGTCCCCAAAGTCATCTCTTTCCTTAAGTCTTGACTAGAAAATAGTACTAAGTTGCCTGTTACCGGGGCTTCCACATGATAAATCTTTCTACAGAAAATTAATATTCGTATATTTGTACATATGGATAAATCGTCTGCATTGGTTTGATATATTCGTATATTTGTTTATATGCTTAAATATTCTGCATTGGTTTGATAAATTGGACAATCAAGCACCATATTTGATTGTTTGAGAAACAATGTACTATTGATGTTTAGACTTAAAATAACTATGCCAGATGAATATTTTCTAGCTATTATCTTTATGTCAGTATAAATCCCATAACTTCGTCACAAAATGCTCTGTGATGAAATGTCATCTGACAAATTCTGTTTACAGTTGGAAATAAATCTTTTTTAATAAATCGAAACATTCTTTGTCACTGTTTCACAAAGAATCAAATCATGTGTAGAAGTACTTAGAACAAACGGCAACGACGTTGATGAGGTTCTATGCTAAGAATGATTTTATTATTAAATTTGCAATCCAAATTATTCTTTACTCTCTTCTTTCATGCAAACGCCAGCTCTCTTTCTCGGCATACTTTTCAACAAATAATTTTATTGAAATCGTCTCTTTTGAAGAAGGATACTTTTTGTTTAATGTATTCAGGAATCCAATCTCCTGGTACTTGAAGGGTTGTCACTTGAAGCTCTCTTTTTCCCACTTGGGGCCTATGATCGCTCGTAAGAGTGTAATAACATGGATTCTCTGAGTCAATATTATCTATGTGTTAGATCCACCGTATTTGTTGACAGAAGCCTCCGTCCTGATCACAAGAATCTCCTCGTTGGCTCAACAAGACAACTGTGACTGTAATGGATATGTGAGATTTCAGAACTGATGTTTGGGTTGCTCTTTGATTCCGATAAAAATCAGATGGCGATGGTCGCAGGCAATGCAGTCCAAATTAATGCTCCATAACACTATCTTGGTCTATGTCATCAAGTACGTCGCATAACATTGCCCCGAAGTGAAAGATTATTCATTATATAAATAAGGTCGTTTTTATTTAGTACTTGCAAAAGTTCGCTCATTTTGATTCATCTTTTCCTGGTTTGGTTATGAGTCTTCCTCTAAAATGTATATGAAAGATATCAGTTTGGCCATAAAAGCAACTGCTATCATGATGTGTTTTTTATTATAGATATTTTCGGCTTTTCCGCAGCAGGTTATTCATATCCTATAATGTGTAATGTTTTTTCTTTATTTTATCATACTGTCTTGGTGTTATAAAATTTGGAAAAATAGTCATATAAAATATTGCGATATATAAAATATGGCTGTATTCACAGGATTTTTTCTTAGAAATGAGTGAACAAACATTAAAAGAACGCGTTTCTCTTAGATTTACGTTTTTTTAATAGACACAAACTGAAGTAAGGTTTAGTGCAAAATGAAAACGTTGTCTGGGAAAAGGTGTTTCATTTCGTCATGCTACCCACGTCAGGGCGTGCTAATCCATGCGTTATCTTACATGAATATCATTATCTTAAACTTCTCGCACAACATTTTGGATTTTAAACCAAATATTATCGTACTTCAATAACTTAAGGTAGTGCTGTAGAAAAGATAGGTACAAATTCTCAGTTATCGAGGCCATATGATATTGCTAAATTATCATATTAATGATATAAGTATATTTTCTGAAATTTCCTGAGACCATTTCTTCTTACGCTGATGACCCCATCATTTCTCTCTCTCTCTCTCTCTCTCTCTCTCTCTCTCTCTCTCTCTCACACACACACACACACAAACACAATTTGAAAGGTTTGCAAAGAACAAGCTTGTTTTGCCTGTGCTTTTTCTAGCTATTTTTCTCAGATTATTTTTTCTCATTATTTTTTCTTTTTAAAAATTTTATGTTAGCATCAGTGTTTAACTCAAAATTAATGTTATTTCACGTTTTCAGAAGCAAATATCATTCATTGTTAAATGAATGTCCATTTCTCTCTTACCACTTTATCAACTGATGCTCATTCCTCTTCTACTAAATTGGTGTCAATCTGGTTCGTCTTGGGATCGCACAAAACTTGCAGCGTTTTCATAAAAACCTTACCAACCCAGAGACATTTTCTAAAGATGTTGAAACAAAGAAAACAAGTCCTTAGACACTCTTAGTAATTCAGCATCCAGTTTTGTAAGTCTTGATTCATGATTCTCATATTCTTGTTCATCTCTCTAGCAGATATATACACACTGCTAAGTGACTGCCAAACATTTGCACATTTCGTTGACTCGATAATCAAGATATAGTGAATATGCAAATTGTTATTAAAAAGAAAAAGGTTGACGTTATGAAGTGAATTGTTTGTGAACTATATGCGGAATCAGAAGAACTGAAGCAGTGAAATATGTTGAAGGTAAAAAAGTTAATGTACGTGAAAATATATCAGAATTTTCTTGCAGTGGACGGAGTGCAGAAAGATAAGTTGGTATAAAGACCGTATAATTGTGAAGGGTTGGGAAGAAGGAGAGAGAGAGAACTAGAAGATGATGGAGAGACAGAAAGAGATAATGGAGCAGAAGGTTGAAAGACACTTATCATTTCTGCTTAGGCGAATCAGGAGGTAAAAAATGGTGCATCGGTGACTGTCTTACGTTTCCTCTGAATCCATTCCCTTTGATGTAAACAGCTTATTGGTGATGACTTACACCCGGTATTTTCATTTTCTCTGTAGTACGTCGGCATATATATATATATATATATATATATATATATATATATATATATATATATATATATATATACACACACACATATATATATATATATATATATATATATATATATATATATATATATATATATATATATATATATATTTCATTGACACAATTCAATAAAATCGTACCAAGGTAAAAAATCGTTTTTTAAATACCCCGTCATTCTCAATTTCATGAGGCCACTGATTTTGCAGTGGCTCTTTCTTTTTTTGTAACTAAACCAATTTTGTAATAAAAAAACTTTTTCCAGCCTTTTTTTTTACGCATCGCGCAGTTACATTTCGCCATTGCTGACAAAGCGATTCTTTGCAAACAAAAATAATGAAACTTTTTAGTCATGCATTTATGTTCACAGAATTACCGCAGTGACTTTGTCAAAAAGAAAAATAATAATACCGGTCAAAATTTTTTTCGTTTTACAGACTTTGGAGGTTTGAGCGATTTTTATAATGCGCGGCAAGTTTATAATTCCATGGTCTACGTGGGAAAAACTACGCTAATGCGTGAAAGTCATTACTTAATCTAAAACTTATTTCAATACGTTGCGCATGCAGTTTTAGGGGTCACTTGTAGCTGTCTCAGTAATTATAACAGTAATGTACATTACCTATAATCTACATCAACCTAAGCCTTTGATCATTTGATAACGAGCAGTAACAGTGAAATGCCTCTGCTTCGTCAGTCGTAAATTACTGTTCCAAAAGGAGTTTGCGAGGAAGATAACGGATGCAAAATTCCGAGTGATTTATAAAGATTAAAAAATCGATGATTCATCTTCTCTTGTCGGGATAATCTGTTATCTTCTTTCCCGTTCTGTGAACCCGGAAAAACAAGATTTACAGATGGTATACTGGTGAGATATAGTTATTGGGGTCTTTTTTTCTTTAAATTGAACCAAATATTACGTGATGACAACTTTTAAGTATTTACCAAGAAGTGACTCGCTCAGCTGGAGAGTTATCAAGGAGTAAGGAGGTTACAATAACAGCTTTGTATATAAAAATAGCTTCTGTTGCTAAATTTACATGGTAGATTGTGATGAATTATAATAAATTAGGTATTCCCTTCAAAATGTTGCACGCTAAAAAAATTACTTATAACTTCCTTTGATAACACGGAGAGGCCGTCATTCGCATTTTCAATCATATGGCTGAAAGATGTCTGATAATAATATTATCTGTTTCGATGCCTGGTTTTATAAACGTAGCAGACTTAGTTTATACCTGGCATTTGCCTCTAAGCTCCATAATGTCATTGACATTGGTACTGGATGTAGTAAAATGCAGTGGCAATATAATTGTTCTCAAATTTTTAATTATAACGTTAATTAAATCATCGGCATTTTTCCTTCGACTGAATAACTCATTATAATTGAATATTAAATATCTATGACATACAGGGATTAAAAACAATACTCAACGCTAAATTATATATGCATGGGGCATATATCTCTACTCATAAATTACACCATTTTTTACAGTACTTAAAATATAATTGGGAATGAGATAACGTTAATGTTTGTGATATTTCTTATCTAGATATTTTGCGTTGGTATATCAGTCCATTAAACGGATTATTCAGGGAAAACAGGTATGAGGGCATTTTGCAAAACCATGCCTTGAATCATCAGAATCGTATTCATTTATTTTTTATAACTGTAAGGCAAAAGCATATCACTATAGTTTATTGACAACTCCAACTACTGTATTGTACTTGTTACTTGAAGTATTCATGTAAATTGAGCTTCACTTGCGTGCTGTCAAGTTTTGATAAAATCTAGAAGAGGCTCGTTCCACTCCATTGCCATGATGTCACGAGGTAGCCATTGCATTTTCTAAATTCCTCTGCGATGTGAGAATGTGCATGTGGTTAATAATGCCCACGCCGTTTCCTCAAATAAATATCAATGATACATAACGCCCACGCCGTTTCCTTACATAAATATCAGTGATACATACATTGAAGCATTTACAAACGAACTGATATCCATAATTGTACACGAACTAATTAACTACATTGGTCCTTTTCGACCTGTAAATTAAATGTAACAGTGTTGTCTCAATTAATTTCATGTAACTTGTAGCATGAGCCAGCGAGATTTGTTGACATTGTTTGTGAAGCCAACTCATTACCATACATCGCAAATTCCATTATAGAAATAAACAATTTAACTAATTTCGGTCAACGTACGTATACAAATGAAAAAATCTTCATCAATAAAGATCACCTAAAAACCGGTAAAGTTTGAATATTTTTGTAACAGGTCAGTTCGTTACTATAAGTTATGATATGTTTTACAAAGTGAAAATGAGATTCTCCAATTTCAACTGAAATCACATACTTCACACACACACACACACATATATATACATATAAGTGTACGTATATATATACATATACATACATATGTATACATATATATATATATATATATATATATATATATATATATATATATATATATATATATATATATATATATATATAATACAACATAATATAATGTAATATAATATAGCAAAATTATATATATATATACACACACACACACACACATATATATATATATATATATATATATATATATATATATATATATATATACACACACACACACATATATATATATATATATATATATATATATATATATATATATATATATATATATATATAGAGAGAGAGAGAGAGAGAGAGAGAGAGAGAGAGAGAGAGAGAGAGAGAGAGAGAGAGAGAGAGAGAGTTACATGACGGTGCAATTCATGCATAGTAAAGAAAGTGATGTGGTGTGTCGGTCTGGTCTGGTGTTAGGATTGGGACGACTACAGTTTTTAAGGTGGGCTCATTCCTAGAAAAGAAAGAGGTTTCCTCTTGTTCAAATCCTAGGTTCACATAACTCTTTCACTTTTAAGAAAAAAAGTTATTTTACCTGATATTGACTCCACGGTGTTTTCAGAATACAACGCACCCTTTCTCTCTCGCAATCGAAAATGAACTCTAAGGGCTACCCTCAGATATGGATTTTCTGATCCTTTTGGGCTCCACCACTTCGTACCCTGTTTCATATTCCCTGTAGGGCATAATATTATTCGACAACAACAGACAATGAAGTAGAGAGACAGTAGCATTCAATTTGGCATGTTGTATAAGGAACTGAAGCAGCACTTTATCACTCAATTAGACACTATGTATAACCTTACCAGTTGTTATGAAAACACTGTTAACTATGAGGTGATAATACAGTATCTTCTGCGAACTAGAAATATTTTCTCCACACTTTTTACTTTTAAATACATGCAATAGATTCATCTCTGTTTCTGTTAAATAAATTCAACGGCAAAATTGAATAAAATGAATTCCTCTTCTAAGTTCCTTTTAAACAAAGCATATTCTTTCAAACCTTGCACCACAGTTGTGTCTAACGTTAGTACTTAACTTCATTTTTCTTACACAGCTGCTTTATGTTTGTTAAAAAAAAAAGGGAGCTTCAGAATCTTGGGGGTGGGGGTAAGTAAGCAACATATTTTGAGAGAGATCTAAGGTCATCTTCATCTGTTGAGGTGTGCCCTCCCTCTAGACTTCTTAACTGCTGTGCTGGGCTCATTGATCAGCAGTCAGGGTTGGCGTCTGACGCTTCTGCTCAACTGACTCCTCCCTGACGAACAATTGCTGCCTAGGCCTACAAGACTCTGGAGGAGGGCCTAGGACTGATGAAGTGTCTTACTGGCTTGGATATTCTGAGCACAGGCCCCAAGACAACCCACACGTGGAGCTTTCCTTAGTTTGCATTTTTATTCTGTGATGTCCATTAACATAGACTATCAGAATTTCTATCCTATAGTCTAAGGGTAGCTGAGCAGAATATGGTCTCAGCATGCCTCTCGCCACTGAAGTCAGAATGGCAGCTCAGTGTGTTGGCGGGTGCACTTGTCTTCTCCTCTTTTGCAGATGAAACATGGAAAAGGGAGAGAGAGAGAGAGAAAGATCAGACTGAGGAAGAAAGAGTAACAATGGTTTATCTTGTAAGAAAATAACCAACAGTATCCCTCTTAATCCATGTACATGGTTGGGGGTAGAGCCAAGGAATGTAAGGGATTTCCTTTCCTAAGATTTTTCCTCTTTATTTTAATAAATAATTAGACTAGTGACTTGACCATGTATGTATATATGATATATATATATGATATATATATAGATATATATATATATATATATATATATATATTAACATTAACTGGACGCAACTGGACCCCAGGGAACAAAGATATGCTGTATATATACTGTATATATAAAATTCCAAAATTAAAAAACTACTCTCTGATGGTTGGCAATGCTGCACAGCCTAAGGTATGTTGGTAACACTGCTTACACTCATAAAAAGACTGAAAATGGGTTGGGGGGTGTGGAGACCAGGAAAAGATTCCAAGGTGGGAGGGGATGGTCAAAAGGCTTGGTGCCATGGGAGGGGAGTGGCAGTAAGGCTGTTTACAGGAAGACTCACCCAGAGATAGGATTGTTTTGGAAGGCGGGTGGCCAGGGTTTCCCTGACTGGGAATGGGGTGGGAATGCATTGTGGAATGGGTGGTGAGGGGTGGGCAGCATTGACTTCGTTATAGGTTTTTTGTTTTATGTTTTTACGTTTATGCTTTTTCACATTTTATTAAAAGATATGTACAGTACTGTACTGTAATTTGTAATGAAATGCATCAAGGACAACACAAAAAAAGGAGGAGGATACAGTATAGAGAGAGAGAGAGAGAGAGAGAGAGAGAGAGAGAGAGAGAGAGAGAGAGAGAGAGAGAGAGAGAACAAAAACTAAGCTATCTCATACAGTAAAGCCTGCAATGCACACACTCCTTCCCTTTTTATTTATTTTTATTTTATGCTCTTCTCATTTCCATTTTTCATATATCGTCTCGTTTTTTTCTCGTTTTTTCATAATTTTCACTGCATAAAAGATGAAAAACAATCAAATTTACAACCCAAAAGAGAAGAATACTTCGATATCCCCAGCATGTGAGTATATACGCACACACTCCCTCCCTCAGGATGATGGCAGCAGAGACAAGTGTTCTGTTATATGTGATAATCACACTTAAGAGTTAGCTAAACTTGTAATGAAATGCAGTAAATCGAGAAAAAAAAAGGGAGGACAAGTGATACTGTGCTAAGAAACACTCCAACATATGTACATCGTATAACAAACACAAACACTCCCACAAAGTGAAGGAGGTAGAGAAATTGCTATTGGTTTTAAAAGCATGACGTCACTTAACACATCAAGAAATGTCACTGTTTATCACTTTTTATTGGCTGGTACGGATACGTTATCAGTTTAATAGTGCGAGGGTGGGAAAGAACTTATGTTTTTTGTAAGTTCTCTTGCTATTGTGGGTAATGTGTACGTCATTGTGATTTTTTTCTTTTTAATGGCTGATAGGCACATACACCTTAAACTTATCTCTCACTGATATCTACATTGGGAAGGTGACAGTGCACTCGGTAACAAAGAGAATTCTCCATCTTTGTTCACTTGTGAACTGTAAGCAAATGGTTTCCTTACACGATTTTGTACCCTGAACATGTGGCTTTCATTGTAGTGCTAGCAGCATTGCAGGGCCTGCTAGTGTTGTGTGTGGTGGTGTTTATCTTTTGCATAACCCCACCTCATCCTAAGAGGGTGAGGAAGGCGTTGACTCTTCAACAGATACTAGAAATCATTGGGAGAATCAAGGCAGGATGGTCTAGGGCATGTATCATGGAGGAGTATGGCACTGCTTGGTCAAAGTTGCACCATATTAAGACTTTTTAGGACAAGCTGAAGAAGTATGCAACAGATGTCCAGAAGTCAGGCCCACAAGGTCATGATAAAAGGCACCGCCATGAGGGCATTGAGGAGTCGCCCTTGATGTGGTTTCATCAGCAAATTGCTGCTTGCATGAATGTACGCAGGCCTGAGGTGAAGGCTGTAGCAACAAAGTTTGTAGGCCTGCACAAGGTTGCAGACTTTATGGCGTCTGAAAGTTGGCTGTTTGGGTTCAGGATCCAATATGGGGCTTCTAACAAGGAGACTCGTGTTAGGCTTTGGAGGCTCCCGAGGAGGAATTAGAGGAATTTTGCCAGATGTTGCAAGAGTTTATGAGAAAGGAAGGCATTGTTCTAGGGAAAATCTACAACACTGACGAAACTGGTTTATTGTATCTGTCCTTACCCACTAGCACCTTGGCTAATGAGGAAGAAAAGAACTTAACCTGGTCAAAAGCTTTCCAAGCAACGTGTGTCTGCTTTTTTAAGTGCAAATGCTACTAGTGGACATCGTTGCATACCAGTGGTAGTTGGACATGCAAAGCAACCACATGCCCTGCATGGTTTGATGGATAGACTCCCAGTGATTTGGTATCACTGGATGAAGGCTTGGTTCACCTCCAAGATCATAACCAACTGGTTCCATAATCATTTTAATAGGAAGGTTCTTCGTCATCAGACACATGACCTTGGCATTGTCAGACACTGGGTGAAGGCTTTGCTTCTCATGGACAACGTGCCTGCACATCTTAATACAGCCGATTGGGTGGTGATGGTCGTATTAGGGTCATGTATTTGCCTCTTAATATGACTGCACTCATTCAACCAGTGGACCAAGGTGTTATTGTTGCAACAAATCAGGTGTACTGGAGGAAGTTCCTCAAGGAAGTGATGGTAGCACTGGAGAAAGAGAAGGAGCAAGGCTTGGATATGCAGGGGAGAGGGAGAAGACAGACAGACAATGGTGAATCTTTGAAAGTATTTGCCCAAGTCTGCCATCTACAACTTTGCAGAGGCTTGGAGGGATGTCACTGTAGAGATCCTCAACCATGCCTGAAACCATATGCTGAGTGGACAGGCGGGCATGATGGACTTCCAGGGGTTTTAAGTCAATGACTACCATGCCCAACTTGCGACTGGAGGCGATGACATTCCCTGAGATGATGTATGGGAGTGGCTGGACAAAGCCAATGGTGACCCTGGCTGCCAACTTCTCTCCTACAGAGATATAGCCACTGCAGTTGCTGGTGGTGACAAGGAAGCACCTAAAGACAATGATGACAATGACATGGCTGTTTCACAACAAGCATCCTCGTAGAAGCATAGGCACATGGTCTTTGGATGTGAAGGAATATCATTGCGAAGCATAATAATCATACATATCATCAGAGTAGCATTTTGCCCTACTTCCTGTCCCAACAATGAGTCAATTGGTAGCTTTTCATACAAATTGCCCACTCTTGAGTCAACTGGTAGCTTTTCATACAAGTTGCCCACTCTTGAGTCAATTGGTAGCTTTTCATACAAATTGCCATTTCAGAGTGAATATGATGGAACTAAGAGCACATAACCACATGCTTTACAGAAATAAATATCTGACTTGCATTAGGATCCAACTACAGTTTCTCAAAGGAAAGGCCAGGATGCTGCCAAGTGACATATGCTGGGCATAAAAGAAGTTCGAATCTAAGTATTTCTGTACCTGAGGCTTTTCCCAGGCAGGCCACCACCTAACATACCAGTGAATTTTACCCAACTTCCTGACCCACCAGCGCGTCAATTCGTAGTGTTTCATTCAAAGCATCCCTGCAGCATGAATATTTGAGAGACTAGTGTTAGATCCTGATATGAATCACAAATTTATGTCTCTGAAACATGTGCTCATGTGTTCATTAGTTCCGTCATATTTACACTGAATGGGTATTTCAAATGGTGGGTTGGGAAGTTAGGTAAATTCGCTGGTATGTTAGATGGCAGCCTGCCTGTCTGGGAAAAATCTCAGGCATAGAAGTACATAGACATAAACTTTTCTTATGGTCTGTGTGAGCCAATTGGTAGCACCCTGGTTTTTCATTTAGAGACTGGGGTTTGACCTCAATCTGAATCAAAAATTTATTTCTGTGAAACACGAACTCATGTGTTCATGAATTCCATCATATTCGCGCTGAAGTGGTAATTCGAATGAAATGCTACTAATGATTCACTGGTGGTTCAGGAAGTTTGGTAAAATTTGCTGCTACGTTAGGCAGCAGCCTGCCCAGGAAAAGCCTCAGGTACAGAAGTACTTAGGTTCTTTTATGACTTGGGTGGGTCATGTGCTAGTGCCCTGGTCTTTCATTTGAGAGATTGGGATTTGATCCTGATGTGAGTCACAAGTTCATAAGTTCCACATCTATATATATTTATATATTATACATATATGCTATTTGGGCATATTTTTCTCTCTCATATATATATATATATATATATATATATATATATATATATATATATATATATATATATATATATACACATGCTATCTATATATATATATTTTCTATATATATATATATATATATATATATATATATATATATATATATATATATATATATATATATATATATTATTTATATTATATTTTCTCTCTTTCTTTCTTATTCAATTTCTATTGATGTCGTAGATACTATCTTCTTGTCAAGACTGAATCAGTTATACTTCTTTTTCCTCTTCTGGCAAGCTTCTCAGGAATAAGGAAGAATCATTAGGGATCCTTTCCTTTTTTAGTCGACAGACCATTTCTCCACCTCTCTCAGCGGCTTCATCCGGACTGGATTAGCAATTGACATACAAGATTTTTATTACTGACTGTGGATGTTTGAATTTCAAACATCACGTCATTGGGGTGCTGAATTTCTATTAGTTGGCGGTTCTCATTCTCTCCCTGGCTGTCTGGGCAGCAGCGTGGGCATTCCTGGCGTTCCGTAGGAAGTGTCCTATGCCGAGCTTGCATCCAAAGGTGTGATTCCCATCTCTGGCCGATAGTCTTGATTAGCTTTGTTGTCAGTAGCCATGTCCAGAGGTGTTCTGTCACTCGTGTCTCCCTTCGAATTCTTACGGATGTCCTGGGGTATCCTGGAAGAATGGAGGATGAAGTCTGTGTTCCTCTGTATATTTAACACAGGCCATGGTTGATTTATACTCTCAGCTCTGCTTTTTGCAATCTGTGGAATCGGGCTTCCCTATGCACGATCTCTGCGCTTTCTAATAATTCCTCTGGTGTCAGCTTATAGTTGTGGTCGTCTACGAAATATTGGAATATTGCCCCTTGGTTGCGGTGAGCTTGCAATCGCCTCAGTAGTGTGGTAGTGGTGCAACCCATGTAGAAATTGCTGAGGGCTTCACATGTCCCTTCGGTACATTTAAATTTGTATACTACGTCGGTCGACTCCCACCTTTCTCTACGGGGGAGCCCATGCTATTCTGCAGTACGAGGGTGCTGGCTAGGTTTGGGTGGCAGTAGACACATAAGGATATCCTTTTGTCAGGATTCGTAGGTGTCGTAGTACCACTATCAGTTATTTTCTTCATGGCCTTTAACTGGCTATGATATGCGGTTTTGTAATACAGTATGATGTTTGTCAGTAAGGTAGGCGTCGTCACTGGTGTGTTGGCATACGCGTCCAACTGCTTTCATATGCAACCCTCTATTAACTGCTGTCGTATCCATTATTAGTTAGGAACTGCGTAACTTGTTCGAACTCTGCGTGAATACCTTTCCATGTGGAACAGTGCATAATTGCACATCTCCAGTACACGGCTATCACAGAGTGCTTTCAAGTGTTAGGGTACCCCCATGTGCGTTAAAGAGAAAAAACAGTAGATTGATTCAGTCTTGACAGGTAGTAGTATCTGCGAACAATGCCATTGACTTCAATAGAAATTGCATATATATATATATATATATATATATATATATATATATATATATATATATATATATATATATATATATATATATATGTGTGTGTGTGTGTGTGTGTATGTATTTATATTGTATATATACACAATATATCTTTCTAGTATGAGGTACAGATGTATTTCCAGTAATGCGGGATTATTCAAGATACGTTGGGTACTATTCCCCAGTTTCCCTCGTCACTCTTTCCCAAAACTTCCTTTTTTTCCAGCCCTCTTTAGTGGAAAAGGTCGTTGCGTCCACGGCCGAGGTTTTATAAGGCAATCCAGTTTTGGAAACCTCAGCGCTTTTGTAATGTTGTTGACCTGCCTTCCGTCCTACCTCAGCTTCTGACCTCCATTCCAGCTTTCCCTCATTTTTTATCTTTTAGACGGTGTATATGATGGGGAGAAGGTAAAAAGGAAAACTTTTAGGCTAAGAAAATACGTATACTGGAAACTCAGATAAAACTAGTTCAGCCGTTCTTGCTCACTCATATCAGCCAGCCTGGGCATCTTGCTGTTACGCTGTTGTGTGCAATTTAAACATTTCAAACTCTAATTTTTTTTTATTATTTAGTCATCATGAATAGTGTTCAACATGAGTGGCAATTCGCTTTATTTATATACATTACGGAGGCCAATATAGGAGACCGTCACTGAGATTTTATTTGTATTTTTATACGTACATTTTTTTAATTATTAGCCATTTCAAACAGCCTCCCGTTAGCATTATTGGGTGGAGTGTAAGGATTTTATAGGCGAATTTTTATAACAGATTATGAGGCAGCAATTGTACTTCAAATTTTATATATTCATTTTAATAACGGAATGTGTGGCTGCCCTAATTCAATTAATTAAATGTGCAAAAGCATAATCTTCGACCTAATAGCAAGTATTAGGATTTGTATACATCTGGACATCTATGCAAGCTGTACGATTATGAAGAGGCAGTGTATTCACAAACGAAGGACAGGATTTTGCTAAAATAAATTGAGTTTCTTATGAAGTAACGGAAATTACAAGGGAGTGATACATAATATATGTGCTAAGATATTTACTTTCACCATACTGTAGTACGTTGAAATACCATACAGACTGCTTCCAGGAGAAAACGATGGTCATATGGAGATATTTATATTTTCATAAGCTTTAGCGGATGAAAAACAGGCTTGGATGAAATGATGCGACTATGTGGTTAAATCATGCACCCAAAGTATGCGCGATTTACCTTTTAACCGGAAATGGCAAATGACTAATGTGGAAATAATTTGCTTATAGAGAAGGAATAATATTTTGTTAAATGGAATTCCACTGAAAAAGAATTCTGCCCGTTAGGTTTTCCGTATCAATGAAAAATTAGAGAAAATCGAGAAGCATAGATCAGGATTTACCAGTGCCTTTTATACCACCCTTCATCGTGAGTCTATATATTTTGGTGTTGGGCTAATTAGATTTGATCTTATGATTGATAAGTATAAGCAGCGGAATGGATAGTGCACCCAGCTTCTCTTGGTTGTTCCATGGCTTTAAAATCTGGCCCTTCTACACGTATGTTGCTTGCGTATTATTACACCCGTCTTTTTTTATAGAGACGAAACCAATGGGCAGGACTGCCCGAACCAAGTTCAAAGTGAAGTGTGCTAATGAAGTCGAGTACTTAAGGGATCATAAACCGGCTTGCTACCTATAACAGATAAAAGTTAAATATATCTTAACTGCTGATTTGCAAATGAGAACCCAGCGCAGAAAAAATCCACAGCTTTACACGTTTCAGGCACCTACACAGATGTTGAACCCCTAAACATATTGCGCCATTCACCTCTGTTTTGCATGAACCTCGTTTCCTAATGTTGAGGCCATTCTGTTTCAATACCAGCCATTTCTAGGTATTCCTCTCCTTCCTCTTGTCAGTTGGTTGATTGAGCCCAGACTTCTGCAGCAGGCATGTTGTACCTTTTGCAACCTTGCCACATTTATGGCCCACTGTTAGGCAAGGGGCTTTGTTATCACAAGGCCTCCTTACTCTACAACCAACCAACCTCCTCCATTTACCTGCATAACTACTCTCGCTTGCCCTCACTCTGAACTTATTTTTCATGCTATCTGGCTGTCTACATCTACAATTACTATCCTTTACCAGCTTCTGAAATCAGTCAATCTTGTCCAGCCCTATTTTTAGACAAAAGAAGCCAATCTCCCTTCTAAAAAGTATAACACACTCCATCATCATAAAAACTTTTCATCGCTCTCCAATTTTTCTCCTATATCATGCATGATCAACACCCATCGTATTGTTTTGCTAGGAATGCTGTTGTCTTGCTCTAATATAAGTAACATTATGTGAATATAACTCTTGTAATGACCTCTATCACCTGTTTCCTTATACAGAGAAATTAGTATTCCTATTAATCATTCTTTTGGAATCTTTACCTTTTCCTGGCACACCTTACACATGCTGGTCAGGCATTCTTTCACCACCTTATCACGGCATCTGACTTGCAATTTCATCAACTCCCGGTGTCTTACCATTTCTCAACCTCTTAATTGTCCTTACAGCTTCAACAGTCACTTCCACTCTTGTAGCGTACTGTCTTCTTTATAGAACACGATCTTTCATTTGTTCTTGAAATTGCACTTAAAATAATTTGATAGTTTCCTCCCTAAACTTCTCATCATATCCTCATCCCGCCACTCACTGTCATTTATTCCTCTTCCCTTCCCTCTAAAACTTGAAAAGCTCAGCCCATTCTTCATCTGGTTTCTCGTACACGCGCTCTTCACTTACTTATTATCAAACTTGCTCGTCTTGATTACCCTTCAACTCCCATTTATATATAAATATATATATATATATATATACATATATATATATATATATATATATATATATATATATATATATATATATATATATAAAATGTGTATATACATATATTTTGTGTGTGTGCGCTGGACGCAAACACCCTAGTCATCATTAATGCGGTATACATTCATTAAGACAGACCACTAATTGGAGAAATCATGCATTGAATTACTCGTCATTCGGATAAATCGGTACCTGTCTAATCGTCATTAGACCAATAACACCGGACTGGTGAATAACGTCCCTACAACATGAATGATACTCATAAATTTAAAGAAATACTTCGACGAGATACGCATGCAGCATCAAAGGCACATGCCAATACCTTTTTTACATTTGAAATTCTTTAATAGCTCTCTCATGCGATCCCATCAGTCTAATAAGCATTTAATAAAAACTCATATTTTTTCGTTATTGTGGTTATTCGTTTTTTTCCCATTTTGTTCTCTTCGGCTTCTCTTCCATAGATTTGCTCTGCTTGCAATGAGGTAACGATGACCCCGTGAGAAAGTCCAGCTGTTAGGACGAAGCAGGGCGAAGGAAAAACAAAATTTTCGTGTTTCCTCATTTGTTTTTTTGCGCATGACTGGCGAAGCAAAAGAAACCCGACCTAAACAAGCTCCTAGGAAATAGTGTCTGTGATTACCAGTCGGTTATCAGGTTTAGTTACTAATGAAAGTGGGCCATTTTCCTCAATATTTGAATATATAAAGTCTTATGATTTTATCACTGTATCACTCATGGCATTCGGACTGTGATGTTTTAAAAGCGTAAATATTTCCGGGAGAGAGCTCAGCTGCGGTATATGGCTTTAATTTTTTTATAACCATTTAAAGTTTATTTTGTCAAATTCGCTCTTCGTAAGTAAATCTATTTTTAGCACTCATTTCGTTGGAGAACCCTTTTGCTTTTTCTTCTTTATAAATATTAAGGCAAAAGTTATAATCTTCTCCTACAAGGATGAAAGATTTCATGATATATAATCTACTGCAAGTCAGCTGTTGTTTACCAAAATTTTCCATATTTGTGACATTGTTATATTGTCTATTTTTATGTGTGATTTTCATGTGAAGGAGATATGGGAGGATATAGACAAACATATTCTTTACCTGGCGAAGGTATATTTAAAAGTAAAAATGGATTTGTGTAATATTTAATACCGTTACTACTGAGAAATAAATTTTCAGTATATTCTGGATTTAACCGAACAAGATGTTTTCACTGTATATTTAATGCCAATACTTATTTGGAAAATAAACTTTCACTTTATTTAGATTTAACTGAACAAGATGTCATTTGCATTGTTTTGTTTATTGGTTGATAAAAAAAAGGAAAAGAAACAACACAAAAACAATTGTTGCGCTACTCAACAGCATATCAGACATTTAACTTAAACGTATTGATATTTTATTAATTTTGTCTCTACAACTTTTATCTGGTGTCTCGTTTCTTTCTCTTTATATTGCATGGCATGATATACTAGAGCCATGCATACGGGGCGCTGTATGGAATAATTCAGATATCATAAATCTTGGCGTTACTCCCTTTAACGGTTATTTAATAGGATTGTGAATATTATTTAACTCATTAAACGGGGATCGTACGGTTTTTTAACCTATTTCTTTACTGACCTTATAAGTAACACGTTTTAAGGCTCGACATCCGAGTAAATAGATGTCCCAAAGTCAAACTAGATGTCTCAACGTTATAAATCATCTCTACCAGATATCATCTGATATGATCGGAAAAGTAATTACTGAAAAGAAGTGTGTTTGAGTAATACTAAAGAGACGCCAAGACCGACATGAAATAATTAATTAACAACATATCTATTTCAATATTCTACAAGTAGAACTTGTAAATAGTAACAAACAAAGTTTCTAGTTTTCACTTTGAAACCATATATCATTTCGGTAACCTTCGAGCTATGGGCAATCCATTCCATTCTCTTAACACTTTCCCATTTCTTTTCTTCATTGTAAATGTATAATCGTTGTTTGTTGTTGTTTTTACACTGTTTACAGGTTTCCTTTCATTTTTTATATTGCCTTTTCCTGATGTAAGTAGTATTTGACCCTCTGCAATTTTCCAGTGTTGTCTTGTTCAACAAATACATTTTTTTCTTTTCTGCACATCATCAGCACCCATTCAAAATTTAACATTCATATTTCCTGTAACTTCCACAACACGAGTATAAACACCTAAATAAATAAAAAAAAAGGGGGGGGAAACACCCAAACAAATAAAAAAAATGGGGGGCTTGCAGTTGGCCTGGAAGGAGGAGAGACACATACCTCACAGTGCATTGGCAGTTTTCTTTAAGATGCTACCAATACCTTCAGAAGCCATCTTTTTAATTCCTTCCCTGTTAAACGCCCTCCCCCTTTTAGAAAGAAAGTGAGAAATATGTAAATTTATTTTGACATTAAGATAATGACTTTTGTTATAAGTGAAAGCTAAGCCAATTCCCATTAAGAAACAAAAAGTAAAAAATTATATGTAGAGCTGTTATTTTAAAGATAAAGAAATGAATTTTGTTTTTAACGAAAGCTAAGCTAATTCTCATTACGATGGTACCCAGCAGTACCAGGAGCCAAGCCTTCAACCACCCGCTCGGCAATAAAAAAGAAATCATTTTAAAAAAATACCGTCAGATCAGTCATTTTTAAGCCAGAGCGACAGCTTTTTTTCCACAAAATATTCTACCCCCTCGCATTAGTGAACTTAAAGATCCACCCACTTACCGCCATGCGCGATCCCGTAAACCCCATTATATTATCGCCAACTCAATGGGAAATAAACGAAAACACAAAACCTAATTTTCTTACGTAAAAAATTTGTGATTTACCTTCACCTAGCTAATTAGTTTTCACTTTCTACATTCGGTTGGGTTTTCCGCAAAATAGAGAGAGAGAGAGAGAGAGAGAGAGAGAGAGAGAGAGAGAGAGAGAGAGAGAGAGAGAGAGAGAGAGTCTAACTGGCCGTCAATAATTCGTTTGAAATGAATTTCAAGAGCCAAGATGAAGTGATTGGATAATTTTGCCTTGTGACACTCCGTGGAAGAAAAAATAGTTGCTAGATCTGAGCAAGTTCCAGGCTAGGGTATGTGCTTATCACATATAATTCGCTTTGGATGCAAGTTATTCCCTGGGTAAAGTGAATTAGATATGAATGGGTTATTTGATGCTTAAAATTTGAAAATATATACAGCTATGTAAAAACAAAGAGGGAAAAACAAATATATATATATATATATATATATATATATATATATATATATATATATATATATATATATATATATATATAATGTGTGTGTGTGTGTGTGTGTTTGCCCATGAACCCATGGAATGTCTAAATCTCGTGAGGTTTTAAGCACATGGTGTTAATTCTTTAATAGTCATGTGAAAAAAGAGGGACAAACATTATGCATATGTATGTATGTATTTGCATATATATATATATATATATATATATATATATATATATATATATATATATATATATATATATATATATATATATATATATATATATATATACATACATACATATGCATAATGTTTGTCCCTCTTTTTTCATATATAATGTGTGTGTGTGTGTCTGTGTTTGCCCACGAACCTATGAAATATCTAAATCTGGTGAGCTTTTATGCACACGGAATTAATTCTTAAATTCAGTATTTAAAACATGAGTATGGCAGCTATTGTCGTTTTCTCTTCTGGAGCACCCGTTTAAGAGAAATAAGTTTTTTTATATTTGTATATGCAAATTGACCTCAAGGAGGGAAGAAGTAGGAGATTATCTGGACTTCAGCTGTAATTAACAAAAAAGATAATGTAGATGAATGCAAGATAAATAAAGTAGGTAAGAATTAACTAACAGACTGAAATTAGAAGCTAATGGAGGCTACGGGTAAATTTTTGTAAGTTCTGTAGGAAGTATAGTAGTTACTGGAAATAGGCGAATGCAGAGAAATTCGTGATCTTAGAGTAAAGTGGCGAAATTGTCCTTGAGGATAATGCAGCCTTGGTTTAATGGAGTGAATATTTTGGAGACTTGTAGGGAATGTGAGAGAAGCAAATCCGAAGATTGTAATAGTGGCGCGAAAGTGGAAAGGATAAATTGAAATTTGAAAATGCTTTTGGAAGCGGCAGTAAATAATATCAGAAGAATTAAAAGGTTAGGAACGGAAAACTATCATGAATTGATTGAATTACAACAGAGATACTGCAATAAGGTATTGACAATGAACAAAGTATCTTTGTGTGCTGAGATGTTTAGATGAGAGAACATTCTTGAAGGAACAGGTAAAGGGAATAACTGCTGTTCTGTAAAGGTGACTGTAAGCCTCATATGACTTACCATTACTTGTACCTGAGATAGTTATTTGACGCGGTTTTAAATGAAGTATGACGTATCTAAAAGATTGATAAATTAAAAAATTGTGTGGTTTTAGACTATAAAGAAAGCTTATGTGGCAATTAATAGTTATGAAAAACGTGAAAATGGATGGAAAGAACGTTAGTAACATTCATAGACAGTGAATGTTACTAAAGTGAATTATGTAAATGTAATGGATGACGTCAGGCGCAGACAACACATGAATGGCGGGATAATGGAAGAAATAAGCCACAGGAAGAGAAGGGGAGTTGATGTGGAACTAAAGTTCCAGTGTAGGATAATATTGTTCAGAAAACTCTTACTGAGAATAAATGTCGAAAAGCAGAACTTATTGAGATTAGTTGCATGCTTAGTATAGTTGGAATAAAAAAGGCTGCAATAGTCGGAAATATAGATACAACAAATGGTAGATGAAAAGAATGATTACTGTGTTTGGGGGATAGAATGGAAAAGAATAAGTTTGTGAAAACGGTGTATAATTCTTATTTCTACTGTGGAACGAGACGATAAATGAGAATTTGCTTTTTGAATGAGGTGGAAGAGCTATTTGGAAGATACGGAGCCTCGTTATCTAAGCAAGGAAGAGTGAGAGAAGTGTAAAGGTAAAGGGGGTGACGGTTGACATGCAGTAGATAAGCTTTGTACAGTTATATGGAACTCCTAATAATATGGAAGTCTTCTGCACAGATGTTTGAGTCTTAATTCACCAGTTACAGGATAATTTTGCCCATAAATGTTTTTCCTTTTATTTCAATGGAATCACCTTAGTTAAAATAGTTCAGCAAGCATTTCGAGATGGAGCTGCTTGCTTCATGACATTTCCGCTCTAACTGCAGCCCACCACAGTTGACTAACTCGGGTACCTCTTTAGGTATTCTGTTTCCGCCAGCAGAGATATAATGGATTTTACTGGAAACTGGCCTAAATTGTACGGTCTGCTTACGGTCTAGACATTACTAGATATTTGAGGTTATGTTTGAAAAGTTCATTATATGTGTAAATTGGCACTTGCCAAATTTTCCGACAGACGCCAACAGGCTTAAAGAAAGAGCCTTAAATGTCACTTAGAGAGGATTTCCTCCCAAGGGGATCTACTGCTTGATTGGGACATCGTGCATGAAAGTGTTATTCCATTGGCATTTCCCAAGACAGCAGCATCCGTGTAGTGCTTTGACATTTTTTCTCAGTGCTGGTTTTCCCACTAGCAGGGGGTGGCTATGTAATGGCTAACCCTTGTGGCTTTCAGGAAGTCTTTTGAGATAAGGTTGCTGGACCCATTCCAGTCTCCTCTTTGTATGGAACCCATCAGAGTTGGTTAACTCTCACGTATAGGCTACAATGCTCTCTTTAGGTCAACCGAGACGTAGTGAGATGTAATGAAACAGCCATATAAGTTCGGGCTTCCTTTGGAACCGAACCTGGGACCTTTCTATGGTGAGGCAAACTCTCTGTGTACTGGTGTATGTGCATATCAGTATTGTTTTTTTTCGCCTATGAAAGCCGAGAGCTGCAATGCCATTTTCACAGAAATTAAATGTGTTTTAACAGCGCTGTCTCTACATGCATCACCCAGTTATAACCCCTGCTGTAGATTTCAAGAAGTATTTGCCAACCAGAGAAGACTAGTGTGATTATGGACTTTCATGTGTCAGTCTTGACTAATTAGTTCTGTAATGTAACAATGACGAAGGCAATGGAGTCAAGTTTGTATTCGATAATGTAGATACTGTTCCTCAGTCTTGTCATTCAATATTAATAGTTAATCATTATTTATATGTTCAAAATTAACGTGTGTAATGTTTGTATATGTATGTATATATATATATATATATATATATATATATATATATATATATATATATATATATATATATATATATATATATATATATATATATATATATATATATATATATATATATATATATATATATATATATATATATATATATATATATATATATATATATATATATATATATATATATATATATATATATATATATATAAAACAACTGAGCTTCATTTCTGCTTATGTAAGTGTAAAGTTACTTCCCAGTAACACCTTTCTTATCACCACCCAGAGAGCGTAACTTTCAAAGAAAACTTTTGTCATAACATTCCGTCCCTTCCTCGTAAGTTAGTCCTCTTCATAGGCCAATTGGAAGCTATTCAACGTTTTGAAAGGCTCGAATATATATGTTGAAAGGTTTCTAATTCAATTTCGTGTGTGTTTCAGGAAGGATATTCGCGGGGATATTGGCTTTCATCTTAATATAATACTTAGTACTCATCTTAATAATAATAATATAGTACTGGGTACATCTCAAGATGTAACAACAGTTTTCTGTAATGTTGTACTTTATTTCTGAACATCATGAGCAGCAAAGTCTAAGATAAGGATTTTGGAGATCTTAGATTAGAATAGGTACTATTTCAATATTCATGAGCAGAGTCGTCTGTTGGTGTTCTAACTTAATCAGTGATTCCGATTTTCTGTGAAGACTCAATACTAATACTGCTATGACTACAATTATTACTTTTAACATTAATCACCCTAAGGTTCTTGTTCAAATATTGACCAACCATAGGTCCAATCAAGCTTTGCTGTGTAAGAAAGAATGGCGCTGGTGGTCTTATCACCTGTATAGATCAAAGCAGTTGACCATACAAGTAATAGAGCAGAACCCCAGTGGGGAATCTGGAAGACTGACATGGTGGCATGTCAGGACCTTACTAATACCATAGATATGTTGGAAGGGACCAAGGGAGGTAGAAATAACAGGTATGAGATAGTCAGGAGACCCGAAGGCAATGACTAATTTTGAATATTCTGTTTCATCACTTTTGTTGAAGAATGGCTTCGTTATTTCACACGTCACTGAGGTTAGAATGAAGTGCCTTGGTAAGGTGTTCTTAGAAATGTCGATTCTAAAAATAGTTTTATATACTAAAAATTCTTTTGTTTTTGTAAGAAAAGCCTCCAATTGTCACAAAATAACGGTTGGTCGCCTGATTCCCATTCCCGTGTTTTCTATTCATGTTTATTTTGACTACGAACTTTACAAGAACTCCCTCTTATCATTTATCCGAGGAGAGTACAGCGATGCAGACATTTTTACGAAAATTTTAAGCACCATGCATAAGAAGTGGAGGTCGTTTTCTTTTAATAGAGAAAATAGTGAGCAAGAATAGCATTGCACGTGAAAAAGACGACATTGTTAAAAGGAAAAAAAAGAAATGTTTGCTCTCAAGAACCACTTGGACGTCGACCCTTGTTGTGTGGGTAATTTTGCGAGTGGAGTAGTGTTTCTAGTGGGCGACCCTTCCGGATAATTGAAATCTTACGTAAATGGTTGTTTTTTAAGAACTTGAAAATATTAATATTTTTACATGAATATACAAAACATGCATACATAAACATATGTATGTATATGCAAACATATATGCATATATTAATATATATATATATATATATATATATATATATATATATATATATATATATATATATATATGTACAGCATGTACATATACATACACGTATACATGTGTGCATACATGCACAAATATTAAGCTACAATTATCGTTTAATAACCAATTAAGTTTACGTTGGGAATAACTAACATCTAAGGGGAAATATTATTGATAATTGCCACGTACCCAGAGGGATTCGAACCGTTGCAGTGTCTTTGACCACCCAGCTATCAAAAGCATTGAATTAGTACCTGGTAGTTAGACAGAATGGAAGGGCGGTTTCTTTTATGGTTACAGATTCTAGTGGTACCTCGTACCGTAAAGGTTACTATCGGATGGACATGACTCAGACGAAAGACAGATAGTCTTGTCTTGCTGTGTTTTTCACTGTGCCAACTTTTTGGAGTCGAAGTTCTGTCAGCCGTTATCTATGTGAACATATAGTTATTTACTTGAGAAGTGATGTGGGGCATTTTCGACATATTTCACTGGATGTTCTTGTAAGAAGATAGCCTAAATCTTATCTTTGGGGATCTCGCTGAAATGATAAGATACGAGTAGACAAAATCTAAGAGAATCCTGTACATATTTCCTTAACCTAATGTTATACTGAACTAATATTCAATGGTTCACCGTCACATCACATATATTTATGATCTGTCAGATTATACATTGCGTAGAAAAGGACCAAGTGATGATGAAAAGTATAGAAACCCTCAAATAAGAAACATTATCTTCTGTTGAAAATTGAAACTCAAAATTTCATATGAGTATAAAATAAAATTATATTTCCTTGTGGAAAATATAAATGCAAAAGAAATTCGTAGTGTAATGTTGCAAATATACTGAAATTTAGTGTCATCTTAAAACGACAGTTAATCGCAGTTGAATAGGCCAAGTTGAGAATAGCATCATCAGGTTAGCGAATGAAAAATTTATAAAGCACTTAACCTTTAGTTATTTTTTTTTTCTTGCTGTTCTTGATAATTCTTCTGTAATATTCCCTTTTCTCCTTGAACTCACCACAGAACATTAAATACCCTCTTGAGTCGTCTAACCCTGTTGGGGAGAGATGGGGCTCATAAGAAAAGGTCAGCTTTTAGCTACAACCACCTGAATATTATAAGTAAAAAATTAACGTCAAAGTCACCCGCATTTTCACTCTCTCGTACACATACTCTACGTAACATACTTTGAAGTCAAGTGGACATCATCCAAATGTAAAAGTTTCATCATAATTCCAATGAGCGCATTTAATGAAAGTGTTTCAGTAAAAGGTTTGTAAAGAATTTTGATTATTGATACCATTAAACCTAAACGACGAAATATTGAATAAGTCATGCAAATTATGAATAAAACTGGCGAAGTAAAAAGTAAACATATCAAATAAGCAATAAAATTTCTTTGCTAAAGGAAAAGTATTGCAGCCGATTAAAAAATATTTCGTATCGGGAAAAAAACATAAAGCACAGTACACCAAAATGGAAATAAAATCGGTCGTCGTCCTTGCTCTGGAACAAAAATTAGAAAGGGAAATTCAGAAATAGATTTTGCCGAGTGGCAAGTCCATTTATGAAATAAATTCATTATTTTTGTGGTAAACGTATTAGCCAGGGAGCGCATCAGCGACGTTCAGAATTTCACACACTTTTCCAATTATTTATATTTTGGTCACGAATGACAGTTAATGGCTCCACACATTTAAGCTGAAGCCGGGGTTTGGGGGAAAAAGGACCATGACACGCTACATCTGGAAACGTCAGAATATTAATGACGTTGTAAGAATTTTCGAAATTTTTCAGAAGGGTGTTGCTACTTCCAGAGTCTGTTTAAAAGGAGATAAGAATAGGAAGGAAATAATGTCTTTCGAGTGATTTAGAAGGGCTTTAACCTTCAGCATTAACATTATTAACTCTTGAAAATTGGCAACATAAAGTGTTTACGTTTATTTACAAAAACCTGCTATTTTTTTCTCTAGCTCAAAGCTGAGTGCGCTGTACTCAGCAATATAAGATTTCTGTGTAAGGGATTTAAGTCTATACAGAAATACGGCATAATTTATACATAATTATTAAATAAATTCAGTTTCATGTCCATATTGCTCAGTTTACCTGAAAATACATTTGTACTAGGTCAATTTATGAAGGACATACCGGGCAACTAAGTTTGAGAAATTAGTGATCAAAAAAGATAATTGCATCCATTAACGTTAGAATAATTGTCTAATGGCAAAAACTCGACAGTGTATTTCACTAATCACAGTGAAATTTCATGAATTTACGTTTATGGCATAAATTAATGATATGCCATTTTCAAAATTCATAATAGCCGCTACTTTAAAACCGAAACTTAAAATGAGACCAGAAAGAAAAGTAATGAGATTCGGCATAAATACCGGAAATAAAATAAGACGAAAAAGGGAACCGTAATAACATTCCGCATAAAAGCAAAACTTTAAAGAAGACAAAAAAGGAAGAGCCATTAAGATTCCGCAAAAACTTGAAACTTAAAAGGAGATCGAAGAAGAAAAAGGTTATGATTCCAATTAAAATCCAGATTTAAATGGAAACCAAAAGAGAAATGGAATGTTTCCGTATAAAATCGAAACTTAAAAGGAGAATACTAGGAAAAGCGTTATGATTTCGCATAAAATTTTAAATCAAGTGACAAAAAAGGGAAAGCATTAAAATTCAGCAGAAAGATCGATGTTACAGGAGTAAAAAACAAAAAGCACCAAGATTCCGTATAAAGTTCAAACTTAAAATGAGACCAAACCCAGAAAGCATTTATTTTCATTATAAATTAAAAGCCTCAAACGGCACAAAAAAAAATTGCATTAAGATTCAGCATAAAATTGAAACTTGAAGGGAGATAAAATCCAAAAAGCCTTAAGAGTCCGTATAAAGCAAAAACTTCAAAAGACACAAAATATCAATAGCACTAAAAACGAAAATTATCAAGATCTTGCATAAAACGAAACTTGAAAGGGCACAAAAAAAAGAAAAGCATTCAAGTCCAGACTTGAAAGGAGAAAAAATTCGAAAAGCATTAAGTGCTAAAATCCAAATTCAAAATGAGACCAAATACAAAATTATTAAGATTCTACATAAAACTGAAACTTAAAAGGAGGCTAGAAAAAAGATACCACTTAAAGTCGAAAGTTAAAAGTAGCCAAGCACGAAAAGCATTAAATTTAAGCATGAAGCAATGATTAAAAAGTGACAAAAACAAGCAAAGAATTTAGATCCCACATAAAAGCGGAACTTAAAGGTGAAAAAATAAAGTTTTAATGTAATTGCATTTTTTTTAATTTGCACATCTTGGCATAGCAAGACTGTAAATATGTAACCATCATGTATTATTTTCCGTATTATTGAACTTCAATGAAACTTCGGAGAAATTCCTAGATGCGCGTTTGCACACACACACACATATACTGTGTGTGTATATATATATATATATATATATATATATATATATATATATATATATATATATATATATATAAAGTTTATATATATAATATATATATGTATGTGTGTATGTATGTATGTATGTATGTATATACTTTTCCCCTTTGGTTGCTATCCCTACACCCTTTTTTATTGCGGGAACTAGTGGCTGGCGAGGAATACACGGACCCAGCAAACCTGAACGATTACCACACGGTTCCTGGCTGGGCTGACTGTATTTTGATGGGTGACCACCAAAAACAGGCCTTGTGCCACGGGGCATGGCCTAACGCTACAAGGTTACACCTTCTGGCACTAACTTACATAATAGGAAAAAGGTGTATGGCAAATATATATATATATATATATATATATATATATATATATATATATATATATATATATATATATATATATATATATATATATATATATATATATATATATATATATATATATATATATATATATATATATATTATACTGTATATGAGATTTTTGTAGTAACCTCAATGCCCTCTTAACTTTTCGAATTATCCCAATGTTTGGACATTCTGGTCAATACAAAGCCTTAGATCCAAATGCAGGAATATGAAGTAATTCTGATGACTGTGGCAGACCGAGGTCAAGTTGCCGACCTTACCACGATGGCATTACACTTATTAAAATTACATATTTATCTGGTAAAAAGTAACCAGTAGATTCTCTCTCTCTCTCTCCTGACTGGTTTCGGCTTTATTTGTTAGCCATTGACGAAGAACTGATAATAAACATAGTGGAAGAAATTCATAATATATATGCTGGGGACAGTACAAACAAAAATACAGACGTTGGAAACCGAAAAACCACACCTGTCAGGCGCCATGGGGTGGAGCTTTATGGCCTATCCACACTAGCGGGCATGCCCGACGGGCACTTCCGGCTGTTTATATTTTCTCTCGCTTCTGAAGCAGTGTTACCAGACAATCTCATCGTTCTGTCTCCATACTCGGTCGATAAGTTTAGTGGAACAGGTTATGGGAACTGTTTCCCGTCGGGCAGTGCCCACTAGTGTGGACAGGGCTTTACTCTCATTTATACTTGCGGTCAGGCACTGTTTACATATCTACTTATCCTTTTCCCCTTTAGATCTACCACCTTCCTTAAAAATCGAACGTTTTACATATTTCTTATGAAATTAATGGATCAAGATTCTATGTGCCTTGACTGTGAATACATATTCATATATAAGCTTTCTTTGATAAAACTATTCTCAATGATGTTTCTTTCAGGTGCATAAATAGAATAAACTATTTAGAAAAAACTATCTTTTTTGCCCCTGCTCTGTTGATTGTATGAGTGCTTTCCTTAATATGTACGGAAATTCCCTTGTTCAATTGCATATCGTACACATTTTTTATGCTGTTCTAGTCTCTTTTCCAGTTTAACCAATATAAAAGTTATCATTAGACTTGTATTGAATTGATATACACATCCATTACTTTTGTCGGGAGAGTTCTTTATAAGTACATGTCTCATTCTTTTATTGTTGTTCTTCAGTGCTACATTAGGTCCAAAGTTTTAAGTAGATGCTGGTATGTCTTTGATATTATTATTACATGGTAGTAAGAGCAAGTTTTTTGTGTTATAAGTTCATTTTTTGTTGTCATACAAAGCAATTTTTGCCACTTCAAATGCATTGTCTATTACACGTTTAGAAACTTAACTTCTCTCGCCTGTGTTCCTAATCTTATAACTTTCATCTGCATGTATTCAGGGCTACATATTCGTAATGCAGTCGAGTTAAGAAACAGTTTTCGCATAAGTATTTCCAAGAGAACACGGAGAGAGAGAGAGAGAGAGAGAGAGAGAGAGAGAGAGAGAGAGAGAGAGAGAGAGAGAGAGAGAGAGAGAGATTCTTTTCACTTATCACGATGCAATAATGCTCTCGTGGCAGCGCGTAATGTGAAAAATATATATTATACATTTTTATGTTCTGAGAGAGAGAGAGAGAGAGAGAGAGAGAGAGAGAGAGAGAGAGAGAGAGAGAGAGAGAGAGATTCTTTTCACTCATCACGATGCAATAATGCTCTCGTGGCAGCGCGTAATGTGAAAAATATATATTATACTCTTTTATGTTCTGAGAGAGAGAGAGAGAGAGAGAGAGAGAGAGAGAGAGAGAGAGAGCTATGCGACATCCTCCGAACGTCCTCGTAGGTAATTTTGCGACAGCCATTCGTTTCCGACAAAACATGACCGGTATACAGCGCTGTGAGGCAGCCGTTCAGAAACGTCAAAGACCCGTTTTCTCGTCAGGGCAAAGAAAATGTATAACTAAATCGGAAACTGAGATATCAAAAACGGTAGCGGAAGCTGGAAAATATGAACAAAGAAAAAGTTTACGCTATTCACAACATGCTATTGCGTGATTATATCATTAAACGCTGGATTCCCAACTAGAGTAACGTTTTATCTATCTTCGTGGTTGTACGGAGCACAAATATTGCATATGAAAGTTATTCACTCTCGATCATAAAATAATTTCAGTCAGTGTCACATGAATGAATAAACAGTGAAGAGTCAGGTACACGTTTATATGTGGATTGTGTATATTTACACAATACATCTACATTCTTTCTCTACACTTTTTTTTGTCTGTGTCAGTATAACAATGTTATTGTTCTAAACGCGCTCCGTTATGGGTCATATTTCTTCATTTATAACTTCCGTCAGTTATAAATGCCACCGATAAAGCAAAGAATATTATTTAGTCCCCATAATTAGTAATCTGATGGTTATTGGTAATAAATATTGCCACTGCCGGATATTCTTAAAAATGGAAAATATAGTAGAAAAACAAGAGCAAAAGAAAAAAAAAACAAATCGGAATTTCTCCTACCACCCGGATACCGACATCCTAACATTTCTTTCAGCGTCATCGACGTTCGTTTTGTATTTCCAATTTGGCAGGCGATACTCGGATAGAAGAGAGAGAGAGAGAGAGAGAGAGAGAGAGAGAGAGAGAGAGAGAGAGAGAGAATGCTGCAATACCTATACCTCAGACCACCTTAAGCAAGAATGAAGCATGACATTCGGTATTCGGATTAACTTTTACGTATGGCATCTGCGTAATAAATCATCATTACAACCAAACGTCGTTTTTAGTTATTGGTGAAATCCAACAACTGTCGTACGTGAATCCGACGTGAAGAATGATTATAGGCTTTCTCTTGTTTTTATTGCTGCACACATGACGAGGAAACCATTCTGTATTGAACTCTCAGATAATGTCGAAATTCCCCAGACGATTTGGAGTAATGCCTGTGTTTACGTTGCAATGCAAACAGTGCTTGCAGTCTTCACGTTTAGTTAAAAATAAAAGTTTCAATAAAAAATTTAGTGTGCTTAAAGAATATTTTAGATAAAATAGTTGGGATGGCATTCGACTAAATAATGCGTTCTCTCTCTCTCCTCAAGAATTTGCAGTCAAATTTATATTTATCACACAATTATGGGAAAATCGTTAAACTTTTGCTAACATACTTCCTTCTACTCTCTTTACAGCGCCGATGGAGAATACATCATTACCACGATGACCAAGGCTGTCCTTCACCACAACGGCCACGTCCATTGGTCCCCTCCTGCAATCTTTAAATCATCTTGTGAAATCGACGTTCGTTATTTTCCTTTTGATCAACAAGACTGTTTTATGAAATTTGGGTCCTGGACCTACGACGGCTTTCAGGTATGACAAATTTTTTTGGGATGATGTTGGCTGTATAACAAATGTTAAGTAGGTCACTGTGCTTTCCAAACATTTTCTTCATAAGAAAAGATTCATTGTCAGCCTTTAACTATCACAGAAAGCAAGCTTTCCTTATTTTCTTATATTCGTTTCCTTGCTCATCATAATATTTCATGACAGTCTTTTTCTTTCAAATCTTTTAAAGAAATAAACTTTCTTAGCTCACAAGTTTTCATAACTTTGTGCAAGAATTTGAGCCCATTCGTTAGCATCTTTCCCAATTATTTTACCCCGAAATTATTATTATCGAGAAACTTTTCATTAAAGCAAGTTAATCCTTATTACACAGGTCCCGCAAGCTAAAAACAAATAAAATTGCTCGTATGTTGAAGACAGCAGAAAGGATAGTTATCGTAAATGTGAATCGGGAGTTTGCTACGTAGTGGGGCGGATAAGAGTAATTTTTTAGAAGAATCGTGCAAATGATGATACAAGCATCAAATTTGGCACAATTGTTCTCCAAGGGATACTAATCAAATCTGCCCGATTGGCCAATTGAAAATCCAAAATGGCGGCCATTTTTCAAGATGGCCGCCAAAATAACCACCCGAAGTTGATGTTTTGCTTAGAAATATTTGTAGTTGTCCGAATTGCATGATCTAAGTGTGGATTCCTATGTTTTTAAGCCTGCTGATGTATATTTTCTAGTTTATAACATGGTTAAGACATTGTATTAAAGGAGTGATTGTCGGGCACTACCAAGGCACATTGGTGACATCACTGCTGTGAAACTCAGCATGGGGTTCGGTGTCAGCTAAGTAGGAAATTTATGTTGGCATCATGCTGCAACAATCTACTAGTATCCCAAATACTGACTGCCTAATCAACCTCAAATCAGTTAGGCAGCCGCACCTGAATGGACAGGACGTGCAAGCGCGGGAGAGCCGAACCAAGGATAACAGGGTTTTAGTTATCTGGATGGTGTACAGATCGCATGGGACTTATGACACTGGATGAACGATCGGACTAGGTGTATGGCACAGTGCAAGAACCTAGTTGTATCCCACACAGAAAGTGCCTATTGTAAATTACAGGACATAAGAAGCCTATTATACTATTACATGTACAGGGTGGTAAAAGGATAAACCCTCGACCCTGAATGTCATCGTAATCATGGATACGAGCTCTATTGGATGATCATGGAAAACAGACTGGACCAAGTGTTGCCTATGTCAGGAGGTTAAGAAAGAAGATCTAAAATCTCCCCAGGCCAATCCTGCCAGAAGAGGGGATGATGGATATACCAACCTGGCAAAGAATATTCCTCTATTTCACTCACTCAATGCGCTACCAATCAAGCTAGACCCTGCAAGACTTGACGAAGGTTCTGGGATAGAGGAAACGTTGAGAAAAAATAAGGCACAATATCATGAGAGTTGCAGGCTTCTGTTCAACAACACAAAGTTACACCAAGCTGAAAAAAAGAGCAAGTCATGTAGGTACTAGTGATGAGGGCAGTAGAAGTAAGATTCCACGAAAGCTCCAAGAAACTAAAACAAAAGAATGCTCCCTCTGCGAAACTGAAGGAGGGGAGCTTAGAGAAGCAATGACAATGCAAGTGAATAGGAGAATAAATGAATGTGCCAAACCACTCAGTGATTCAAAACTTCTCGCCAAACTAAGTGCAGGAGATGTCATAGCCCAAGAAGTGAAATATCACCCTGGCTGTTTGGTGGCATTGTATAACCGAGAACGGGCATACCTAAAGGTGCGGGAGCAAGAAAAAGCACAGGAACACTGGAAGGATGCATATCCGATTGCTTTCTCTGAACTAGTCACCTACATCGAGGTGAAAAATGCCAGTGAGAGACCACCGATTTTCAAGCTTGCTGATTTGACCAAGCTTTACAAGCAGAGGCTGGAACAGCTTGGTGTTGACTCACTTGATGTTTATCCTACTCAACTCAAGGATCAGCTGCACTTGCATATTCCACAGCTGCAAGCTAATCGCCAAGGACGAGAAGTTCTGTTGGCTGTTGAAACTGATGTAGGTTCAACCCTATCAGAAGCATCCCATTATGGTGAAGCGATCCGTCTAGCAAAAGCCACTGGGATAATAAGACAAGACATGCTCCGTCAGAAGTCGAATTTCAGCAGCTATTTTCATGACAAAGACTTAGAACAGGCTGTGCTACCATCACTGCTTCAGTTTGTATGCATGATCAAACATGGTGCAGACATCAAGTCCCAACTCCATCATGGAGCGTCGAAATCAGACTTTGCTATATCACAACTTCTATGCTATGGATGCAACGACTGACAGGAGTAAGTCTATAATCATCAAGGCTAATGACACAGATGTGTTGGCTTAGCAATGTCTGTACTGCCATCCTTCCAGAAACTAAGTCTTCAGGAAATGTGGATTGCCTTTGGCCAAGGAGCCCATATGCGATGGATTCCAGTCCATGAGGTAGTTTCTGCAATTGGGCTTGAGAAAGCTAGAGGGATCCCCTACTTTCACGCATTCACTGGATGTGACATTGTGTCTGCCTTCCGTGGGAAAGCGAAGAAATCTGCATGGCAGACTTGGAATGTATTTGATGATATTACTGAAACATTCATCAGTCTCAGCCAGCATCCAACATTGATTCGTGATCTTGACATGCAGAGGCTGGAAAGATTCGTTGTCCTCATGTATGACAATGAAGCGCAGCCACTGGTGTGGACAAAGCAAGACTAGATCTGTTTGCCTGCAAGCAGAGGCCGTACAACTCAATTCCACCAACACAGGCAGCCCTCAGAGAACATGCAAAGCATGCAGCCTACCTGGCTGGGATCATCTGGGGCCAGGCAACCCACTGCAATCCACACATGAGCAGTCCAGCTGAATGGGGGTGGACACAGAAAAGAGAAGCATGGCAGATACATTGGACAACACTACCACCAATTGCAGCAAGCTGTCAAGAATTGACAAAGTGCTCCTGTAAGAAGGTTTGCAAAGGAAGATGCAAGTGCTCTCAGGCAGAGCTTCCTGCACATTGCTCTGCAGCTGCATATGTGAACAGTAGCAGATCGACAAACAGCAGCATGGTATGCATAACTTTGAAAATGTACTAGCCGGAACAAAACTTATGTAAAGAAAGACAAACGTCTTAGTGGTCATCTTGAAAAATATGTCTCAGAGTGCTTTTTAAACAGGAAAATGTAGTTCAGCAGGCTTCAAAACATAGGAATCCACACTTAGATCATGCAGATCAAATATTTCTATGCAAAACATCTACTTTGGGTGGTCATTTTGGCTACCATCTTGAAAATGGCCGCCATCTTGGATTTTCAATTGGCCAATCGGGCAGATTTGATTAGTATACCTTGGAGGACACTTGTGCCAAATTTGATGCTTGTATCATCATTTGCACGATTTTTCTGTTATCTGCCCCACTAACGTATGTATTTTTAAACAACAGAATGAACTGAATACAGTATTTACGAATAGCTTCCAGATGTGTAAGAAATATTGCTGGGCATTCGACACTACTGTTATTGGAACGCATAGTAGCAATGAGATACTATTTTAGAGAAATAAGGGATTTGTATGCATATGTAATATTTGCATCACACCATTGAATGGCGTTTGTTCTGGCTGCTTTTCAGAGGCACTTGTCCGCAGTAAAGGAACATTTTGAAATATATCTTCATTAGTCAGTAATAATATAATACTAATAATAAACAAAAAACTGCTCCATGGGCAATTCAAGCCGGAAATTGATAGTGAGATTACCTTGAAATTTGTACCAAACAAGTGACCCAGCTAGGTGGACCTGAGAACCCTCGATAATATATCCAAAGAAATCATATATGAAGCCCAGATCAGTCGTCTTCATTTCAATATATCACATGACTATCAAGCAAACTGCTGTTTATAATCCCCGAAATAACTGCTTTCCAACTTTACACAGTATACGTATATAAGTCGTTTGCCTTCTTCATATACATTTTCCACCGATCAGGGTTGTAGTATCAATCGAACCATATGGTTGATCCCATATTATTGATATATACATATATATATATATATATATATATATATATATATATATATATATATATATATATTACGCCACATGAAGAATGTATATGAAGAATAATAAAGTTCTAGGTTCTTGAGGACATGAACCCTTGAGTCAGAAGGGGTGACAGAATGAAAAAGGTGTCTTAAAGGTAAATACAATTTCCAAAAATACCAGATGCTCAAATAGTGTTCGAAGCCACATTTCCCCGACAGTGGCTTATTTATTGACTTCAGATTTTTAGAATTTCCTCCAACCGTTAAACAAAATAGTTGCAATGTATGGAATCAATAATTTTCCATAAAGGGCCCTAAAACTAAGAACAAAATATTCAAACTTTTACCTCTTAAGTCTGTTTCTCTTTCCTCAGATGGCTTTAATCCCCCATAACAGTTAACATTATACACTGCCATTATTCCTCGTACAGTTAATCCTGTCACTTTTATCCTCATCAAAAGAGTAATTACCCCTCTTAGTTATTCGTCTTACCTTGTTCTGACTTGACTTACACGGCCTGTTGAGCCATTTTTGCCACCATACCACAGTATATCGTTATCTTCTAGCGCTTCCCATGAATCAGCATTTAACTTGGCCTCCTTCAGTCCTGAGCAAACACTTCTTAATGTATCTAACCCTATCAACTTGTACCATGCAGATCTGTATGTTAGGTGGGGGTAACATACAGAGGGTTTCTGCATGTGAGAGAGTGATTATGGGACACGTCCAGGCCACACTTGGTAGACACAAAAGTACTGCATTTTCTTCTGAACAGGATGTCCCATTCCTTCTGTTACACCTAGATCCACTCGTACATTAACCTGTCTCTCTGCATTTATATTCCTAAAAAGACTTTTTCCCAATAAAGTATTTCCTCTGATTTACTTTGAAATCTACAAAAACTTTTTTCACCCCGCTTTTCCTTTCTTATTTCTCATAATATATCATGTCCTGCAGCCGCACTTCACTCGCAAATTGTCTTCACTAATAAGTTGTTTAAAGTATGGTCTCAGTTTCCACTGTAGAAGGTGGTTATTTTCATCCTTTACCTGATACAGATTACAAAACCTACATTAATCAGAAAGTATATCTTAAAATAACATGAAATAGAGGAGTCAAAGGACATTGTGGCTGCTGGTCGTTACAAAACACACATGCATATATATATATAATAGATATATACACAAACATACACACATACATACATACACACACACACACATATATATATATATATACAGTATATATATATATATATATATATATATATATATATATATATATATATATATATATATATATATATATATATATATATATATATATATATATATATATATATATATATCTTTCTAACGTACATACTTTTGTAAGTCGTTGCATTTCATACTAAGTGCTCATTAATGTGATATTAATGGTATATTTTTTTTTCTTCTACTCATAATGCAACAAGTTATGTAGAGCGTGATAATCCGGGAAAAATGAGGCTTGACATATTGCTCAGTCACCCTTTCTGGAACAAGGGTGTAGAAAATAACTTAATTCATTCATATCTTTTTGACAGAAATTTTAATTCAGTTCTTTTAGGTTAGTACCAAGGTTGCAGTACAATTGGCCATTTGGTGTAAGTATTAAGATGTCAGGATATAGGGAGTGAACACATAGTGCTGATGTGTATATGTGTGTGTATATATATACATATATATATATATATATATATATATATATATATATATATATATATATATATATATATATATATAATATAATCATCTATACATCCCTTATGTGGTGTGGTGTGTGTTTAGCCACTTCATGTCATCAACAGCATGTCGTCACTCCCTATATCCTGACATCTTAATATTTACACCAAATGGCCAATTGTACGGTAACCTTGGTACTGACCTAAAATAACTGAATTAAAATTTCTGTAAAAACCACCAATAAAAAGATATTAATTAGGAATATATAATATAATATGCGAATATAAATATGAGTGTGAGAATATGAACGTGCGCGAGCTTGCGTTTAGTGTGTGTGTGTGTGTATGGATGTACGTAATTATGGATATTTATTCAAATTTACATATATTTTCTCCATCATTAAGCTGTTTCCGTAAGTTTGGGTAGCTCAGAAGAAAACTCAGTTTCCAATCTATACTTTACAGCTGTATGTTAAATGATAATTCCACAACCTATCCTCTTCGTACACCGACACTGAAGACTCATCATCAGCATGCTGAACTTTATAACTTTATACATATACATATACATATATATATACATACATACATACACATGCACACATATGTATACATATTTTATATATATGTATATTTTATACATATACACATATTTATATATATAAATTTATATATAGATAAATTATATAATATATATACACATATAAATTTATATATACATATATTATATATATATATATATATATATATATATATATATATATATATATATATATATATATATATATATATATATATATATATATGATGAAATTATTCTTAACAAAATACACTGAAATTTATTTTACTGCAGGTTTAGAACTGAAGACTTACTTGATCTCTTCTATGCTTACTTCCAGGTTGATCTGAAGCACCTAGACCAGAGTCCAGGTACCGAAAGGGTTGAAGTAGGTATTGACTTGAGAGAGTATTACCCATCCGTCGAGTGGGATATTATGAAAGTCCCAGCCATCAGAAATGAAAAATTCTACCCCTGCTGCGTGGAGCCTTTCCCAGGTAAATTTTTAGATTAAATATTTTGGAATTCTCGGAGAAATGCTATTATCTTTTAAGCTGCCTGGTAGATTTATTTGGAACTCGTATATTTATCGATAAAACACATCATCATTCTCTTGTTCATCTTAACCATCATATTATTTAAAAAATATATAACCACTTGAAACTCCCTGACTTTTAGAAAGGATACTGAGGGTAGTTAGATATCGTGTAACATATGTACAATATGTGATGAAAGTTAGGTCGCAGTTTGACAGAATTGGGTGGTGGATCCGCAAAGTGGTGAACTCCAAAACCAAACCTTGAATTAAAAATGCAATTTAATCTTTATCTGAATGAGAGTAGGAGAGTAAGACCAATAGGGGTCTTACATGTTCATATGAAAGAAATGTTTAGCAGCACCCCAGAAATTAAAAAAAAAAAGATTTTTCGCATGCTGAAATACCAGCTGATTAAGGATACACTTAGCAAATATAACAAGCGATAGAATACCCCGTAGAGGGGTAGCGCCGACAGTACACCTCTCACGTGGTGCACTTAAGGTTCTTTGCAGCGTCCCTTCGGCCCCTAGCTGCAACCTCTTTCGTTCTTTTTACTGTACCTCTCTTCACATTGTCTTCCAGATGACTTCCCACCTACTCTAACAATTGTTTCACAGTGCAACTGCGATCTCTAACAATTGTTTCACAGTGCAACTGCTATCTCTAACAATTGTTTGAAAGTGCAACTGCGAGGTTTTCCTCCTGTTACACTTATCAAACTTTCTTACTGACAATTTCCCTTTCAGCCCAGAAAGACCTCATAGGTCCAACCTTTAGCCAAAATTCTATATCCCTAAATTGGGGTTTATGGGATACAGTGCACAGATCTTAATGCTCTCACAAATATATAATTAAGACAGTTTCTAAAATCATATTCCTATTTAGGACCTTGGAACTTGGTTTGGTACCATCCAAGACCCAGGCCATTCAGGAAGCTTGAATCTCTAGCCAAGGATGATTGTACGTTCTGATTTGACAAGCTATTTTGTTGCTGCTGCTGAGATTTTTAAGTTTTTTGTAAAATATATGAACCCCTATTGTGGTCCCTTGGCACAATGGCCATGGCTTGAACAAACCTTAAATCTCCATTTTAGAAGGACGTTTCCATTTAAGTTTTGTAATTTCTGGCACAGTAATTCTAGAGATTTTTGAATGATACCATCTAATCCTCAGTTTCTTAATTATCTCCCCCTGGTTGGTAGCGTTGCTCTTATTTGAACAAACTTGAACCCCTTTTAGCCAAGGAAGTTCTATGCCAAGTTTGGCTTTAGTTTATATAGTGGCTCTGGAGATTGTCGAAAATGTGAGAATTTTACTCCATACGTACATACAAATATTCATGCTTACGACCAACAAACTTTGATCAGAAAAATTCTCATTCAGCTCAGGTTAGTGAATAACACTTTAATATAAATATTAACGGGCATGGTAATTAGAGAAATATTTTTAGGTGGATGCAGAGTTTGTGCAAAAAAAATGACATTTCAAATATCCAGTAATGAGTTTTATAATAATATATATACTCGTATGAAAAAGATTTTAGCATCAAAGATGACTGTTCTCAGTAAACGAAGGAAAGAAAAGACTGCTTTTAGGGCAGAAGGAAACCGCATTTAATTCTTTTAACGATTTTAAAGACCACTAACTGCCTTTCAGGAAGGGATGAAAATATTGATCTTTTTATATTTCTTACGTTATGAAATGAATAGATCTAAAGTTTCCACGTTTTCATTTTGTTATTTTAACTGAAAGTAGTATTTATTTCTAATATCATTATAATATACCCAATACTATAAAATAATGTTTTTTTATAAATATGCGTTCGAATTTTAATCAAGTAATGAAGTTGATCAAAGGCGCAATACGTAACATCCTAATCCATAACCCGAATCACTGCCTTCTTATCTACGATCAGGTTTCCAATTTATTTGCGCCAAGGGTTTTGTGAGCTCATATAGATTAATACGGTTGTCATTTCAGCTCTTCACGTACTTTCCTCTGACTTCTCTTCTTCGAAGGAAGTGACAGAGCCTTGTACTGGTTTAGTTAAGTTACTCTTCCAATTAAGGAACTGTCAGATAAGGCAGCTTACGTGACATGTGGCTGACACATAACGAACACCAGTTCTATTAAGGAATTACCTAAGTACCAGCGGTAGCTGACACTTCGGAAAGCGGGGGGAGGGGGAGGGGGAGAAAAGGCAGGCGGGTAGGGGGACAAGAGAGGTAGATTAACTTTAAGAATGAACATAGTAATAAGTAATTAACTAAAACGAGAAAAAATGAATCTCTACGGAAGACACGTGTTTTTAGTTGACATTTCTAAAACAGGAAGGGAATATACAGTATATACATACATATATATACATATATATATATATATATATATATATATATATATATATATATATATATATATATAATATATATATATATATATATATATTATATACATATATATATATATATATATATATATATATATATATATATATATATATATATATATATATATATATATGTAGATTTACTTTTAAGAATGAATATATATATATACATATATATAATATAAATATATATAATATATATATATTTAAATATTTAATATATATACTATATATATATATTATATATATAGATTTACTAATGAATATAATTGTAAATAAATAATATGTGATTTTAAACTTTACACTCCATGAGTAATATATATATAATTATATGTATACACATACATAAATATATATATATATATATATATATATATATATATATATATATATAATATATATATATACATATATATATATATGTATATATATATATATATATATATATATATATATATATATATATATATATATATATATATATATATATATATATATATATATATATATATATATATATATATATATATATATATATATATATATATATATATATATATATATATATATATATATATATATATATATATATATATATATTTATGTATATGTGTATACATATAATTATATATATATTACTCATGGAGTGTAAAGTAAAATCACGCAATTTCTACATAGAGTTTAAATATTTCTTGTTTCAGTTATTTATTTACAACTATATTCATTCTTAAAAGTAAATCTACATATATATATATATATATATATATATATATATATATATATATATATATATATATATATATATATATAATTATATATATATATATATATATATTTTTTTATATATATATAAACAATAGTTCTCTTAATTCCTTATATATATATCGTTTCTTATCCTCAAAGCTAAAGCCCTTAATTAGACGATAACAATAGTTATATTAATTCCTACAATAGTATCGTTTCTTATCCTCAAAGCTAAAGCCCTGAATAATTAGACGATAATGGTTGCCATTTTCGTCTTTGTCTTCACTTTTGCCTTGATGATGACAAAAGACACAGGAAATTACAATAGTGATGATGTAAGCGGGTATATCCATTGTGTATTGTACAGTTTGTAGATGGGGGCAGAGGAATAGAATAATTTGGTGTAAAATATATATATATGTAATTCTAATAGCCACAATGCCCTCTTAACTTCTCGAATTCTTCGCGCTTTTTTGTATATGCTTGCAACTACGAAGCCGTGACATCCAAACACAAAAAATTGAAGAGACTTGTGATTTGCCGGTCGCGGGAGACGAACCCGGGTCACCTTAACCACAAGGAGGTCACGTTGCCGACCTGACCACATGAAGGATAAAAGTCTATTACCTGTCGTACATATATATACCTGTCATTTTCAGATATATTTATTAGAGCTGGAATAGACCCATCCTCACCATCGTAGCCAAGTGGGCAATCGTTTTTATTGTTTTTTAGGCTGAAATATATATGTAGAATCTACTGGTCACTTTTACAGACACATATGTCCACAATTTTAACTTCTCGAATTCTTCGCGCTTTTCTGGATATGCTTGTAGAAGGCAAAAATGATTGCCCACTTGATGGTGAGATGGGTCAAATATATCTGAAAACGACAGGTTCTACATATCCTTCTCGTGGTCAGCCACAATGCCCTCTTAACTTCCAAAAAGCGAATTCTTCGCGCTTTTCTGGATATGCTTGTAAAGTGACCAGTAGATTCTACATATATATTTCAGCAATAAAAAATGATTGCCCACTTGGCTACGATGGTGAGGATGGGTCTATTCCAGCTCTAATAAATATATCTGAAAACGACAGGTATATATATGTACGACAGGTAATAGACTTTTATCCTTCTCGTGGTCAGGTCGGCAACGTGACCTCCTTGTGATTAAGGTGACCCGGGTTCGTCTCCTGCGACCGGCAAATCACAAATCTTTTCAATTTCTTGTGTTTGGATGTCACGGCTTCATAGTTACAAGCATATCCAAAAAAGCGTGAAGAATTCAAGAAGTTAAGAGGGCATTGTGGCTATTAGAATTACATATGTGTCTGGTAAAAGTGACCAGTAGATTCTACATTATATATATATATATATATATATATATATATATATATATATATATATATATATATATATATATTTAATTTTTTTCTGTCGAGCAAACTACAGCGTAGGAAAACTAATACTGTATTAATTATAGACCAGATAGTCACTCTCACGTATTTTTCCTATTTAGCCTGTACAATACATGTACACATTCGCTACCGGGGTCTAAGTGATGTCAGGCAGGGCAGCCGATCGAGGCTACGGCCTACCCCACCGCCAAATCAAAGTCCTTCAAAAGAAGGCATCGTGCTTACCCCATATAAAAATGGGAAAAAAGCACGTTAAAAACGAAGAAGAAGCCTGTTTTGGAAACAATGTTTCCAAATTATCTAGGCTATTCTTAACTACTGTATGGAAACAATGGTATAGCCCAAGTGATACTAATTACAATTTAAACTACTCAATTATGATTAAAATACATTAGGTCTGAAAAAAAGCCTGATGTCATTGTTCTCTATTCTTTTAATAATCACTATTATTGAGAGATTTACATATATTGGAGACACCCAGTCATGCTTACTATGTCGTTTTTGTTAGTATTATACAGTTGCCGACCAAGCTGATGAGATAGTAGTATCACAGCTGTGTCATAAGGGCATTAACAGGGGAATGAGAGGTTCCCCTAAGCATGCTAATAAATATAACCAGGAGGAGGTCACAAGCACAACAAATATAGACGTCTCTGGAAGATAGTTATAGTCAGAACAAAGTATGGGATATCAATGACCTCCGTGTTCCGCCTCTTCATAAAAAAATATGACAGTGATTGCCATTGTCAACATAGTTGAAGGTCACAAAGTTTCACTGAACTTCTTGCCCATCTTCATCTGAAAAATGTGATTCCCTGTCAGAGTTACTTTGCATAAGTAATGTTCCCTAAAGCACATGAGAACTTGAAATCACAAATTGCAGCTGAACTAGACCCAAAGAATGCTCCTCCCCTATCATATATATCTGTTATTTGGACTTCATCTCACTCTGTGTAGTCATTCATGTCACTAACATGTCACTGGATGAGCACTAAATACGAAAGAAGGAATAGCGTTAATTCTGGCTCTCACACTGGAGAAAATATTGAACTCAAGATTCATTCATTGATGACACAGTGGGGAATTAAAGATGAGTGGCAAAATATTTTAGCTTGTGATATTTTTGTGAAAGATCCAATTTTCAGCCAGGGAAAACAGTGGTATCTGTGCACAGAAGTGTAGCTCACAATGAGCTCAAAGAAATTCAGCCTGAGAAGGGAATGAAAACACCACTATTTCTGGTGCAGTGAATGCATGCTGGAACAGCATATACCTTCAGCTTGAATGGACATCCACACTGCAGAGAGAAATTTTGCTGTAAACTGCTATACATGAGCTTCCATTGATAAGTGTTAATGAGTGGGATACTTTGGAGAAATTTTGCATACTTTAACCCTTCTGTGAAATCACAAAGCAAAATAGCTCTAAGTATTCATCCCATGGTGATGTAATTCCTCATTAAGTTGCCCTCAAAAGCTGCTTACTGAAAGCATCAGGCAATGCAAGGATCATAACTACTAAGGGAAAGTGCTTGGTACTCTAGTGAATCATGTGCTGTATACTTCAGAAGGACTAAACATTCTGAATGAAAGAAACTATAAGCCGGAGTTCACAAAATATATAGAGGAGCAAGTAAAACCAAGGCTGCATGATGATATTCGAAGCAGTCTGGCAAAAACATAGCAAAGATAGTGAGAACAATGGACAGGCCAACATATCTATCAGCATGCCTGACAACAACAATGACAGTGGTAATCGCAAAAACAGTAATGAGTCTCTACCAAAACCAGTGTACGCCTTACAAGAGGAAATTAACTATGACTTCCTGAGCTGCTGCAGTGAAGATGACGGAAGGGTGCTATTAAGAAAAACTGTACAGGGAGCAAAAATTGGTTGATGAAAGGTCAAGAAACTGCAGAAAGTTTAACTGAAACAGCTAATGCAATTGGCAAGTACGCTAACAGTGCAACAACTGAAAAGCATCAGAACTTAATGAAATGTGGAAGAATTCTGCACTAATTTTCCATTGTTATCTAAAGTTGCCTGAACATACTTGTCCTGTTCTGCTTCTTCAGTTTACTCTGAAAGGCGCTTTCAGAAGATGGCAAATATATACGAAGAGAAACATTCTTGCCTACTACCTCAAACAGGAGAATAACTTTTGTTTCTCATTGTTAATCTTCCTTGCTTTCAACTCTCAGATCTTAGCAAACGAATAGACACAGTTTAGTACACACTGACTCGCCTTTCAGTTTCAGTATACCAATAATATATATATATATATATATATATATATATATATATATATATATATATATATATATATGTAATGTGCGTGTGTGTATGCGTATGTCTATGCATAATGCATTTATCACAATAAGAAATATAGTTAAGGTAATCCGTGTACTTTAATTTACACATTACATCTCAACCTTAATCGATATATTTTTAGATTCACCCATTCCGAGTTTACGTATTAACAGAATTTTACGTCGTTGACAACGGTCACCGGCTTTTTATGCAGCCTGGACATCCAGTTAAAATGCAGAGTACAATTACAAATTAACGCCGGCTGTTTTTAGCCTATGCCCTCTTTATCCCCCACCCAAAAAGCACGGGTCACTGATTAAAGGTTTAATCTTTTGTTGGCAGTCAGGGGTATTATTAAATCAATATGCCTTTTGTGTTTTCCTAATTTGGCCGTGACGCATATTCTCTGAGCATTTAACCCAACATTCGGTTAATTCATTATTTTGAGAGGGAACCTCATTCTTTCCCAGGACCGCCCAAATTCTATTATTTCTATTTTCAGTAAAGTAGATAATGAATTTAAGCAGATTTTTTCATGTATATTTGTTTTGTAAAACATTTGTGAAGACCAGCACTTTCAATATTTGCAATTTTTTTTTTATTATCCCTCGTCCACAAATGCTCTCCTTGTCAAAATTAAGTAACTTTAAAATAATCATAAGTTAAAAACAATCGAGAAGTTTCTGATTGGTTTTGTTACATTTATTGTCTTGACGATATCAGAAAGACTATTTAGTTTTAAGAGTTGTGCAATCCTGAAAATGTTGAATTCTCGCACTATAAACGATTATCAATTGAAAGTCGAATTACGCGACAGTAACGATAATACTTTCTCTCTGTTTATCTGTTCACGGAGAAATGCAAAATTATCATCACTTGTTTTGACTTGAAGAAAAAATTGTTATCTCGATGAGTGAAGGCCTTCACTGATGTTTTCCGCAATTATCCTGGCTTCTAAAAGTATTAATTTTTACTTTTTAGCCGTATTGCATGTGGCTGCAGTAAGAGTGACAACACTAATTCACTGTAACTGCTAGGTTTAGTTTAAGTATACAAATAACAGTGGCAATTTTTCTAATTATATCTGTATTTTCTTGATGGGTTGTAATTCTGCAGCTAAAATAATAGTCTAATTTCAAATCGACCATAGGAGTTACGGAATCCACGTTTTACCCTTGTGTAGTAACTCTTAATGTTTTATTAATCTCATTTCAGATATTTACTTCAACATTACACTCAGGCGGAAGACACTTTTTTACACAGTCAACCTCATTATCCCATGCGTTGCCCTGGAGTATCTCTCGGTATTGGTATTTTACTTGCCAGTGTACTCTGGAGAAAAGGTGTGTCTCTGCATCAGCATCTTGCTCTCCCAGACCATGTTCTTCTTGCTCATCTCTGAGATCATGCCATCCACGTCCTTGGCTGTCCCTCTCCTTGGGAAGTACCTTCTCTTCACAATGGTACTTGTTGCCATTAGTGTTCTCGTTACTATCATCGTTTTAAATATCCACTACCGGAAGCCATCGACACATCGAATGGCTCCATGGGTTAGACTGGTAAGTGTGTCAGAATTTCAGCACAACGTTTCTATATTATTTAATTTTTTCCGACATGGTGGAAGAATTATCATTAAGAACAAACTTTAAAAACCAACCAATATCACTCCATGAAAGCAAAGCATTGCACTTTTGGCAGGTATTTGTCCAGTATTTGCCGAGGTTCCTCCTGATGCGAGTACCGAAAAATGGAAATGGGAAAGTGACTACTGAGAGACAAGATTTGCCAGAACGTCCTCCACCAAGGCACGATGGCAATGGTGCCAGTACACTGAGGGAAAGAATTCGACCCCCGCAACAACATCGGCCAGGTAAGAAATCGAAGTCTGGCATGATGAACAAACCAAAGATCTGGTAACACGCATACATGGAAACTGAAAATGCTTAGGAACAGATATCCATCTGAATACACTTCATTTCTTTGTTTCCTATTTAAAAGACCCAAATTAATTATTTCATTGACAAAGATGACACGCAAGTGAATTTTAGTAAATATGGATGTCAACAGTAACCAAGAATAGATAAGAGAGACAGAGTGGTTGAGAAACATGTTTATTTAACTCAACCTCGATTTTTTTACCTCAGGATCTTCATACAATGGTTTCCGTCCACCGGGTGAAGGGTGTTTCGGGGGTCTTGGGAATCGCGGCTACCATGGCGGATCCATGGGAGCCACTGGGGGCCTTGGTGCTACTGGTATATGTTCCGGAGGCGTCGAAACCGATGGACTCGCTGGATCTCCTGGATTACCCAGGAACACCTTTGAGGCCACCTTCGGAGAATTGCCTGAGTGTTTCAACATCCCTCAGGAGGCACAGGCCCGTTACCCTTTGGAAATCCAAAGGGCAATCCACAATGTCAAGTTTATCCATTTTCATATGGTGCAGCAAGATAAATTTGATGAGGTAAGTTCATAATTTAGTACCTCACTTTCCAGTATGCCTTACTAATGTTCAGTTTTGCAAAGTAACTGTGGTTTAAATGGTGTAGATTACACTGATAGGTAGCTCTAACAGTACAAAAATTTGCTGTTCAACCTTGGTGATAACATTAATAAAGTGGGAATTCAGCCTGTTGGTGGCATCGTGCATTCTTCCATAATAACATTGACATGATTAATTATGTCAATTACAATGTGAGTTGACCATACATTATAATCTTCTGAATATTAATTTTTGCTCTATGCCTTTATATATCAAAGAATTTTCCCAGACTTGGTAATGCAACTGTAATAAGTATACCACGATGGAAAATTTTTAATGACATTGGAAAACTTTATGCTTATTTCTTCGAGCCTGTGCTGACTACTTTTGAAAATGCTGCAATGTTTTATTGACTTGGTTATTAAGCAACCCAAAAATTTCAACTGAATGACATTATTGCAGGGAATATTAAGATTTTTGGTGGTGCTGCCAGTGGTTTTTTGTATTATAAATAAAATTCCTTTTAAAAAGTCTTGCCGTTGTACGTAAACGGTTTAATAAAATACTCCTCTAATTTACCTTCCTCAATTTTAATTCATGTCATAATCATGTACTTAAACAGTCATCAGAACATGGAAGGAAAATTTGATTCAAAACTACTGTCATTATCAATTATGTGGATTTATTCAGTAGGCTATGTGAATAAACACAAGGAAGTGCTCTAAACTAGTATTGCACATATTTCTAAAATGAGAGTTACTCATTTGATCTCTTAAATCTGCAGACATTGTCTGATATTTCTTGATTATATGAGTTATGATCAGAAGTTCCATTATTACTGTACATGATTTAAAATAGACTCTGTCCCTTTGATGTAGTCACCTTGTGCAGCAATACATCGCTCTCAGTGTGTGTGCCCTGCTTCGAACACTTCCAGAATTTCCTGTAATTTAAACATGTTAAGCACCATTTGCAATTCACACAGGTTCTCTTTTATGGCGTAAAAATGGCAACCTCCTCTTGGGGAATAGGAAGACACCATAGGGAGTCAAATCTAGCTAACGGCTCATGGTCATGATGGAGCACCAAACTACCTTAAAACCTTTGCAGAGAACTTGGGAATGTCTAACCTTTGGGGATGATTTCACAGTCTTGGAGAATTTGAGCTCTTCCCCAGTGAAGTAAAGACTGCTGGTTGATCTCTAAATCTTAGCCCTAGACCCAAATCTCATCTCACTGATGATCATCAATATGAAAGTTTTGTCATCCAATATGGCTCTCAGAGCCAAGATAAGTCTAAATTCATGAGTTTGCCATTTGGACACTGTGAATGAGATCCTGATGGTGACTCACATGCTTACATGCTAAGTGTAGTGGAAGTGTTGCATCACAGCACAAGGTGACTGCAAAAGGGCTGTATTAAATAGTTTCCAGTAATTGTCTGATAATGAAAACCCACGTCTTTGTGATTCTTATTTGTTACACTTGAATGATTGTGCAGACATAATACATTAAAGGTTTGGGGAAAACTTTTTGACATATTAGTATTTCTTACTTTTAACGTGGATTGAATAAAAATTTCATAAAACCTGTAAAAGTCCATTTAGCTCCAAGAGTTATTACCTGGTATTCATTAATCTACTGGGTATGTAATACATTTGCTTTCAGTTAATTTGTTTGATAAACTGAGCAACAGAAATAAATTTTGACAAGAGGCGTTTACCATTTTTCACCATGCAACAGACAGTGTAGGAGGCTGTTTGGTAAATGAAGTGTGAGGCTGCCATTTTTTGTGTTGATGATTTAGTCCATGGCATGGCACGTGCAGCTTGATTTAAACAATAAATCAATTTGGAGATCAGATATTGAGGCACACACACACAATTTGTTCTTTGAGAAAGATTGACTCTGTTGCAAAGTCACTCTGTTGTTTTCACAATTTCAAGATGGCAGCTATTAACCAGTATACATCAAAGGCATTTAGACTTAGGGAACTGATGAGAGTGCTTAATGCTATTTTCATTTTTCCTTATAGGAGGACGATGAGTGGGCTTTTGTGGCCATGGTACTGGATCGTCTACTTCTTTGGCTATTCGGTCTGACTTCCGTCATAGGAACGGTAGTTATCCTCCTGGAGTCTCCTTTCCTCTATGACTCGACCCTGCCTATCGATATTCAAGTGAGCAAAGTCCTTCAGAAGAGAAATGAGCAGGATCTCTAAAATGCAAAGCTTTGCACAAATGGGGCATCATCAGTCGATTTGGTGTATATAAGTTAGAAATTATAGACATGAATGTGACTTGGGTGTTAATGTCTTTTTTTTTCACTTCTTCCTTTTTACCTTAATCTTTTTTCTGAGCCACTCACGTTTTCTCTCTTTAGTCAAATGCCTAAAGTTCCAAACCAAAAAGCGCTCAGGCTGTTGATAAATCTGCAATAAATGGTAAGGTGAGACTGCGTGATGTGCCATAAAGATTTTACTTTCATAGTAAGAAATTGAGGTTGGTGTGAATTTCAGTGCTATGAGAATTATTTCGAGAATATTATTATTTTGATGTGAGAAAAATGGTTTTCTATAGCTTTTTCTCGTTCTAGAATTGTTCAGAGAGCAAGCTTCAACCGTTCGTAAGTGTTAGTGTTTACAATCTTGTCACCATCCATGAAGTGAGTGAAGTTAGTGGTAAAGTTCAAGTTAAGAACACAAGAATCTTAATCGACACTGCTCAAAGAAACTTTAATACGCTCTATCTTTTCAAAGAATCCTAAGAATTACAAGACTTACCCGGGTTGCTCAATGGATATTATCTCTCAATTCTTGTACATCCTTCAGTTCCTATGGACAACATGAAGGCACTGGGAACACTGAAGTGATGCATAAGAAAGAGACAGAGTGGAATTGCATCTACTGAGGTTTCAGAGGTAATATACATATCTGTGAAGGACTGTTCAGTCTTATTTTATTTTACTTCTTAGTGACCTGTGAATTGTTGGCGAGTTTTGTCGTGAAAGACGGTGATGTGCTTTGTTTTAGCTGTTTTTCAGTTATTTTAGTAAGACAATAAATGAAAAGAAAGATTTAAATTATATTGCCTAAAACAAAACAAAACAAAACAAAAAAATACTGCCAAGAAAATTAATTTCATCCTTATCCATATTAAGTTAGAAGTATATGAGAAATCTGAATTTCGGAGTTGATGTCCAGCACGCCAGTTAGCATTATTCTTGCATTATTTTCCATAATGGCACAGTTATACTATGTGATCATAATAATAATCCATATATTTACGGTAACGGAAAATTAGATTTACAGCGTAGAGTTAAGAATTTTCTTTTTATATTTAGACGATTTAAGGGATATCTATTTGTAAGATTTTTATGGCTTTTATAAATCTTATTTAGGACGATTCATTTTTCTACTGTTCTGTCACCCCATTTGTCAGTAATGTCTGGAATGTTTAATAATCTTAAATGTTAAGATTAGTTTTACATGTGTATCTATCTAGTCTTTTTTCGCTATTTCAAGAACTTTTTCATTTTCCATATTCATATTTATGTTACGTGATGTTTGTGGCACCTTATATAACAGGGGATTATAACGCTTAGATGTGCTTATCTGACATAAGTCTATTTCACATTGTTCAATTTTATCAATTAAAAGTGGTTCAAATTGAAATATATTTTGCTGTTGTGAAACGCTGGTTCTTGCATCAAAGATTGGTATTCTTTTATTTACTTCTCCATATATATACTTCTCCACAGTAATACACTTCTTGGCGACAATCCTTTTGGATATAATTGTATATCAGCAGTGAATGGTTTTTTCTCACACCAACCACACATTCATAGAAATTTCTCTTCTTTTTTCATGGTAGGTACAAGTATTGTTGCGCACGTTTCCGTTCTTTCGCGATGGAAAATCCTTATGGTTTGTGTGGTATGACCGTCTTTGAAGTTGATCCTGCAGTCATTCGATTCAAGTTGGTATTTTTTCTTTCAAAAGAATAAGCGACAGAACTCTTAAGCTTGGCATGAACAACCTACGTAGTAAACATTTTTTCTTTACTTTCAAGACTGCATATTGTCATTTGTTGCAGGAAGGTATTATGTTGTGATCTGGGCATCCGGCGATACACCCGATAATTGTTTTGTAAGTGTTGCTAAGGTGAGTCTGTAATATTAGGTATTCTCAGAGACCACTGAATAAGTGTTTCTTCTTCTTACTGAATCTTGGTTCTTAAATGGAGAATAGTCCGTGTCACCTGTCTCCATTCTGACCCTTCTCAGCATTTTCATAGTTGCAGACAATCGCAGGGTAACAAATGTTATAATGTGTGTGCTTCATGGGAGTGTGTTTGCATCCACACCCAGTACTGATAATGGTA
>NC_089761.1:50514272-50641772 GCF_040412425.1 Macrobrachium rosenbergii | reverse complement strand
CACTTGGACAAGAACTGTCCCCCCACCACTCACTCTCCCACTGTGTGCTCTTGGGCTCATTTCAGGATGGCTGTATACAGCTTCTTTGCTCCCTGACCCCGGATATGTGGACGGGGTGCAGGTTGCCGCTCTTGGTAGAACACCCCCTCCACCAGCTCTGCTGAGCTGCAATAGGGTTGGCATGAACAACCTGTTCACTCACCAGACTACACATATGTGAGCAACAGGATGGGTTCTACCTCACATTCACTTTCAGAGGGGCTGTAGTGGAAAACTTGCACTTTTTTGCTGAATGTTTGTGCACTCTCCAAGGTGTGTCTATGATCCAAGCACTCTCATTTGAGGGAGAGATCTCCTTTGATCTCTTCCACCTCTCATGACATGGTTGTGTGTGAGAGATGTGGCATAACCTCTTGCTCTTCTTCTCTGTCTTCATACTCTGTTGCAACCAAGTATGAAAGCAGAGGGGTGTCACAGTCAAGATCTGAATTCTGTGAACCTGAAGGATCCCATCTGCCTTCTCTATTGAGAGGCTCGTCCAGTGCTGGACAGGATCAGGAGCGGAAGTCTGGTGTGGCCTCCTCTTCTCCAGGAAAGAAGGTAGTTAAGACCAGAGGGGATCCTTTGGGTCCTGAGGGACCTATCCCCGTGAAACCTCTCCAGTCCAAGTTGGAGCAGCATTTTAAGGTCTCCATCAGAAGGGCTTCTCTTTCAGTGTTGCTGAGGCCACTGTGTTGAAGTCTGTAGCTGTCTCTTAGCTAGACCTTAGGAGGGTGTTCTCTCTCACAGACTACATTGTGACAGGTGTTTCATCTACAGACAAGAAAAGGCATCAAATCACCAACCAATGGGCACCTGGTCCTTTGCAGGAGAGATAACATTTCTCCTTGTTCTCTATGTGGCTGTCCCATGAGAGTAGCTACTCGCTTGAAAAGTTTGGTGTTGGGTTCACCTCTGTATTTTCTTCCAAGAAGGGTAGAGGCTGTGGTTGACCATCAGTGGTAGGAATCTCTCTTTGACCTTGCCATGCTGTGTCCTTCATCCCCTTGCAGGGGTGAAGGTACCTGCTGCTTCAGGTACCACAAAAACCTTGACATATGGTGCACCTCTGAAGACTGCACTTCAAAAGCCCAGACAGGAGGCTCAGTCATCTTCCTCCTCCAAGAAAGGTGGGGAGTCTTCTCAATCTTGTCATCCCATCTTCTCTAGCCAGTCCAGGAAGGGAGGAAAGGGGAAGAGGGGATGAGTTCAAAAGACTGAGGAGTCCCTTCCAATGCTGCCTTAAGTAGCAGGTTGCCCACCACACCACTGCACATAGTGGCAGCAACAAGGAGCCAGAGCCATGGGTTGCATGAGTCCTCTAGGATCGGGTACAGGCTTCTGTCCCAAGACATGTGTCCATCCCATTCTATGACACTGATAATGTTTGCAACTTACTCGCCAGCTTTGTGGAAATGTTGGGCCTTGTTGGTGGAGGGGGAAATGATGATGAAGAAAGGCTCCGTGGAAGTTGTACATCACCAGTCTTGGGGGTTTTATAGCTACCCTTTCCTTGTAAAGAATGCAAACGGGTTGGAGACCTGTCATCCGACTCTCAGTATCGAAAAAGTATGTTTGACAGACTTATTTCACTCTAGAAACTGTATATTCAGTGTTAGATTCCATTAGAGAGGGAGACTTCATGCTTTGGATAAACCCACAGGATACATAATTTCAAGTGCCCATTTGTCAGAACTCTCAGAAGTATCTCCACTTTGTCTGCAACAAGACTTCCATTTCAAGGCCCTATGCTTCAGACTGGTGACCACACCTAAGGTATTACCCCTGTATTCACCTTAATCCCAACTTGGGCTCATTCAAAGGGTATTTGCATTCTATGGTCCTTGGATGATTGTTTAGACAAGGATCATCTGCTAGCTTTTTTGTCACAATCTGGGAATTGTGATCAACTGGCAGAAGTCTGATCTCATTCCCAAGCAGCACATAGTATCTGGGTATGCTACTGGACACTGACTCTCATCTGAGCAACCTCTGAGAGGTAGAAGTGTGTTTCCTGCCATGAGAGGAACAACCCATTTGGCTAGGGCAGGTCGTCCTTCATCTTTAGAGAAGCTTGTACCTCAAAAATGGAGTCACTTTAAGTCTCTTTTGTAGCAAATGTAGCAGCACTGGTCCACTATTTGGGACCCACCTTCTCAATTCTTGCCTCTCAAAGTCTTCCCGGGAAGTAAGGGAGGACCTTTCATGGTGGCTAGATGAAGGGAAGACCTTTAGTGGTGGCAAGCCAAAATGAGGGAGGACCTTTCATGGTGGCTAGATAAAGTAAGGGAATACCTTTTGTGGTGGCTAGACAGAATAAAGGAGGATCTTTTTGGGGGGCTAGATGAGACACCTCCTAAGGGGAGAGTTCCCTTGAGGGTCCTCCCCCTCAAACAGAGATGCTCATGTTCATGGACACATTGATGAAGGAGAGATTCATTTCAGGTGTGTAGATGAAGGACACATTACATCTGCACATAAACTTCTTGGAAATACAGGTGACCTGGTTGGCTTCACCATCATTCCAGAATTGAGATGGCACTTGGTGGTGTTGATGGGTGGAAATGCAATTGTGGCTGCTTGTGTTAACAAACAGGGGAACAGGATCTCAGACTCAGTGCCAGCTGGCACTGCAGATTCATGAGTGGGTGGCTTTTCAAGCTGGTGAGTTGTCAGCCAGATACGTTCAGGACATGTGAAATATTCAGGTGAAATCAGCTCAGTCACCAGAGTCAGATGTAGCAGATGAAGTGGTCCATATACCCCTGAGTAGTTTTGGGGGTCCCCCATGATTGATCTGTCTGCAATAGGATGAAACAGAAAACCTGTAATCATCTGTTCCCCAGTCCCAGACTCAAGTGAGTTGCCCCCATGGCCCACCCTACCGTGTCAACTACACATTCATAAGCACCATCAGGCAGTTCAGTCTCTCTGCCTTCACAGGTGTAGGTTATCCAGAATATCATGTGAGAGAGAAACTTCTCTCTCAGGGCAATGACACAGATGTCTGGGTACCTCTGTCATTCCTCTGAAAATGCATGCCAAGGAAAGTGGGCTGTCTTCTGTGATGGGTGCTGTAGGAGAGGTTACTCTCTGGTCATAGATATCTATTCAGTGGATTGCAGACTTTATCTACCTTTGCACAGACAAGCACCTCTTTCTGCACTGAAAGGTATTGGTCACCCTTATCTGAGTTCTTCAAATGGAAGGGGTTGGGTCTGTCCACTTCAATGGAGTTAGCCTGGCTAATGAGGGTGTGGGTCAGACGTAACAAACAACCTGTACCTCATTCTACCTGAGGGATGTTGCCTACAAATCCCTGGATACCTTCTCCTTAGGACCTGTGGTGGTTGCTCAACAAGCTGTGTAGTTATTGTCCTGATCAGACAGTTTTTTCTGAATTGTGAATGTTAGGTGAATGTGCTTCCTTAGATTCTCCTCTTTCCAAGCTGCATCCAGGCCAAAATACACACTAGAACTGAATGAGATAACAAGTAAGTACACAACAAGCATCTGTTTCAAGTAGTTGAGAATGCATTGCCCTCTGCCTTTCCACTTTAAAAAAAGGTGGATGAAGGACATTGTAGAGCTTTTAATTTTTTCTGAGCTTATTTTTGGCTGAAAAAGCTTATTAAAACTCCTTGGGGATGCCATTTCTCAGAAAATATTGTTCCTTACTCTAGTTTCCTCGTGTCAAGGATCTTGGGCCCAGAGCACTGCTGCTTTCGTCATCATTTTTGCCAGACTGGTAGGAGGTTACACGAGTCACAGCATCACTTGCATGGGAGCATGGGAAATACAGAAAGAATCCTAATCCAGGTTTTGGCAAAGAATACCATCTCTTAAGTCTCCATATACGAAAGGCATTGGTTGTAGCCCCATAGGAATAAATAACAAATTTTGGAGACAATTTTGTGTTTCTCATTTATACAACCCAGAGCCTTCTATATAGTGTTTATCCTCCTCAACTACCCTGCTCTGTTCCTGCAGCCAAAGGAAAAAGTAAAGTGGTGAGAGGGAGGTGAGCAAGGGTAACCCCCTCTCACCACCCCTCTCCACCAGTTAACTGCATTATTACCAAGATTCAGTGGCTGTCCCAGCTTGCACTGAAGGATACTACACATATAAATGGTTCTGGTTTGTATACCTGGGAAAATAAAAATTGCTTCAAATATTTGTTATATCTCACCCTAAAACTCTATTTTTCTTGTCTCTTCCAGGATTCCTCAGTAGGTATTCAAATGTATATTCTTTTATGTCCAACTAATCACCTAATTTGTTTCACCATTTTGTGCTAGGCGAGCATTTGCCAGTCAGCTATTTATTTACGTTCTGTATATTTTGGTAGGCATATGAGTTTAGTGGATATCATCCGTGCACATTCATCATAGGGTCATGGTGGGTACCTATAAATGTATCGGACAGTTCTTTAGTTCTTAAGTTCAGTACACTATCATAATTTTATGAGTTAGGGCTCAAATGCCCCATTTTTTTATTCATTCATGTTGTTACCATTTAGTGATGAAATTCAAGTATCCTTCATTTTTCGTTTATTTTAACCATCAGCTGTGTTTTGAGCTTGACCTGAGCAGGCCAGTTTAGTCAGTCCATGTGTTGGATAAATACAACTATTAATTACAATACATTCCACACAACTATGGAAAAATTAACATGCTGCTGTCACTCGTCATGTGGCCATTTATATTCACAAAGTATTTGAAAAGACATAAATTTTATCACTGGACACTTGCAACTGTCAGATCACATGTGCTTTTAAGTCAGCACCTGAAGACAGACGAACTTAGAATTCATATTTTTATCGTACAAGGAGCAACCTCAATCATCTGTCATTTATTCTTCCTTTGTGTATAAAGTTCATGAATTTTTGGTAAATTAAAGTAGCAGCTTTCCATTATGTCTCTAAGATGTTAAAAGACCTAACCGATATGCATCTCATCTTACAATAAAAAATTATCCCTCAAAGGGTTATAGAAAATTACAAACCCTTTGAGGATTTGTCGGGGGGGAGTCAAAATTTGACTGTGGCAGAATACTCACACTTCACTGACTAAACGAAAATGCTTAATAATATTTTCCTTTGATCGCTCCTTCTAGTGTTTTACCTAATGTTACGTTAATGGATTTTGTGTCATTTTAAAGACAGAGTTGGACTTTATCATGATATGCGAAAAAATTACAAAAAAGCGATATCAGGAGTGCTTACTGTATTGATTTTTTTTTTTACTTTTAAAAACATTCATGATAAATCGGGGAAAAAAGGGGTATCCAAGCTCCGTTAATATAATGTAAACGTAAAATATATTGAATTTCCAAGATGTTATGAAATTATTATTTGAGAAGGGATGGTACCAAAAATTGCATTAAAAAAAAGTAAAATACACCTGATTGGCGTAAGTTCACCGACCAGGATAATGGTTTATATTTTTTTAAAACTTGCAATAAATCTGTATATGTATATTTTTCCATGTACCACTCATATAACACGCCAGGTACCTTTTTTCTGCCCCAGGAAATCTGACAGATTTTCAGGCATATGCACACTACCTTGGATAAGACGAGTATCAGGGTTGACAATCCTTGGCCTTCATTTTTTAAGCATCTCATCTTCAGGTGGAAGTACTTGGTATTGACAAGTCATTGGTTGAAGTGAAGGTCCCATGAACAGGATGAGTCATGAAAGAGGCAACTGGAACAGTAACAGTCTTTGCTAGAGAGATTACATGCTCCCTGTAGGAACCATCAGGAGAGGAGGCAGAAGTGCTTGTGGCATTGACAAGTCATCAGTTGAGGTGGAGGTGCCATGGACAGGATGAGTCATGAAAGAGGCAACCAGAACAGTAGCAGCCTTTGCATGAAAAATTACATGCTCCACTGTAGGCCATGTACTGGGGTAGAATTCTTTGTGAGTGCCTCTAATATGCACCTTCATTGAACTTATGGAGGCTCAATTTATTCTCATCTGTTGCTGTAATGCAACTTGCAGCAAGTATACAAGCCTCTTTCTTGACCACTTGACTGTTTTCCTGGCAAAGCTGTAATATTTGACCATTTGTTCAAAATGATCAATGCCTTGCATTTACTTTATGTATTCCCGTACGGCCAAAAACATTGCATGACAGTAGTCTGCAACTGAGAAGTGCCGCCCTCATCTTTTTTTGTGAACAGATTCCTTCATGTCAATACCTTGGATGTTGGAAATCTAGTTAAACAACAATGTCCATCTAAAATGAGACTGAAGGTGTTTCCTTTCCTCCAATAGAGTGCAAGGTGTTGTGAGGAGGATTCCTTTTGCCAAGTTGCCTGAGTGCCTTGGGAGTCCCTACATGCATCTTAATGTGCCACAGCTGTGTATTCCCTGATCATATAGCTCCTTAGTCAAGCCCATGGAATTTTATCAATTATCCATGAGCAACTAGTTCCTCATTGGGTGAGTCGGTAGAGTTGTGGGCTAGCACTCGCTAGGCCCAAGTTCGAGTCTCCGGCCGGCTAATGAAGAATTAGAGGAATTTATTTCTGGTGATAGAAATTCTTTTCTTGCTATAATGTGGTTCGGATTCCACAATAAGCTGTAGGTCCCGTTGCTAAGTAACCAATTGGTTCTAGCACATAAAATAAGTCTAATCCTTCGGGCTAGCCCTAGGAGAGCTGTTAATCAGCTCAGTGGTCTGGTAAAACTAAACTATACTTTTTCCATGAGCAACTGCTATACTATATTTAGTTTAAGCATGATGTTACATAACAATTCACTTAAGCCATAATAAGCTATAAAATTGAGGACATATGTGATGTCTGATTCACAAAAAATATAAAATTTTATTTCACATTTATCAGCCTTTTTAGGTTTGTACACTTAGAACGATAACCTCCCTATGATAGAGAGCATACCCTCATCCAATGACAGGTTTTTTTTGGGCACATACTTCAGCACATTTTTTTCATCTATTTGAGGACTGGATATGCTAACACAAGCCTATCTGCTGGTATAGTTAACAGATTCATTGCATGGAAGTATTGCAATAATTGTTTGAAACAGCTAAAAGTCATCATCAAAGAACACCTAGATGAACAGAACTTTGTTTTGTCACAAAACATGCCCTCTCATACCTGATAGACCATTGAAATCTAGAACTTATGGGGTCTCAGAGTCCATAGACCAACCATCCTCAGCACCAACAGTAGAGGCAGAGGCTGACATTTAAGCAACAGGTTAGTTACCTCTGCCTCAGCCCCACAACCTTGAATGTTTTTTCAGGGTAGCCTGATTTGGTGTGAAAACAGTGGGGATATCAGATTCACTCTCTACATCGCTCTCAAAATCAAGCTCTAAATCATCACTAAGCAGGTAGGATCCAGGGTCTATATTACCATCAAAGAGCTCCAATACTTTGTTGATCTTTGTTGGGATTGAATTTCACCTTTAGAATTCATTAAATTGCAATAAAGTAAATTTACTTGGTGCTGTTTTGCTATCACGACTGGCCTGATGCAGCATCACTTGGCCGCGGGCTCCCTTCCCTTAAAAGACCTGTCTTTCTGGCACTTGACATTGTCATTGTAATCAGCAATGACTGAACTATATTTCAGTAAAAAAAATGATTGCCAAACAGCACATACCAACAAAGATTTCACGTTAATGACGGCAATCTGCACAGCATTCAAAGCATGGTCAATCACTCACAAAGACTGACACATGAGTGGCACCAAACATACGTCCTCACGGACTGTAAGCTCTGCCTGCTGGTCTCCATGATAAAAACAACGTCATATTGCCATGTTCAATGTTGTTGCTCTGATGCTTATTTACAATTTATGAATAATTTATTTTGACAAGTCTTTTGATGACAATTTTCGTCAATAGAATCTCTGAGGTTGAAAAATAGATAGCGTCAGTTTTTGTCACCGAAGTCTCAAAGGGTTAACTAAAAAAGTCTCATCAACTGAAATTAGGAATTTTCTATTACTTGCCACCTACCAGCTTTACACCTGCTATTACCCAAATGACAGATAGACACTTCATTCTGGTTGTCACCATTTTGCGTAGGAGATATTATCATTATCCATATTTCTTTATGGCATGCACATCTCAGTGCTTCTCTCAACCAAGTCTTCTGTGTGTCATTGGGCATCATGAATCTTTTCTTAATTATTCGTGCCATCATACTTGGGGGCGGGGGGAAAGAGTTTCATCATTAAATCAATTATTCACTTATGTCATAAACGCACGGTGAATGAGTTACTGGTAAGATCTTAGCATCTGTCACTGGTAACGTTACAAATGTCTTGTGGTCACATCTAAATTGTGTTCACTCAGTTAATTTAAACCGTTTAAGTACCAGCCAGATGCTGCAGTTCAGTTATTTCTCTAAAAGATAAAAATTACTCCCACCCTGCTGCTATAAAACACCCGTGTAACGTGCATCTTAATTCATATTTTGCAACTCAGTAGATAGCCGCCATAACGCAAGTCGAAATGTTAAAACTATTATTATTATTATTATTATTCAGTCAATAGACGGACCTTTCCAACCGTATAATCATTTACATTCACTTACATACTGTAACAAAGAACTCACTCAATTTAGTCATTTTTTTGTATGCTACTATACTAATCGTCTCCTTCCATTATTATACATGAATTTATAAAACTCCAGCGCATCTATCCTTTAAATTTCTAAAGTATTCACAAGACTTGATTCTTCGTTAAAATTTAGGAAGCGTTATGGCCCTTATCTATGGGACTGTATTCCTCACTTTCATTTGCAAAAACGTTCCAAAAACGTTTTTGGTTAGCAATATCTATCTCAAGTACACCTGTGTGTAAAATATTTTAGAACACCTTTCGTAATTTCGGATCACATGCTTTTGTGGGTTTATGGGAGGAACAGGAAGTTATTTCAGTTACCCTAATTGCTTTTTATTCTCTTTGGATTCTACAGGTAAATCTCCAACTATATTGATAGAAAAACATAACTCACGATATATGATAAAAGAATAGTAAAAGAAAAAAAACATTTAAAAGCAAATCAAGCCATCTTTTTTTTTTATTTAAAAGAGCTAGACTAGATAGTAAAAGGTCGTTTAATATGACATAGATGCTCAAGTATTTTTGTAATAACACAATAATAGTCAATTCATACGCCAATAACAACAGTTTTTAGTAAGTTTTTGAAGTTTTGCTTAAGGATCTTCATTGTTGGAATGGTTCTGTCATTTATTGGAAGAATATAAGCAATAACCTTCTACAGTGAGACATCTGATGCTTAATATAAAGATCTGATTAACAACTGATACTGGTGATATTTCAATAGTATTAATAAATATTTGCCGACGATAAAAGATAGCAATATAAGTGTTCCTTTTTTCCCATTATATTGCTGAAACACCGAAAAAGACAAAGCCTACTTCAAAAAGATGTAATCTCTTGTCTGATTTTAAGTTTTTATGATGTACATAAGTTATTAAACAGAGCTACTAATAAATAGAGGTATTGCTTTATTCTTCTAATGACAAATAAATTGCCATCGACATTTGGAATGATGATGCATTTGCAAGTAGTAATTTCAATCGTGATAACATAAATGTATCCCATATAGAATTAGTAATATATTTCCGTGATGAAATAATAACGATAGCCGAGGCAGGTAAAATGTTTCAGTTTAGCTTAATTTCCAATTACGCTGTCATCATCATTCCTTCATTCGAACGTTGCCGACATGAGCCAAAAAAAAGTAAAGGAAAATAGAAAATAATGTCTTTCGCTGCTCCTGTGTATGTGCTTGAGCCAGTAGAGCCAAAAAAAAAAAATAAAAAAAAAAAAACGATAAGGCTGATTTCGCGACATGTGAAAAGCGAAAATGAGCCTTATCGCCCTTTGAAAATGTGCTCAAGAGTATTAGTCGCGATGATACCGTGTGTAATTATGGTTGATTTTCATGTTTAAGACTAAAAGTGCATTTGGAAGAAGCTCCGTTGATCAATGCCATTCTTTTATCCCTGTCAAGCTTAACACGGTAAGAAACGCGCAGTCTTACTACGTACTGACACCGATTTACACAAAGTCCGACCATGTAATCAAATATTGCATTTCCCTCTTTAGTTTATCTGAAGCTCATCAAAATCTTCACCTCTTTGGACTGCAATCCCAACCATCTTCTAGGTTTTGACTGACTGTAAAGAATGGGAGATGATTAATGGGGATTTTTTTCAATCACGTCGAATCCGTTTCTTCCGTAAGGTGTAAAGTATTTCGTAAGTGTTAAAAATGAGGTTCATATAATAATATTAATAGCCAGACTACCATAGATACCATGTTCTGAATAATAATGACTTTTGGTTATCCTCCATGATATTGCAGTTATATAAAACATTAAACAGTCTTGTTATTAGAAGTTACAGATTAATATACACATATATATTTTGTCAAGCATTTTTACTTAAGCGTCTCTTTAGACTAGTGCAGTTAATTTAGGGAAAAATGTCAGTCTTTCCGTTGAGCCGTTTAGATTTAAATTTTGTGTAGTCTTCATTATAGTGGGCAAGCGTAGACAAATGTTAGTATTTTTCCTTATCTCTCTCTCTAGGATAAGGAAATATCTTCAAAATTATTTGATAAAGTTCCAAGTATAATTTAGGTTAAGCTGTTAATGCCATTTCTAAAGATGGCTGTTTCTTCCTTTTTTACTTGAACTTGAAAGCAGTCTGCCTAAATCAAACATGACTAAATCTCAACACGATAACGTTATATTCATTTGCTCGTAAAATCTTTTTCATAATAATATTTTTTTTTATTCCACGAGCAGACACTAAAACTGCATATTGTTTGTCAGTAACTGCCTGTTGCATGGCGTCAATGGAGTAATTCGAGCAAATATTACCTAGCCGAAACATGCCTAGTCAGGACTGCTTCTTTCAAAGAGCCATCTGATAAAAATAAATTCATTATTCGGCAATAAACTGTTCTATTTAACTTCTGCCGTGTTTATGATTCATTAACGGAGAGACCATAAGTACTGGGCAGTAACTGATAAATAAATAATTGCCACCGTACATAATTCAGTCTTTTTATAAACTTATGTTTATTTTGGTCAGAATTATATATAATATAAGAATTATATAGTATATATATATATATATATATATATATATATATATATATATATATATATATATATATATATATATATATATATATATATATATATATATATATATATATATATATGTATATGTATATACACATACATACACATACACATTTACATTATATATATACACATACATATACATATATAAAACGCATAGTCTCAGTCCCAGTCTTTCCTTTACATTTCTACGGAATACCTTATTTGTACCTCAAACAACTATTGTTACATAAATGCCAAAAACGCATCATCAGGCAAAGTGAACTGTTGTTTAGATTTTAATGTAATAAAAAGTTTTTGTAATGTTGAATTCCTCTTTTATTATCCTTTCCCATAAACTCGTTGCCATTTGCATCGAGAGGGTTAAAAATAAATATGCTTCTTATATCTTGTAAGCAAATAATTTTTTTTCATCACTGAAGTGCACCAGGAGTATGTAATACAAAAAAATCCCGAGTTTGTATGCAGAGAGGACGCAAGGCCTGAACAACAGGTAATAGAAAACATATTTTTTAAGAATAATTACAGCAGCTTCACAAAACCTCCAGCCACGTATTAAACTGTGACGCGAAGGAAAGAACTACTGCAATAAAATGTATTCATATTACCACCATGCATATACTCTCATTCTTCATATTTTTACTCATATCGTACGTGTCTACGTTTAATGTTATACACGCGTGATATTTTTATATTCACAAATATTAACTCACAAATAACATTTAATAGCCAATTAACTATACCTCTGGGAACACTTACACACAAGGAAATTATAATTAATAATAAGTGCTCCATCAGCGGCGGGATTTGAACCACTGCCTGGTCTAGAAACAATGACAGCCATTGACTTTGACCATTGAGGCCACAAGAGAGGTATATCCGTAAGTTGATATCGACTCTGCTGTACATATACTTCTCGAATTCGGGTTTTGTACTTAGAATCAATATCAACCCAAGTGTTACAAACTTAACAATAAACTATCATGGCTTCCAAAGACACTTCAAGCTTTCTTCCAATCTTGCACAAACATCCTACTACCTCTCACAATTCTCATATTTCGTCACTCACCTATTCTCTCACCCTGCCACATTCAAATGTAGAAGTTCTTCATTTTCCCCATCCAAGTTCAGGGCTTGTAGTGACAAGCACATCCAAAAAGATATGAGGAAATTAAGAGGTTTGGGACCTCATTGTGCCTATTACAAATACATATATATTTAGTAAAAGTGACCAGTAGAGTATATACAGTATATGTGTATATATATTTATATTTATCATATATAAATACAGTATATTTGTGTACAATGTATGTATATATATATATATATATATATATATATATATATATATATATATATATATATATATATATATATATATATATATATATATATATATATATATATATATATGTATATGTATATGTATATATATATATATATATATATATATATATATATATATATATATATATATATATGTATATGTATATGTATATATATATATATATATATATATGTATATATATGTATATATATATATATATATATATATATATATATATATATATATATATATATATATATATATATATATATATTCATATATATATATATATATATATATATATATATATATATTCATATATATATATATATATATATATATATATATATATATATATATATATATATATATATTCATATATATATATATATGTATATATATATATATGTATATGTATATGTATATGTATATATATATGTATATGTATATGTGTATATATATATATATATATATATGTATATATATATGTATATATATACACATATATGTGTATATATATGTATGTATATATATGTATATGTATATATATACATATATATATATGTATATATATACATGTATGTATATATATATATGTATATATATACATATATATATGTATATATACATATATATGTATATATATATGTATATATATACATATATATATATATATATAATGCATATATATCTTTATGTATATATATATATATATACATATATATATGTATATATATGTATATATGTATATATATAATGTATATATATGCATATAAATAAATATTATATATATATATATATATATATATATATATATATATATATATATATATTTATATATATATATATATAAAAATCTGACACGAATCAGGATCAAACCCAGGTCTTTCAGTAAATAAATTTCTGACTCACATCAGGATCAAACTCAGGTGTTTCAATTGAAAGGCAAGGGCGCTGCCCACTAGGCCATCCAAGTCGTAAAAGAAGTTGGGACCTGAGAGCAACTGCACCCAAGGAATTACCTGGGCAAGCTGACTGCTTGCATACCAGCGTGTTTTCCCCAACTTCCTGACTCAGTCAGCTTGCCCAGGTAATTCCTTGGGCACAGTTCCTCTCCGGTTCCAACTTCTTTTATGACTTGTATGGCCTAGTGGGTAGCGCCCTTGCCTTTCGCTTGAAAGACCTGAGTTTGATCCACACATGATGTGAGTTGAGAAATTTATTTATATTCCACACATGATTGTGTGTTGAGTATATATATATATATATAAATATATATATATATATATATATATATATATATATATATATATATATATATATATATATATGTGTATATGTGTGTGTGTGTGTGTGTGTGTGTGTGTGTTTAATTAGATATATAAATGCAGATATAGAAAATAGCACTTACAGGAAGTATATATTTGTGTGTATGTATCAAGACAACGTACCCTTTCATCAAAGAACTTCTTGAAATGACATCCAAAACAATGTCCAGGTTGAAACAAGCAAACCCACAAATGCACTGACATGCTCTCCCGTCGGTATTCAGAAAGGCAGACTATTTTCCCAACGCTTGTTTATTCTTTCACAATTCTCAAACTTTTTGAGATCCACATCTAACAGAATCGGCGACTTCCTTGCTGGATTTTGGTAACATTCTATATTCTTAGGGAGTGAAGTAACCATGCGAAGTATTTTAACGAGTATTCAAAACGCTAGAGAACGACTTGTCTTTTCTGTAACTTTTTCCCAAGTAAAGAGAGACGTGAATGTAGAATGAAAACAGGAAGAAAATTCCAAATGTTTTATTGCTTTGCCTTTTTTTTTTTAACCTAATTTGTGCTTTTCTTTTGGTTTTCATTAGAGTATTTAAAACTTAACACACTAATTACATTTGAAATGATATTTAGATGGCTCTTCCATTGACCGTAACCCACATTTCTATAAAGTATCCACGGCAGCACTTTTTCGGGGTATATTGTAGACAGACAGACAGGTGAATGCTCTTCTCTAGCTATGTTGGCAGAGGTAAAAATAAACATCCCTACAATGTAACAACTGTCTGATTAAAAACTTGGAATCCAAAGTAAAGCGTGCCGCATTATCTCATGAATCACCATATCTGACTCCTAATTACTTAGCTGTATACTTTCGGTACAATGGTTAAGGGATGTGTGTCTCAATGAACATTCACGCTTTTTAATCGTAATTGGCTTAATTACATGAACTATTTGTACTGCTCTTTGTAGATGCTGGGTCATGCAAACTTTTCTTATTTCTATATAGTGTCATTTATTAACTACTTATATTCAGTTTTACTTGTTTTAATATGTCAATGATTTAGTTTCATTTATTTGTTACTAACTATGAGAAATAATAAAAAATGTTTACTTCTTTTTTCTCTTCTTTTTACATTTGTGTACTCTAATTACTGTTAGTTTGTTGTGCAACCTCGTGGCATTGCAGCTTTCTACTTCAGATCGTAGACTCCTTATGAATAATAATAATAATAATAATAATAATAATAATAATAATAATAATAATAATAATAATACAGGTTTTGTTAAACAAAATGGCAGTTTCAGCAGCATTTATTTTGTATAGTAAACGCTCAATTCGTCTTATCAATTGCTTTTCTTGTGCTGGAATGGTTGCAAGCAAATGTCCGATATTGATATGCGGTGGTTTAGTGATGTGTAGGAGGTAGTTCTCATGGGTGTCGACTAGTTTAGCCCTTCTCGTTAGGGCATCATTCAGGACAGGATCGCAGGATGCAATGGCTGTAATGCGTGGATTTTTCATCTTTTATCCCATTCTTTTGGTTTGTGGAGTTAGTCGCTTCATTTTCATTGGCTATCCGGCCGTGACGTCATTGGAAAGGCGGCTCCTGATTGGCTGTCTTCTCCTCGATCTAAGCCTATTGCTGATCGGCGATGGTGCAATTTCTCGTGGAAGGCGGGTTAACCGATCGTTCCCAAGGTGAAGGGCGGCGCCTCTGCCTTCCTCAGGTGTTGGAAGGGCATCCTCGGGGCGAAGGTTCAAGTCGTCCTCGACGTCGGGGCGTCTTTGAGTCATAGGTGGATGCGAGGGGCAATCTTGCAGGTCGCCCTCACGGTGAGATCTCACTAGGCGATCACCCTCGGTGCTCTGAAGGTCGTCCTCAAGGGGCGTAGGTTGGGCTACGGGTCTTGCTTGGTTGTCCTCGGCTTTCCTGACGGCTGTAGGGAGAAGGAAGGTATCCTGGGTCACATTAAGTCTCTGTTTTTCCTTCCCTATGTGGAGCGCCTCCAGGATGCGAAGACAACAAAGGTCGGGGGCGCTGTCAATAATTTCAAAATGTCTGACAATGTAGCTGCGGCGGATCCTCTGGTTGTGGGCAGTCTTACAGTGATTAAAGATGGTTCCCTCCTGGGCATGGCAGGAGATCCGTTTGGAGAGGCACATGGATGTCATGCCGATGTAAGTTCCGGGGCATCATCGGAAAGGGCACGTGTATCGGTGTATGACATTCGTCCTCTTCATGGGATCTTGGGGAGGAGCAGGGTTGTTCTTCATCACTAAACTGCACATCTTCTTGCTCCTGAAGAAGATAACCAGCTGGATCTTCCTGCTGCTGTCGGTGGGGGCGACGTTGTCCCTAATGATATTTTTCAGGGCCCGTTCGTCCTCCTTGTATTGTGAGTGGTAGTTCCCTTTGTAGAAGAGGGTGATCATCTCAGGTGTATCCTGTCTCTCCTCTTGGTTGTACCACTTCTCCATCGTCCTTCTGTAGGCTGCCTGGATGCTCCTGTTGGGATGACCATTATTAACTAATACTTAGGAGGCTCGTTCCATTTCACGGTGAGTGTCGGTCCACAATGAATAGTGAGTAAGGGCCCTCCTGGCGTAGGCAATGATGGTGGAGTTCTTGTATCTCTCAGGGCACTCGCTGTCGCTGTTCAGGCACATACCAAGGTTCGTAGGTTTCGTAGGTTTGGTATACACCGTGGTAGAGAACGAGTCCTCCTTCAGCTCAACAAGGACGTCCAGGAAGGGTAGGCGGACGTCCCCCCTGTCCTCAATGGTAAAGCGGAGACTGCTGTGTCGGTGGAAGGCTGCAAGCAGTTCATCAATCTATTCACTGGAACCAGCACATATAAAGGTGTCATCAATATACCGGATGTACATGAGTGGATTCGTGATCTCTGCAAAAACCCTTTTTTCCACCATGCCCATGTAAAAGTTTGCAAACGGGACTCCGAGGGGGGGATCCCATTACGAAGCCATCTACCTGGAGGTATATATGTCCATGGTGGTTAACGAAGGGTGCCTTCTTAGTACATAGAAGGCACCCTTCGTCAACCACCATGGACATATGTACCTCCAGGTAGACAGCGTTTGCAATGGGATCCCCATCTTGGAGTCCTATTTGCAAACTTTTACGTGGGCATGGTGGAAGAAAGGGTTTCTGCAGAGATCACGAAGCCATCCATGTACATCTGGTATATTGATGACACCTTTATGCATGCTGGTTCCAGCAAAAAGATTGAGGAACTGTGTGCAGCCTTTCACCGACACAGCAGTCTCCGCTTTACCATTGAGGACAGCGAGGATGGCCGCCTACCTTTCCTGGATGTCCTTGTTGAGCTGAAGGAGGACTCGTTCTCTATCACGGTGTATACCAAACCTACGAACCTTGGTATGTGCCTGAACGGCGACAGCGAGTGCCCCGAGAGACACTGAAGAACTCCACCATCACTGCCTACACCAGGAGGGCCCTTACCCACTGTTTGTTGTGGACCGACACTCACCGTGAAATGGAACGGGCCTCCCAAGTATTATTTTAGTTAATAATGGTCATCCCAACAGGAGCATCCAGGCAGCCTACAGAAGGATGATGGAGAAGTGGTACAACCAAGAGGAGAGACAAGATACACCTGAGATGATCACCCTCTTCTACAAAGGGAACTACCACTCACGATATAAGGAGGACGAACGGGCCCTGAAAAATATCATTAGGGACAACGTCGCCCCCACTGACAGCAGCAAGAAGATACAACTGGTTATCTTCTACAGGAGCAAGAAGACGTGCAGTCTAGTGATGAAGAACAACCCTGCCCCTCCCCAAGATCCCATGAAGAGGACGAATGCCATATACCGATACATTGCCCTTTCCGAGAATGCCCCGGAACTTACAACGGCATGACATCCATGTGCCTCTCCAAACGGATCTCCTGCCATGCCCAGGAGGGAACCATCTTTAATCACTGTAAGACTGCCCACAACCAGAGGATCCACCACAGCGACATTGTCGGACATTTTGAAATTACTGACAGTGCCCCCGACCTTCATCGTCTTCGCATCCTGGAGGCGCTCCACATAGGGAAGGAAAAACAGAGCCTTAATGTGACTCAGGAGACCTTCCTTCTCCCTACAGCCGTCAGGAAAGCCGAGGACAACCAGGCAAGACCCGCAGCCCAACCTACGCCCCTTGAGGACGACCTTCAGAGCACCGAGGGTGATCGCCTAGTGAGATCTCACTGTGAGGGCGACCTGCAAGATTGCCCCTCGCATCCACCTATGACTCAAAGACGCCCCAACGTCGAGGACGACTTTAACCCTCGCCCCTAGGACGCCCTTCCAACACCTGAGGAAGGCAGAGGCGCCGCCCTTCACCTTGGGAACGATCGGTTAACCCGCCTTCCACGAGAAATTGCACCATCGCCGATCAGCAGTAGGCTTAGATCGAGGAGAAGACAGCTAATCGGGAGCCGCCTTTCCAATGACGTCACGGCCGGATAGCCAATGAAAATGAAGCGACTAACTCCACAAACCAAAAGAATGGGATAAAAGATGAAAAATCCACGCATTACAGCCATTGCATCCTGCGATCCTGTCCTGAATGATGCCCTAACGAGAAGGGCGAAATTAGTCGACACCCCAAGAGAACTACCTCCTACACATCACTAAACCACCGCATATCAATATCGGACAATTGCTTGCAACCATTCCAGCGCAAGAAAAGCAACTGATAAGACGAATTGAGCGTTTACTATAATATAAATGCTGCTGAAACTGCCATTTTGTTTAACAAAACTTGTATTAAAGAAGGTCTTTTTCCTAATTTTACAATCATAATAATAATAAACTTCATTAAACAGAATGGCCTTCTGGATACCGTTGGAGTTCGTATTGCAGTTCCTCAGTCTCTTGAATGAGTTTCTTTGTAGCAGCAGGTGAATTATATAAAACTATCCGAAGTTCATTTTTGCCTTGACGGTTTCGGTAGTATTCTCTACCATTGACCAAAAGGCGAATGAAGCCAGGCCTCCCCAAATAAGAGGAGCTCCCCCCAACTCCTACTCCTGGTTTTGACAACAAGTCAAAAATCACCTAAATTTCTGTAAGCTCGCTTGTGGGTATAAATATGACATAATATTACTGTACCCCTAGCTTCTTTTGCGTTTTGTTCAGGGGTAAAGTGTACTACCGAAACATGAAGGAATAAATGAACTTTGGAGAGCTGTTATATAATTTACCTGCTGCTACAAGGGAAACTCAACTGACAGACTGACAGCATTCAGGTGGCCATTCTTTTTAATGAACTTTGTTTGAAAGAGGGTCTTCTTCCGAAATAATAAGAATAATAATAGCTGGCACTTTGGTATGGTTAAGATAATCCTTCTAGCAGCAGCAGTAGGAACAGCAGTACATGCAGTCAATCGTAGTTGTAATAATAGTATAATATAATTATTCAAGATGTTTATGACCTTGTTCGTTATGATAGTCAAATATTAAAATTTATATGTATTACTACCTTTGATTGTGATGATGATGATGAAGCAGTTAATTAAAGACGAAATGATCAGATGAAGAGCTTATGGTTAGTCTTGTAACCAGTTCAATTTCTGTGCTATTGACCTTTCACATCTTGCTTCAAGGATTTTATTTCCTAAATATGGTTAGCTGCAATCTGTTTCTCAAGAGTAACTAGGGTGTCCACATGGGCATCAAGAAAAAGAATTTGAAACAGTGCGTCAGCATCTGTCAGTTACTATACCCAGATAGGTTGTCGAGATAGCTATCAACAAAAGCCCCTCCAATAATGAAATCTTTCATAAACATTTATGCCGAAGACATCAAACTGAACACCTATACTCCAAAAAAATCCGTTTATTTTTCACCGTCTTAAAACCCGGGCAGTTCGCTATTTAAATGTAAATTTGAATGAAAATAAAACATGTTCCGTATTTTTGAAATACCATGAAATGACTGCAATGAAATTTATTTCAGGAAACTGGTAGACGTATATCATGAAGACTGGTGGAGCATTGACGATCAGAAATATATATTGTTCAGAAAGTTACTTTCGTACATATAAATGAAATACTGGAATGGCGCCAATCAGTATTTCATAAGTAGTTGTCCGTAAACCGGAAGGCTGGAATTTGACACATCCGCTATACTATCAAACTTTTTTCTCAGGGGCCCATTGGAACTCCGACTACATGGATGACTTAATTTTATAAGATATTCTCAGGCAAATGTCTCATCGGATGCCACCCCCCGCTTCCCATTCCCCACGAGGTCAACCCAGGTGCCAGCTATTGAGTATTAAGGCAGAACTACATCTCTAACCCTCCTATCGTAGGATGTTTATCACTGTCACTGCACAAACCCTGATAAGGCAGAAATTTCATACTTGTATTCATTATAAAAATTACCTACCCAACTCCAACTTATTTTACATTTTCCACTGAGTAGGATGTAAGTAGTGTCAACTGGGTCTCAGTTGTCTGTAATGGAATATATATGTGCATATATGTGTATATATATATATATATATATATATATATATATATATATATATATATATATATATATATATATATATATATATATATATATATATATATATATATATATATATATATATATATATATATATATATATATATAATATATATATATATATCGTATATATGGAACATATATATATATATTTCTGACTCACAATCAGTGATCAGAAATTAATTTCTGACTCACGTCTTTCAATTGAAAGGCAAGGGCGCTGCCCACTAGGCCATACAAGTCATAAAAGAAGTTGGAACCTGATGGCAACTGCACCCAAGGAGTTACCTGGGCAAGCAAACTACTTGCATACCAGCGTGTTTTCCCCAATTTCTCAACTCAGCAATGACCCAATTGACAGCATTTCATTCGAATTATCCCTTCTGAGTGAATAAGATGGAAATAATCAGCACACAATCGCGTGTGGAACAGAAATAAATTTCTGACTCACATCAGGATCGAACCCAGGTCTTTCAGTTGAAAGGCAAGGGCGCTGCCCACTATGCCATACCAGTCATAAAAGAAGTTGGTACCTGAGGGCAACTGCACCCAAGGAATTACCTGGGCAAGCTAACTGCTTGCATACCAACATGTTTTCCCCAGCTTCCCGAATCAGCAATGACCCAGTTGGCAGCATTTCATTCGAATTATCCCTTCTGAGTGAATAAGATAGAAATAATCAGCACACAATCGTGTGTGGAACAGAAATAAATTTCTGACTCACATCAGGATCGAACCCAGGCCTTTCAATTGAAAGGCAAGGGCGCTGCCCACTAGGCCATATAAGTCATAAAAGAAGTTGGAATCTGAGGGCAACTGCACTCAAGACCTGGGCAAACTAACTGCTTGCATACCAGCGTGTTTTCCCCAACTTCCCGACTCAGCAATGACCCAATTGACAGCATTTCATTCGAATTATCCCTTCTGAGTGAATAAGATAGAAATAATCAGCACACAATTGTGTGTGGGACAGAAATTAATTTCTGACTCACTTCAGGATCGAACCCAGATCTTTCAGTTGAAAGGCAAGGGCGCTGCCCACTAGGCCACACAAGTCATAAAAGAATTTGGAACTTGAGGGTAATTGCACCCAAGGAATTACCTGGGCAAGCTAACTGCTTGCATACCAACGCGTTTTCCCCAACTTCCCTGACTCAGCAATGACCCAATTGAAAGCATTTCATTCGAATTATCACTTCTGAGTGAATAAAGTAGAAATAATCAGCACACAACATGTTGGTATACAAGCAGTTGGCTTGCCCAGGTAATTCCTCGGGTGCAGTTGCCCTCAGGTTCCAACTTCTTTTATGACTTGTATGGCCTAGTGGGCACCGCCCTTGCCTTTCAACTGAAAGACCTGGGTTCAATCCTGATGTGAGTCAGAAATTTATTTCTGTTCCACAGGCAATTGTGCATTGATTATTTCTATCTTATTCACTCAGAAAGGACAATTCAAATGATATGCTGTCAATTGGGTCATTGCTGAGTCGGGAAGTTGGGGAAAACACACTGGTATGCAAGCAGTCAGCTTGCCCAGATAATGGTAATTCCTTGGGTGCTGTTGCCGTCAGGTTCCAACTTCTTTTATGACTTGTATGGCCTAGTGGGCAGCGCCCTTGCCTTTCAATTGAAAGACCTGGGTTCGATCCTGATGTGAGTCAGAAATTTATTTCTGTTCCACACGCGATTTTGTGTTGATTATTTTTATCTTATTCGCTCAGAAGGGATAATTCGACTGAAATGCTGTCAACTGGGTCATTGCTGACTCGGAAAGTTGGGGAAAACACACTGGTATGCAAGCAGTTTAGCTTGCCCAGGTAATTCCTTGGGTGCAATTGCCGTCAGGTTCCAACTTCTTTTGTGACTTGTATGACCTAGTGGGAAGCGCCCTTGCCTTTCAATTGAAAGACATGGGTTCGATGCTGATGTGAGTCAGAAATTTATTTCTGTTCCACACGCGATCGTGTGTTGATTATTTTTATCTTTTTCACTCAGAAGTGATAATTCGAATGGAATGCTGTCAATTGGGTCATAGCTGAGTCGGGAAGTTGGGGAAAACACGCTGGTATGCAAGCAGTTAGCTTGCCCAGGTAATTCCTTGGGTGCAGTTGCCGTCAGGTTCCAACTTCTTTATGACTTGTATGGCCTAGTGGGCAACGTCCTTGCCTTTCAGTTGAAAGACCTGGGTTCGATCCTGATGTGAGTCAGAAATTTATATATATATATATATATATATATATATATATATATATATATATATATATATATATATATATATATATATATATATATATATATATACATATATATATACAAACATTTTTATACATACATAAATATAAATAAAAAATATGTATATATTGCATATACATAAATATATTTCAGTCCAGACAACGTGTTTTTAGTGTTTTGGTATTTACACTAAAAGAATGAAATCAACGTTAGAAATCAGGAGAACGAAAACTGGATGTGGCAATACAATGATCTTCCGATCTACATAAAGTTTACCCGGAACTCTTTGCCTTTTACATTTAGATAAATTTCTGCAGTTCATGGACTAGCCTTGCATGTAGATGGGAAAGCGAACGAAATATGAACCATGAGAATATAAATAGTTTCCAGTTAAGAGCAATGATTCTATCTACGAAATCTTCAAAATACCCCAGGCCGCTTGAGTTATCCATAAATAAGTGTGCCATTTATTCTTGCCTGGAAGCTATTTATATTTCATTCGCTTTCCCTTCTACATACAAGACTAGCCAAGGAATCGCAAAAATATATCTAGTAGGAAATTCGAAAGACAAACTGACTCTCTCTTTAATCCAAATCGTTTTCCTTATTAGGAAAGCCAATGTGAACGCACGTGACCGTTATTGTACACATCTTGGTTCAATATTTTAGTGATCCATATTACAGAGTGACTTGGTCTGTTATACTGCAAAACTAGGATATAACTTTCATTACGTAAATTCCGATACTGATCCCTGATCACTAGAGAGAGTTCGTTTTATTTTAATGGAACTTTAAGAAACAATTCTCAGCCTCATTTCCGTGAGGCACAAATCTAAAGTTCCATTAAAATAAAACTCTTTCTCTCTAGTGATCAGGGACCAGTATCGGAATTTACGTAATGAAAGTTATATCCTAGTTTTGCAGTATAACAGACCAAGTCACTCTGTAATATGATCACTAAAATATTGAACCAAGATGATATATTAAACTCTGATGGATGTTCTTTTTTACCGAAGTATTGCATGCACCCACAATGCCCAAAATCTTGTACCGCAGTGATTGGGTCACCCCTTTTTTATTGCTGCCCTTTTATTGAATAAGCTTTAAACATGTGAATATGAATAATTGTATTTCTGCATCTCAGCAGAAAATATAAGTGGATGACTAAACAATGAAAAAATAGTTATAACCACTCAAGTCCGACATTTCATCCGCTGAAAACACTTCCAAAATCAGCTTGCTTCTGACAATCCGGATTCTGTGAACGTTCAAAGGCCAGATTGCATGCATGCATTGCTAATCAAGCTAAGTGGTTTTAGTTAGGATTGTGCTAAATACATAAGCTGATTTGAGGAACCAAACGGCTCTCTGCGAAACTAGAACAGGAATGGATCCCTGTGTTAGATCCAGACGGAAAACTGATGTGACGGTTTTATACAGTATTATTAGCAAAACGTATCGGAAGTGACTCTTCTTACCATTGTATTTTAGTCCATGAATGTTAAAAATAAGGATTTAATTTATAATCATTTAATTTACAATCCTTAACATTCGAAGATGAGGAACAGCTGTCTTGGATTAACCTACTAAGGTATTCCGAGTCGATGAAACTGTTTTTCTGCAACACCTCTTTATCAAAACGTCGGATAAAGGTGAAAGTTGGCAAGTGTATATTTTATAACCATACCTAATTTTTGCAAGTATTATTTGGTACCCAAGTTCAATAGTTCTGGTACTTATCAGAGTAAAAGTGTGTTTTCTATGCCAGGTAAGGGTTTTGAACACAATAGTGACGTTAACCTATGACGTCATGAGGCTCCACCCACAGTGAAGAGAAGTTTACATTATGGAAAGACGTCGTTTCACTGTGGCTCTGCCCACTTGCCGATGACATATTCACTAACTGATATTAGTACCGTTCCCAACCTAGGGTTCAGCGATATCAGTGATCGTGAAAGGATTTGTCATCGTCCTCTTGATTGCATTATCATTCTCAATAATTTTATTATTATCATTATTTTGTGGAGGTTTCATCGCAGCTTCCACAGCAGTTGTTGGGACTAAGTTGTTAACTTGGAATTCTTCCATTTCCTCGATATTCGTATTGTTTCTACTTTACAAATAATTCAATGTATGCAATCCATCCGCATAACCAGCCTATAGCTCATTTGTTAGATCTACATCTATTCAGGGCGGGAATACAAAGAGACAATCGGTTTTGTTTTACCTCAAGTTTTGATACTATAGCCTTCTATAGGCAGCAAGTCAGGAGTGGTCACTAGAAGTATAATTCAATTGAAAAGCAATGATATCTCATTTCCCTCAATTGTTAGAGGTGTAAGGTCAACGCCACTGTTTTATTTCAGTTAATGTAACCCACTGCTATTTTTCTTTGTTTTTTATTTATATCATACAGCACTCTAAAAAGCGCTCTTATATAATCGCTGCAAATAAAAAGTAATGGTAGGAGTCAAGATTTTGAGGGCAAGCTATTATTTATCTACTTAATATCAGCCAAATGTAACACGATTTATATTAATATGCGTGGAAAGGAAAATATATTGAAATCGGTTTGAATGAGGAACATATTGTTATAATCATTGTGTTTTAAAAAAATATGTTTTAGATGTACAAATAAAACGTCTAACACTACATATAATTTATTTACAAAATGTCTTCAATGTTACTCTATAGGAAGAAGTCATCATCCCCGTCCTCATCGTCGCTAGCGATGTCAATGATGACTGGTTCCACCCTCTCGTGGATATTGTCCAACTCCCAGTACTCCTCCTCAAAATTGTCTAACAGCTCCTGCCCACACTTCTGGGGTGGCCAAATAACTATTACCCACTATAGAAATAATTACCTATTCACACCGTAGTACATCTTTCTACGGGTCTTCTCGCTTGTATACAAAGTGGCAAGCCGTAGCACAAATGCAATCTTGCAACCACGGGGACAATTCCATATCCTGCTGGCCATTATCGAATTTGTTAAACCCTAGACTGTGTAAGCATATCCATTCACCGCCTACCTGGTGGATGGGGCCTCATGGCATCATAATACGTTTACGTCACGAATTGTTTTAGGAACCTTGTCTGTGATTTTCTTGGTTCCGGCATCGGCGACTTCATTTTACTCTAAAAATATCAAAACTATCGAACTTAGGTACTAAATAATACTTGAAAAAATTAGGTAGGGTTATAAAATATACACCTGCCGACTTTCACCTTTATCCGGTGCTTTGATAAAAAGGTGTTGCTGAAAAACCGTGTCTCATCGGCTCTGAATCCCTTAGTAGGTGCTGGATTAACCGAGTAGAACGCTAAAAGAGTTAAGAAGAATTTATCAAATTTTACCACTTAAAGCTCTGCCAAACACCTTGTTCACTATGGGATCAGAAGTGTTTGAACCTTAACATAAATTAATATTTTCATTTATTATCTGCATTATTAAATCTTGTTATGCTGCTACAGAACCAATCAGTTCTTATGGGATTTTACGTTGTTGTACAAAAAAGAGCATTATTCTATTTATGTTGATTCCTCCTGACATTTACTCTTTTTACTGTTTGGCCCACATAAAATTAATTACAGTACTTGCGTGGGATTTTATAAACTGCTGCTACTCTCTAGAGACATTATTTATAAGAATGATTTATATGGTTGCTAAATGAAAAGATGACACTGAATATGTTCAACACTGATTTGATGGTCTCAGTGCCTATGAAATCAGGATATAATAGGTTTTTCTAAAGTAAATCTGTCGTCCAGACACGTAATTATACAATGAGCTGAGTAGCAGAATTTTCGACCTATTTTTCCAATGTTCCACAGTTCTTTCGCAGAAAGTCAGGACAGCTGAATGGTATTGTAAAAGAACTTGTCTAGTGTTATTAAAGTATTAATTTCAAAATACGGTTTTGGAATGCCTTAAGTGGACTGAGAAGCAATAAGCCTACCTAGATCACTGGTAATATTGGACAACGTAACTCGGCTCAGAAATGTCAGATTTATTAGGTGAAAATTGTGCTTACACAGAACTGAATAAGAACCCACTTGCTGAAGTAATTAATTCTACTGTCAGTAATGTAAGAAGGATGTTAAAAAAATGTTACACAGTTTTCCACTAATTCTACCATACTTCTTAGGTTTGGTTAAGGCGCTTATTTATGTTGATTTATTTTGACATTTAATCCGCTCTGTATGGACCAATAAAATTAATCACAGTGCACAAATGGAAGCTTATGAACTACACTTCTCTGTTGAGGATAATTTATGTTAGCATATTTTTTGGTGTTTTGGTAAGAAAAGATGACATTTACTGTCAATACTCAACACTGGTTTCATGGATCAAAGCCGTTAAAATAAAGGAAGCAAAGGGTGTTTTTTTTAGTAAGTGTGTTCTTGTCGCTGTTCTTAAAAAATATCTTCACAGCTTGAGTGTGGCAGGAATCCAAAATGTGAGCTGGATAACAATTTCTTTGAAATCTATAGCTCTGTTGGTCCTTTCTCGTATAAACGTTCAAAATAGAGCGCAAAACCTAATGAGTGAATTTTGACATATTTCTAAAAGTATATGTTGAATCAGCGTTAGAATATCACAAAATTAATTTACCAGTCTGGATTTACTGCTACCTCCCAGGAACATTTTGGAACTCGTTAAATTGTGCAATTAACTCTTTCTGAGTTCAATTTTAATAGAAAATTTATAAACACTTACGTACATTTTTAAAGATTAATTTCCAAGATTATTCAAGTGCCTGTACCGTAGTTTCGGTTTGTGGATGATATTTTGGTTATTATTCCTAAAGATGTAGATCTATATAACCTCCCAGAACAAGTGAATGAACTAGTTCCATCTATCAGATTCGCGCTAGAAATGGAAAAAGATGGCTGCTGGCTTTTTCAGACATGTTCATTAGAAGTAAACCTTTGCACTGTAAATTCAGTATTTATAGCAAAGCAACAAATCGCTGTATTTATCTACATTATTTTTCAGAACGTCATATTAATGTAAATTATCACTGTATTCTTCCTAGACGACGAATTAAAAAATACTAGAAAATAAGTAGAACACTTCCCTTAATAAAGCTATGAAGATATTTTATAATAACAGGGACAGGAAGGGAAAATTACTTCAAGTACCTATACTCGCCTTATTTCATAGACTTCAAGTTCATCAAATCAATGTTTAAAACATTGAATGTAAATGTAATCTTCCCGCAAAGTAACACTGTAAAAACAAGCTTATCATAAATGTTCTCTACAGATTAACAACGTAGCAAAATTCAATGTAATCATTGCGATCCTTTTTGGACCAGAGAAGTAAGGAATTAAATGTTATAAATACATCAACAAGAATATTTACCACGTATTTATGTTGACCAGTTTCAAATGTTTAAAATGAATCAATGTAAATAATTGGTAAAACTAGTCAAATAAATCAACGTTAATTTTCTGTTAGAAGTAGCCAAAAGGATAATGCTCATTTTGTACACCTTAGTAAAAAAGTCAATAGAACCGACTGGTCCCGTAGTAGTTTAACAAAAGTTGTAATGTCTCTAGAAACCCCTTAGAATCTCTATTAATGAAAGTAACAAATGAAAAACTTTAAGTCCATGTTTATATACTCTTGATCCCCTTCTGCACAAGATATTCGAAGGAGATTCAAGTGGAGAAATTTTTTCAAAAAATTTGCATTTTTCCTAGGTATACAAACCATAGCTTTTGTTGTATACAGTCACCCTACAGTTCATGCGTGCAAACGGCCTGAATAAGAAAACAGAAGAGTCACGCACATTTACCCCGCCTACCTATACCACTGGAAGTTCCAGCCCAATCGAGTGTATGTTTACTTTGGTAGAGCAGTTCAAAGGTGGATTACTTCCTACATGAAAAGCAGAGGTTTGTTTACCTAAGAAGAATACAAATTATTTTTACAGTTTGTCAAACCTTGCTTTTTGTATGTGGATCTACCTACTGAAAGGTTTTACAGGCAGGATGCCCTTTCATCCCTCTACTGGTAACCCCTGAAGTGTTGACCTTCTCACCTCATGCAACAATACCTGGCCCTTATTAACAATACACCTGTTGGCCTTATGACCCAGGAGTTTTCTCTGGTACTGAGGAAATATTTATACCAGTGGTGTAATGACTTACATCAACACTCACCTATTTCTGCTGGGACCTCCACGTCCTCCAATACATGGGCAACATCCCTTCCCCCTCCCCTACCGGGGGAGGCAGTACGCCACTGTGTCCCAAGCAGAGTGGTAGGGGTGTCCTCACAACCAATGTTATGCTATTTGCTGGGCTGTCACCACTGCACCCAGCATGAATGCGACAAGGGATTTGTTGGCAACATCTCTGGGGTAGAAGGCAGTGAAAGTGGTCTACTTCTTCTAGACTGCTGCCTTCATTGCCTGGAAGACAGCAATTCTTCCGGAAGGCCACTGGGGGGCCTATACCCTGTACATTGTATGCTTTCACTTCTCCAGAGGGCTCTCTCCTCTCTGGTCAGCACTGTATGGCCATGGCCTTACGTAAAGTCCCGTAAAGGTGGCATGGTGAACCTTTCAAATCTCAGGTCCAGAACTGCTTCATTCTGTGTCTTGGCAAAAAACTTGGGCACAAATGAGGAAGACTTTGACTTCCAACCTAATGAATGGGAGACCACATAGGACATGACTTGTAGCTCCCCTACCCTCTTGGCCAAGCTAAGGCCAGCAGAAACACCCTGTAGAGTGTCCGGTCCCTATCTGTTGTTTCTTTCAACAGCTTGTATCCCCCCCCCCAACAAAAGGCTTTTCAACCCTTGCTACATCACAACTGGGAATTCTCACTTCCATTAGTGGGCAAGATTATTTCAACCCTTTATCAGCCTAAACTACCATAAGGCTAATAGCTTGATTCCTCCCGGCCTGTAACACCTACGAGAGGGCTGTGCTAAAATCTTTCAGTGCTGATACTGTGAGGCCCTTCTTACTTCTCAGGTAAATGAGGAAGTCTGCTACCCAATGAAGAGAAGTTGTGAGAGGAGAGTGACCCCTTTGACAACACCATTCGCAGATGATTGCCCGCTTTACTTGGTACACATTTGCCTACGTCTGTTTTAGTGTATCTGTCATCACTTCTGCTGTCTCTTTTAGCAGGAGTGGCTGGATAGCCTCTGCCTGTGTAGATGGAGGAGTGTACCAATCAATAGTACCTCCTGACTTGTGGCTGCACTAGTCGTACTGGTCAGTGCAGGAGCTCCCTCAAGATGTCTACTAACAATGACAGTAGGTCTGCATACTAATCTACGTGTGGTCACCTGGGGATGTGAACATTGTTTATTACCTTCCTTTGCTGACCAAATGGCAGAAAGGCGTATATATCTATATTGTCCCACAGGAGTTGGAATACATTCTGCATTACTGCCTCCAGGTCAAGTACTACTGAGCACTAGACCGGCAACTTGGTGTGCATTCTCATGGCAAATAAGTCTATTAGAACAATTTGTCTGTGACCTCATGATGTAGGGACCACTCTGTCCCCACTATCACAATCTGGAATCAGTGATGAAGGAAGGGCAATAGCTGTAACACCTTCCTTTTCTGATCAATAGTTGCCACAAGGGGGGGGGGGGACAGTGGAAACAATCACATAAGTGTATCTAACCTACTTTAACTTGAGTAAACTCCTGGCCTAACCTTGCTCAGGATGTAAGTTACTTTACAAACACCCATTAAGTCAGTAAAATCCATAAAATCATAAACTGTCTGTATATAGCACTTAGTTTAAAAGTCCAGTAAACGCTTTTTTTCTATAAAATGCAACCACAGAATACTTCTTTGAGACATGCTTGTTTTGACTCTTTTCATGATAATCATACTTCTGGTTGAAAATTATGCCACTAACCACACAAAACTGATTTATAAATGTTGTACAGTAACATATAGAACATGTATGATAAATAAAAATAACTGACACCATGATAAATGGAAGTGGTAATGTAATGTATTTATATGCATCATTACTAACCCACTAACCATTTATTATATATATATATATATATATATATATATATATATATATATATATATATATATATATATATGTGTGTGTGTGTGTGTGTGTGTGTGTGTGTGTGTGCGTGTGTGTGTATGTGTGACTTAGTCATTCGGACATATCAGATTTCATAGTACAGATAAAACAACCGAGAATACAAGTTTAAAAGAGAAGCATCAATATAGTATGAGGTATTGATTTGATTTGATTTATGAAATTTACACTGACAAGCCAAGCGCTGCAATTTTTAACTATTCAATGCCTAAGACACTGAAAAGAGAGAGTTGGAGTAGCTGGACAGTAGTCAGTAGATAAAAGAAATCCAGAAAATAAAGGAAATAAAGTAAGAGGCTCCAACGGTGAAACCGAGAGAACGGAGGTAAAGTAAAAGGCTAGAAAGTGGATGCAGCTTGGGGCCTAAGGCACCCTGCAAATACCCCTTAGGAATGCCTTAGGTAAACCACGTGAGGTGCACTAACTCCCTACTGAGAATACGAGGTATTTATGGTTTCAGAGTTCGAATGGCTACACTCCGAACACAGGAAAATCTGTAACTCATTGTGCCAACACCTCCCGTTCAAACAAAATAACTGTGCTTCTCAACTTAAAAAAAAAAAAAAATTCACAAAAAAATTCACAATCAAAGTTACAGTCTATAATAAAACTAGAACACGGAGGATGAACTAAAGTAAGAACTCTCGAGTTAAGATGACAAAATAACTATGGGCCAGATATGAGGAGTTAAAAGGTTTTTTCCATCTCTCGAAACAGAACAGCAAAAAGCATAACCATATTACAATAAACAACAGGAACACTCTAAATAAAAGGATATGTCGAAAAACATGCTAGATTAGCGTTGGCAATAATCATACCGCAAGAGGCAGAAAACCGCTATAAGGGAATATATATGACGCATTATTCTGGAAATAACGATGCTCCTTGCTGTGATAAAGTGCCGCAATCCCAGCCTCTCTCTCTCTCTCTCTCTCTCTCTCTCTCTCTCTCTTTACACCAAAAACATGAAAATGAACCGTATGTTGTTGTCGATCTATTACTCATTATGTTCTATCTCATGCTGTATCAACAAAATCATTCTCTAATTTCGCGGCACACAGACACGCATAACTTTTATCGGCAGGCGCTGAAAAGCCAGTAACCTCACACCGTATTTACGATTTTGCAATAATAATAATGAGATTAAAATGTATGAAAATGAGGGTAAAATCGTCTGATAAACACATTAAAGCAAGATAATTATATACCACGAGGGAATCCTTACTAGTGGAGCGGGTAACTACAAAAAAATACGGGAAAAGTGCAAATGGTGATACAAGCATGAAACTTGGCTCAACTATTCTTCTTGTCCCTTGGTCTCATTATCAACCTCCGGCCACACAAAATTTTGCCATTTTCCAAGATGGCCGACAGGTTTTCAAAATGGCATCCTGTGGATATTGGTATTTAATTGATTAATCACATTCAAATCCCTAAGTCACTCCCAGTTTATATGAAAATATTAAAAACAAGCCTTTATATATGTAGATACATCATTTCTCTGCATAGAAATATCCAAGATGGCTGTCACTATATCAAAAATGTCTGCCAAAATGCCAAAAATTGGTACTTAAGCTCATATATGAGGAGAAAGGTCGGGTAATACATGGATTTGGGGTAACTTCAGCCTGATCAGTTCATTTTTTGTAGATCAGAAATCAATCAATCCCCAGTTAATTAATTTTCATCATCATTTAGAAAAAAAAATGGGTAATAAAGCTTAATGTAAAAGTGTAATAGTGTAGTGTCAGTGTACTACCAGGGCACACTGGTTGACACTATAGCTGTGAAACTCAGCATGGGGTTCAGTGCTAGCTAATGGCAGAGATTTGTTATTAAGTTTCCCAAATGCTGTTTAGCTAGCCCACTTCAAAGTTAAACAGCTGCACCTGAATTGACAGGATGTGCCAGCGCAGGAGAGCTGAGCCAAGGAAGATGGGGCTTCAGTCTTCTAGATGGTGTACAGATCACACAGGAATTAAATAGCATTAGATGAATGATTGGGCTAGGGGTAGGATTATGACATATCTGAGCCTAGTTGTATCCCATATCTGAAAGTGCATGTATGTTATATAGGTGGTAAAAGGATAAACCATCAGCCTATAGAACAAAAGCAATGGCAGGACAATCTTGGAAGTCAACGTCTTTCCTGAAGGGAGATAGTACGACTAACTGGAAGCTTTGTTGCTTGTGTCAAGAGGACACACGTGAAAGACTAGTTGATGCATCTGGTGCTGGCTATGTTACCCTTGCTACAACATTCCTGAATTCTATTAGTTTAAATGCAATGCCTATATCATTTCATCCCAAAAGGCCTGATGAAGGTGATGGAATTTTGCAGACCTTTGAAAATAACAAAGCAACATATCATGAATCATGTATGCTGAAGTTCAAAACAACAAAACTAGAAAGGAAAAGGAAGTCATTGAAAAGAAGATGATGCCCCATCAGCAAAATTCACACGTAGTAGCCAGAAGGCAGATGAAGAAGATACAGAAGAATCTAAGACTGAGAAAGAAGGAATATGCTTTATTTGTGACCAACCACCACCAATCAAAGATTTACTACTGGCCATGACATTGCCTTTACATGAAAAGCTGCAACGATGTGCCACCAACCTACTAGATGAGAAACTTCTGGCCAAGCTTAGTGCTGGAGATATTGTTTCTCAGGACCATGTGTATCACCCATCTTGTCTGACAGGTTTGTACAACAGGGAAAGGGCCTGGCTAAATTCCCAGAAAATTGGAGATGATTATGTGCAGTACAGACAAGAGGCATGTGCCCATGCTTTTGCTGAGTTTGAGATGCACATAAGAGACAAAAGTTGACTACAGATGGGTGCTGCTATTTTACAATGGTAGAACTTATGATTTGTACAAACAATGACTGGAACAGCTAAATGTTGATACTTCCTTTGTGCACCGAACATGGTTGAAAGAACAGATACTTGCCCGCATCCCAGAACTGGAGGACTTTAAAAAGGGAAGAGAAATTTGGTTTGCCTACAAAAGGAAAATGGGAGAAGCCTTAGCCACGGCATGTGACTAGAATGATGCACTAATTGTGGCCAAAGCAGCTAAGATATTGAGGAAACAGATGCTTGAACATGAGATAGAATTTGATGGAACCTTAACAGCAGACACTAGAAGAGAATCTGTGCCACCAAGTTTGTTGGAATTTGTAAGTATGCTACAAAACAGTGGCGATATAAAATCCCAACTTAAATATGGAACACCTTTTGTACTTCAACTGTTGAAAGAATCCAGCATCTTCAACATTCTCCAGACATTCCAAGGCAAGAGAACCTCCGTTGCCAATATATATTGGTCTCCTGGTCTTTGCAAAAACCAAGAAGCGTCAATTAATGATACATTCCATCACAATGGAATCAGCATCAGCTATGATAGGGTTCTGGAATTGACTAAAGGGTTAGGAGAAGCAGTTGTAACAAGGGCTGTGGAGGAAGAAGTAGTTTGTCCCACTACACTAAGAAAAGGGCTCTTTACAACTTGTGCTGTTGACAATCTGGACAATAATCCAAGTGCCACAACTGCACAAACATCCTTCCATGGGACAGGCATATCTTTGTTTCAGCATCTGAGCACTGATGAAAAGGGTGAGGACAGAAACTTGGCCCAAATCATCCAAAGTGGAACAAAGTAAAAAAAAAGTACCTTCTCTTCCTGAATATTACACAAATTTACCTCCTGCTCACTTTAAACATGAGAATCCCCTCCCTTCATCCAGTGGAAGTGCAGAACACCAACAGGTTGTGCTTTCAGAGCATCTTTCTCTTGAGTATGAATGGCTTGAGAAAGTCAGTCTGTTGGACAGGAGTGAAAATGCTGTGTCCATATCTTGGGTAGCACATGATGCTTCTCAGAAGCGACAGGCCCCATTTGAAATAAGCTTGTCGTCAATGTTTGGACAAACTATGGATTAAATTTGGTAGAGGAAAAGACATGAGGTGGATACCTATCCATGAAATTACAGCAGCCATGGGACCAAAAGGCTCAGCCCTTCCCTTTTTCCATGCATTTAGTGGGTGTGACACAGTGTCTGCCTTTCATGGAAAAGGGAAGAAGTCTGCATGGCAAACATGGACTGTGTTTCAGTGTGCCACACCCACCTTCACCAAACTAAGTTCAACACCAGCATCTGTAGAAGATGAAGACCTGCAAATTATTGAAGAGTTCGTGGTGTTAATGTATGAGAGAAGCAGTTCGTATAAAAATGTAAATGAGGCTAGACTTGATCTCTTTGCAAGAAAGAAAGAGCTTATGATTACATTCCCCCTACAAGGGCTGCTCTTAGAGAGCATTGCAAGAGAGCTGCCTTTCAAGCAGGGCACATTTGGTGCCAGTCTTTAGTATGTCATCCCAGTTTTGCCCAGTCCAAGACACTGGGGATGGTAACAGAATTATGGCACCTGGTTTCCGTATTGGACAGATTTGCCAATAGTAGCAAAATCTTGCCAAGAACTGAATAAGTGTGGCTGCAAAAAGGAATGCCATGGCAGGTGCAAGTGCTACAAATCTGGACTTAGCTGCACAGCTCTCTGCAGCTGCACTTGCTAAAACTAATTGATACACAAAACTTATTGGTTTCTCTCAGAAGATACATACTTTTTTATCTTTGACGGACATTTTGGAAATATGGTGTTCATATGGTGGCCATATTGGAAAGATGGGTTTACTTAATCTCTTCATGACAGTAAGAATGCCAAAATACAAATTCTCAATCATTATATGGACAGTATGCAACTTTTATAGGCTTCTGAAATGAAAATATTTGAAATATACAGCAAATTTGCCGCCATTTTGGAAAAGTGTCAGCTGTCTTGGAAATAGCCAAATATTGAGGTGGCCGGAGGTTGATTTTGATTTATGGGGATAATAAGAGTTCTCATGCCAAATCTGTTGCTTGTATCACCATTTGCACTTTTTTTCCATTATCCCACTCCACTGTACCAAAAACGATGATTTTACATAAAACCCATCGTAATGTATTTCATAATAATAAGCAAGTTATTACAAATGGCTGTAATCATTACAGAATTTCCTTTAATATCAATTTACTATCATATGAAGTTTATTTCCTACTTCATTGTGGGACAATCCTTTAGAGACACCAACGAAAGCATGGCTGATTATCATTTTAAGGAGTCATTGTTTTTCTTAAGTCTGGAAAGACCAATGAAGGGCCATACACATGGAATATACAAATACAATACACACAATCTAGATACGTAAGGTAACATGATAAAAATAATTATCAACAGTATCCACACAGTTGCTGAAGAAGTAGAAAAAATATATGATTCATAATAACGGTAATGACAGTAATTATATGGAGAATAGAAAAAAATTGAAAATGATAACAATAAAAAAAATACAGATTGCAGACTATTAATTTCCATTTGGGGACCTTAGATGGTTGCAGAAGTCAGGTCCAGAAGGCTAAATACGAATATTGAAAATTACAAAACTCTCCAAAATACCAAAAATAACAAGAAACGGAGAAATGTAATAATAATAATATTAATAATAATAATAATAATGACAGATTCTGGAGATAACACTTCATAATTGCAAAAATAGAGAATAAGTCATTCAAGGAACAGACGCCTCATTATTCCATCTTTCCCACAATTTAGATCTTCTTGCCTCACTGCTTAGGATGCTTTGTATGAGCGAATTGCTGCTGTTTCTTAGTCGGGTGATCAGATTGGACATTGTTCGCCTCATAACGATTTTCAAATTATCCAGGCGGTTTTCTATGAACATCTGCGTGGCTGAGTGATAGCGAGGTGTGTTTGTGAGGCGTCTCAGAATGTCATTGTGAACAACAGCGATACGTTTCATGGTCTCTCGGGTATAGTTCATCCAAAGGGAACACCCATATATACTGTAGCAGTATGAGCGGAAGAGCAGCAGTTTCGTTCCTCGGTGACAGTAGGCAAACCTCCTTACAATCATGTTGCCAGTTGCACATAGTTTAGGACGCCTCTGCCCTATGTCTGCCGCATCTTTTAGGTCGTCCGTGATAATGTGACCCAAACACGGAAATTCATGCACGAATTCCAGACGATTTCCGAGGAAAATTAGTGGTTCTGCAATATACTTAAGCGATCTCGGGAGCAGCGACATAAACTGGGTCTTGGTTTCGTTGTATAGGATATCAAATTCCTCTGCCTGTTGGCGGCAGGTGTCGATGAGTCACTGGAGACCTTGCACTGATGGCGAAATCAGAACCATATCATCAGTGTAACAGAGGTTGTTCATTGTTTCGCTGATAGTGCACCCAATTGGGAGTGAGTTCAGTTTGACATTCAGGGCATTTGTGTACGTGTTAAACAGGTATGGATAGAGAATGCCCCCTTGCCAGAGCCCGTTTAGGGAGTCAAAGGTGTACGACAGTACATTACCCTATTTGACACAGAATCACTGTGTGGGGAACCAACAACATAAAATGCCAATTAGATATACAGGTGTGCCTCGTTTGTGCAGCTTCAAGCAGAGCTTCAGGTAGTTTACTCTGTCAAATGCTTTTCTCACATCTACAAAACATAGGGAACAGGAATGGCTGATGATAGGTAATAGTTCAGCAATTCTTTCATGATGTAGATGCAGCTGTCGGTTGAGTGGTTTGGTTTAAAGCCGAACTGGTTGTCAGTAGTGTGTAGAAAGGGGAGAAGCCTCACTAGAAGAACGGACTCAAGTGTCTTCGATGCAATTGTAGTAATAGCCATCAGGCGATAATTGCCAGGGTCAGCTGCATCCTTTAGCTTGTTTTTTATTAATGGTATTAAATGAACTAAGAGTAAGGAGTCTGGGAGAAACTGGTGAATTATGCACACATTGAACAGAGCAGCTAGCAAAATGTAAATTATCGGATGGCAGAATTTGAAAGCTTCAGCACGAAGACAATTGCAGCCGGGAGATTTATTATTAGGTAGGTTCTTTATGGCATCGCTGATGTTACCTGACATAATACGATCGGCGAAATGAAACTGAATATTATCAGTAGGGAGGTTATTTACATCCCTGCGGGAGTCTTGATCGTTTATGCAATTCAGGACAGTGCTGAAGTGATCGCCCCACATTCTTCCAATGGCATCGTCACCCTAAGCTTCTCCTACTCTCTGCGATAGCTTTTTAGTTTCGGGATTTAGGGATTGAATGTCCTTCCAAAGACGGGGGTAATTGCCAGATTCTAATTTTCTAAACATTGCATCAGCTCTTAGTTGCATTTCATTCAGTCTGCAATGCTTAAGGGCAAGTTTGAACTGCGTTCTCGCCTGCCTCATTAGCAGTGCAAAGTGTCCTTCCCTCGGGCTATCATTTTGCCTCCACAGTAGAAACATTTCTCGTGAATGTGAATGAAGACCTTTAACCAAGTCATTCCATCCAGGTACATTACGAGAGTTGCCTTGACGAGATCTAAAGGTATCACTGCCGGAGGCGAGCATAGTGGAAATTATATTCGAATAGAATTCTTTCAGATCCCTCCTGTGATGGGTTAGTGCACAGTACAGTGTCTGCTGGTTGAGTTGTTGACCGCAGCCTGGTTTCCGTGGTTTCCGTGGTTTCCTTAAAGGATCTGGTTTTCTGTTGGTTTTTAAAATCCCAGTTAACAGCAGGTGGGTGATCAGTTAGGGGGGTTCACGGGAGGGAGGGATGGGGTACTGAATGACACCTGTAAGGGGATGTGATCATAGCCCATTGCAAGATCGTAGCGAATGTTGCAGGTCACAATAGAATCATGAAGTTGAGGGGACGTGATGCAGTGGTCCAGCCAGGAGGTTGTAACTGTGTCCGTTCTGTTCTGTACATAGGTATAGGAGGAGGGAGGGAGGAGCATTACATCGCTGATTTGGAGAGCGTCATTTTGACAGAAGTGAGTAAGTTCATTACAAAACTGCTTTGTTGGGTGAGAATTAAGGTCCCCAATTATACAAATATGATCAGCAGTAGAGTCGTGAATAATGCTGTGTAACTCACCTAGGATCATGCAGTACTGATCAAAATTATCGTTCTTTTCCCAGGGCATATAAACATTAATTATTAGGATCTTAGAGTTCCCTACTATCACTTGAAGCCCCAGCAATCTATCACTCCTATAGGTCAACACATTCACCATATTGTCTAATGATTTGTGCCACAAGAAGGCCCCCTTTCGGGCAACCGGCTACGATGTGATCTGTAACTTGCATCGATGAGGTCGAGAAAGCTCTGAAGTCTTCATGCACTGAATCACAGATGGCAAGGTCATGAGGCCAGAGGAGCATTTCTTGCAATGCAATGATGCCTTTGAAGTTTTTGCAGAACATGTTTAAGGGAGGAATGTTCCGCTTGAGGCCAAAAATATTCCAAGAGGTTATATCTAGTGTATCCGAGGCAGCTCATGAAGATGGGAAATGAATAAGTTGATCATTTGGGTGGATGGGGGATTGGCCATTGGGGGTGGGCATTCACTCGGCTCGGGAGGATCGCTGCCACTTGTGGTAGAAGGTGAGTCTGTGCCTGAACCCCTACTTGGGATGTCAGTAAGTTCCCCTGGTGGGGGTTGGTCCTGGACTAGGTTGTATCTTGAGACTTTTATGTTAGGACTGAAATTCTCGCCTTTAAGAACATCGAGGTGGTGAAATAAGCAGGTAATCCTATAGGCCAATAGGCAGATAATCCTGTAGGCCACTTTATGTTTGATTTTGCATGGGAGTTCGTGGGAGATAAGAGGCTTGGAGCCCGTGAGAAACTTGACTCTCTCTACTATGGCATCTAGCTTCACTGATGACCGTAAATTGTGAATCACAACGTGACATCTCTCAGGTTTCGGGCGAGGTGATTCACGAATGCTGGGCTTAGGTTCAGCGGACACACGAGACGTTCTTTTCTTTTTGCCACTTGTTTGTGTCTGCCAGCCCCCAGTCCCCTCATGATCAATCACATCTTCATCCACGATGGGGGGTTGGGGGGGAGAGATAGGGTCGGAAGACTCACGAGGGCTGGTGATCATCACTGAAGATCTATCTTCCACTGGAGGCGCTGGGAAGGGAGGGGAGGTTGGGATTCGTTGGTCCTCTCCGATAGGTCTACAGGTGGTGTTGGCGCTTCATCCAAGGGGGGAGAAGGCAGTTCCCTCATGGGAGGGTATGGCCATCTCGACTTCACGACGCACCCTCACTTCTCTCGTGTTGCTGGGAAGCGAGGAAATAATAGACACCTCATTCAAAGGAGTCTGGTGGCTTGCTGTGAGATTGTCTAATGATTCCTGCACTCCTATACAAAACCCAAACTGTAATGCTGATAGCAAGTAAGTATCATCAGCAAACATACAAAGAAGTTCAAAGAGCAGCTTCTCCAGAACCTCAGATAAAACATGGGTAATTGAAATCGGCATATATTCTCAAGGGCTTGAGGATTGACTTAGTCCCTTTGGTAATGCAGCAGTGTTTTCCTTCCTCCAAGCAGAAGGAAAACTTCCAAGTCCAACTAATATTCTGAAAATATTAATAATCTCAGGAACAATTAAGTTGGTAGTTTTTTTAAAATAGATAGGAAAGATCCCTTTAGGGTCTAAGCTGCCATAACTATCAAGGCCCAGAAACAAAGTTTTGACTTCTCTAGACCTGAAGACCACTGAACAGAACTTAAGTTTTGGAAAGCATAACTGAGGCAACACCAAGAACTCACCACACTGTTTGCTCACAAAGGCTTGATACAAAACTTCTGCCTTCTTGTTAGGGCAATATAAAACAGTTCAATCAACTCCAAAGAGACAGTGTTTTGACTTGAGGATAGACCACCACTTACGGTCATCACTGCACGAAACCAAGATCTTCATACTCCCATTGTAAGCTCTCTCATCTCTCTCACAGACTTGAGCTTGACTCCTTAACTCAGTATCATTACCCTTTCTGCTGATGTTTTTATACTGCAGAAATACTTGTCTGTATTAGTTCTACTACTAATTGATTCGAAGTGTAAGCCTAAAATATTCTATATTACTTTTTATATGTACTATTTCTCCATTTGCAACTATAGGGGATCTTGGAAGTTGTATATGTTTACCATTAATTAATTTTTAAAAACTTACTCCATATTTGTTTATGTAAGAGGTATTAGCTCATGAACCTGCTAGCAGCGCCTAAGCGCCGCCCATATAAGTGACGTCATTGTCACGAGCTATCTGTACTTCCGTCTTCCGCTGTGAGTCAGTTGTAATGAAGATACGAAACCATGATGAGTATCATTTCCTGATCCTGCCTAGCATTAGACCCAACATGGCGCAGTGAATGAAGAAATAGGACCTACAGCCATATCCATAGTACAGCATGGCACCACCGCCAAGACGACCCTCGTTTGCATCCCCCAGGGGCAGAATTGCAAGGACAGGAAGTTCAGGAACCGGCATCAGGATATCGCCGGCTTCAATGCTGCAGGCTCAACACGTGTTACAAACCCAGCAACAGGCCATCCAGAACCTTCAGGCTGAGATAACAGCGTTGTCACTCCGGGGTAGCAATGTCCCCCAACCAAGGATCCCTTCATCAGCAGCTCCAGAAAAGTGCGAGGCTGAGGTGTCCCCTGCAGCCTTCAGGTCTTGGAAACGGTCAATGGAGTGTTGGTTGCAGCTATGCAAGGTGAAGCCTAACGAGGCTGTTCATCACATGAGGCTACATTGTGTCCCAATATTGCAACGTGCACTTGATTCTAGATATACCGACGCGCAGTGGAGTGCCCTCTCTACTGAAGGGGCATTCAATGCAGTTAAGCAATTAGTGATAAAAGCTTCTAATCAAGCAGTGCAGTGGCTAGAGTTTTTTGATTTGGCCCAAGAGCCTAGTGAGTCCTTTAATGATTTTTTTATTAAGTGTACGCAAAAGGCTACCGATTGTGCATTCACTTGTCCTAATTGTAATCATGATTTATCTGAATATATGCTATTGCGTAAGCTCATGGTAGGCCTAAGTGATAAAGTGCTAAAAAGGCAAGTATTTCAGTCGTGTAATGATATTTGTGATATCGACTCCCTCAGAGTCATGTGCAGTGCGTTTGAGGCCGCCCGTGATGACGCCCTTCGTAATAGGGCATGGCCTAGCAGCTTCCCTAGAGCAGCTGCTGCCAAAGTGTGTGAGGAAGAACCCGAGGTGGCTGCCGCCCTTAATAAATATGACAAGAGTGCCCCTGTGAAAGTACAATCACGCCCCTGTGGTAATTGTGGTATTCGTCATGCCTCTGGGTATTCCTCATGTCGTAGCGGCAGAGGCAAGGTTGCGGAACGGGCAGTCCCCACAACCCACTATTCGTGTTGATGTATGCTTGGCCAACTCAACTGAGTGGTCCGGTGTACGAGCGGTGCCGGACACTGGTGCCCAGGTTTGTGTTGCGGGACCCGCTGTTCTTGCGACGTTGAACGTGAAACCGGCTGCGTTGAGGTTGAAGGGAGGGTTGCGAGACTTTGCCAACCTACATCTGAAGTGTTTAGGGTCGACCTTGTGTACTATAGAATACAAGGGGAGGCACACAACCCAGGAAGTGTATTTCGTAAAGTCTTCCATTGACTTTTATCTATCCTTGGACGCTTGCAAGAAACTAGGTCTTGTGCCAGAAACGTTTCCAAACCATGCCCCCTTCTTGGACTCCGCCCCCACAGCAGCAAGTGCGACCCATACGTCCGTCGAAGCAACCGATCAACCTGCAAGACCGTCGACCATCCCGTTTTCCCCTACTGAGGAGAATATTACCAGATTGGAAGACTGGTTATTAGCCCATTTTCAAGCACGACCTTCAACACCGAGAGAGCCCCTCCCGGTAATGGAAGGAAACCCCACCGTATCCACCTATTACCTGATACAGTTCCTTATGCCTGCCACACACCTGCATCAGTACCCAAGCACTGGGAAAAAGAGGTGAAAGCCCAGTTGGAGGAGGACATTAAGAGAGGGTATTACAACGAGCTCCCCCTGGGGAGCCCACAGAATGGTGTTCACGTATGGTGGTCGTGGCCAAGAAATCGGGGCAACCAAGACGTACAGTCGACTATCAGAAGCTCAATGCAAGTTGTAGGAGGGAGACCCACCATACCCCCACGCCCTTCGATATGGTATCCAGCATTCCCCTCTGCTCATACAAGACTGTGGCCGACGCCTATTGGGGATTTCACCAGGTGGAACTGGACAAGGAGAGCATACCCCTAACTACATTCATCACACCTTGGGGCAGGTATCAATACCGAAGGACACCAATGGGGCATTGTTCTGCATCTGATGCATATACACGTTGTTTCGATGATGCCATTGAAGAAGTACCCAGGAAATTCAAGTGTGTGGACGACACACTCCTCTATGATTCAAGCGTGGAAGGGGCCTTTTGGCATGTGTATGACTTCCTCGCAGTCTGTGCATCTAAAGGCATCACCTTAAAACCAGAAAAATTCAGGTTCTGCAAGAAAGAAGTGGAATTCGTTGGGTTTGACGTCGGTTGGGACTCCTACAAGCCTTCAGAAGATTGTCTATCTGCCATCAGAAGTTTCTCGATGCCCCAAAAGCCCACAATATCTGACATTAGGTCATGGTATGGTTTCGTCAATCAGCTGGCCCCCTTCCTGACAACAGCGCCTATCATGACCCACTTTAGAGACCTACTGAAGAAGCACTCGGGCAAACAGGTCTATTGGGATGAGCACCTTCAGGAGAGGTTTCGGCAAGTGCAAAACACCGTCTGCAAGTTAGCCAAGGATGGCGTCACCTACTACAACAAGCTGCGACCGACTGTTGCAGTCACTGACTGGAGTAAAGAGGGCGTGGGATTCGTCATCCTCCAGCAATATTGCAGCTGTACATCTGTTGACACCCCCTTCTGCTGTAGAGATGGTTGGAGAATAGCACTTTGTGGCAGTCGTTTCCTCACACCCGCCGAGTCTGGGTATGCAGCTGTGGAGGGGGAGGCCCTTGCGGTGGCCTGGTGTTTAAAAAAGGCGCGGCTGTTCTTATTGGGCTGCCCGAACTTGACAATTGTCACAGATTACCGCCCTTTAGTTAAGTTACTAGGCAATAGAAGTCTCGGCGATATTACCAACCCCAGACTGTTTAGATTGAAGGAGAAAACATTATTGTATAATTTCCATGTTAAATACCTACCAGGCAAGAGAAATCATGCTGCTGACTTCCTCTTTCGATTTCTTACCCTGAGGACCGCGCCAGATAGACAGGATGAGAGCTTCAACGAAGAATTAATGATTGCCATGGTGTCAGCAATCACAGAAAACCTACAGGAGCAGTGCACCATAGATGAGAAAATTGTTGAAGAGGCCGCCCTGGACGACCCAGCATATCAGCTACTAGTCGCTCGAGTGACTGCAGGGGACTGGAACCCGAAGAAATCCCAAGAAATTGCATGTTTGAGGCCCTTCTACAGCGTCAGGGAACGTTTGTCTACATCTGGCAACCTGGTCACATACTGTTTCAACGACAGCTGCATCCGCCTTGTCATTCCCGAAGGGCTCCGCCATCAGGTAGCCGCCAACCTTCATGCTGGACATCAAGGCCTTGATACAATGTTGAGAAGAGCGAGACATTCAGTCTATTGGCCAGGCATCGAGGGCGACCTCCAGCATCATCGTTCACAGTGTACATCGTGCGACGCCCACTCACCATCACTGCCTGCCGAAGTCATGAGGATGACCCCTGCCCCAGAGTATCCGTTCCAACAGACCGTCATGGACCTGTTTCAGCTTGCAGGACACACGTACATGGCATACTGCGACAGGCTTACAGGCTGGCTAGAAATAGCCCACTTCCCTAATGGCACCTCGTCTGCAAAGGTCATGACAAAACTTAGGAATTACTTCACTTGGTGGGGAGCACCTGAACAATTGTCTACGGACGGCGGCACCAACCTAGTGAGCGAAGAAATGATGGCCTTCTATAGGAGATGGAGAGTTGACATACGCCTATCTGCCCACTACCCGCAGTCAAATGGGAGAGCCGAGGCCGCGGTTAAGTCCGCAAAGAGGATAATTAGAACAAGTATCAGTGGGACTGGGAGCCTCGATAACGACAAGGTGTCATTGGCCATGCTACAGTACCTGAACACGCCCTTGAGGGGTATAAATAAATTTCCGGCACAACTGGCAACTGGGAGACAGCTACGCGATGGTGTTCCGACCGCAAAACTCAACTATATGGTAGACCGCCACTGGAGAAAATCCATTAGAAAAAGAGAACGTCAAGTAGCAAAAAGAAATAAGAAGATAATTGACAGCGGCACCAACAGGAGGCTCACGCCCATACAGCCAGGCACACACGTTAGCGTTCAGAACCAGATGACTAAGGCCTGGGACAGGCTGGGAATTATAGTCGAGCAACGACCTCATAGGCAGTACACAGTAAGATTAGATGGCAGTGGGCGTTCATCGATAAGAAACAGACGACACCTCAAGGTCATTGAACTGCCCGCCAGTGAGCCAACAGGAGCCACTCCTACCGAAGACGAAGTGGCTCATAAGCCAAAGTCTTCCCCATCAACGCCAAAGGTACGGCCTCAAGGAAGCGAGAGGCCCTGCCTGGATGAACGATTATGTATAATTAACCATGCTTTGATTCTGCATTTTACAAGATGAAAGTGTTTTCTTTTTTTTTTTTTCTTTGCTGAGTTTAAATGTACCTTGAGTTCGTATTTGCTGATGTGATGATTATTTCACTTTATATGTTATTGCCACTGATGTTGAACTCTCTCTCTCTTTCACTCTCTCTACTTTTCCATCATCTTGATGTTGCCATTACTCGTTATGATTGTGGTTTGCCATACCTGTCTCGAATGTTTTTCTTTAAAAGTGTTGGTCATTTCGCTTGTCGTATTGTCTGTCTTTGGTGTTGCCAATGTGTTGTCAATGATAAGTTGGAAAATATTACCCTCTTCGTAATATTTTGGGAGGGAGATGTGAGATGTATTAGCTCATGAACCTGCTAGCAGCGCCTAAGCGCCGCCCATATAAGTGATGTCATTGTCACGAGCTATCTGTACTTCCGTCTTCCGCTGTGAGTCAGTTGTAATGAAGATACGAAACCATGATGAGTATCATTTCCTGATCCTGCCTAGCATTAGACCCAACAGTTTATTACAAATATGCAGATAGAACTGCAGTCACAATTCTCCTTGGATTTTTTCCGTGCCAAGATTATTTCTTGCCTGGCTTAAGCTGAAATTATTTAGTTCTGGTTTTAAGGTTTCTATTTCTAATGGTATAAACACTAGTTGTTGAAGAGAGTGTTCACAGTAAGCTGAATTTGATATTATCTTTTATAGCTCTGGTTTAATCTATGAAGGTGTCTACTTATTTTGTGTTTCAGTTTCATAATTTCTGACATATGAGCATTCCACCAAGGGATTGTAGTTTTGTCTGGATGTCCTCTCATGATAGGTGTTGATTTATTTACAGCATTTATGATAAAATTTTTATCAAATAATTTCTTGAATTTTTATCTTCTGTATGATTTGACGTTGGTAGTTTCATTGTGTGGAGATCATATTTCTCTTAATCTGCTTTATTTTAGAGTTTGAGAGGTTAGTAATTGGGGTAAGTATGAAATAATTACTGGACATAGTGATCACTGGTGTATGAATCTTCGGCTACATTCCATTAAAAATGATCTATCATAGATGAGGAGCAACTTGATAGATCGATAGATAAAAATATTACATGGGTTTTGGAGAAATAAGTAGGCACTTCACTTCCATTTAAACAACAATAATTGTCAGTTGCTCTATTATGATTCCATCTTGACCTGCTTGATTACAGTTTTCATCCCATGTTGGGTGATGAGCATTAAAATCGCCTGCTACTAATAATGGTAGTTGGAAGTTCGTTAAAAAATTTGACAATTGATTTAAATTATAAAATGCTGATTTAGTTGGTTATACAAATTACAGAGGGTTATGATTTTATCATCAGGTAGATGTAATTTTATTGCAAATACTTGGAGATTGGGTTTATTGATTAAAATATTGTCATATGTTACTTTATTATGTAATTGCTGTGCCAAGAGTCCAATCTCCTGGGTTGGACTGACAGGCTAAATTATACTTAATTGCTGGAACAGGAATACCTATGTGTTGTAAGCATCTACACATACGTTCATATTCTTTCAAGAGTCTCTGGATTTCTCCTAAATGTAACCTTGATCTCAGGCCACTTATATTCCACTGAATTATATAGTTATTGAAGTTACAGAGAGTAAGTCCCTAATTTATTAGAATTTTACATTAAAGGACTAGGTAATTACTATATCGTAATCTATTTTTATTCATCTTCAATATTACTGGGTACTGAGTGAACCGGATCACTCATTTCTTTAGTATTTTGTGACTTTGAAAATCTATCTATGACTAGTATTTTTTTGTTTTTGTTTTTTGTAATAAAGCAGGTGATCCACACACACATGCAATCGATGGGGTGCAGTTCATGTTTGGAAACATTTTCAGTTTTTCTGTTAGCTATAAATGATCTAATTGTATTTATTGTTTCTTTATGCATTGGTTTATTTGTATTACATTCTTTGACAAAACAATCATAGCAGCCACATACATTATCATGTATTTGGATGGCGTTTTCATCTGTTTCCTTCTGTGTCCATTTTTTGCATTCACAGATTTCATCATGAACATTATCTTTTCTATTTTTCATGATGTTCTTCATTCTTGATGGATAAACTGGGGAAGGAATTTATTTTCTACTTCATTTTGAATAATTGAATTCTGTTTTTGCATAATTGGTTTCTTTTTCTGTTCTCTGTTTATTTTCTTTTATTTGATGAGGTGGAGATAGTAATTCCCTAATTCTCTTTGTATCTTTAGCTGAACTTTCCTTTGTTTCTATTTTTGGTATTGGTATTCTTCTGTGTCGTTATTTTCGACTAAATCATCTAATATTTCATATTCATTTGATGTCAGAGTGTATCTGACATTCTCCATGTCGGCTTTGACACACTTTCTATTCGGTCTCTCTTTGACGGAAGTTTTATTTTTTGATACTAAATTACCTGTTTGTATTTGAACAAATTCTGAGATTTTACCTTTGATGGCTGTTGTGTATAAAGAGTTCTTTGCTTGGTCTATGAATCCTCTAGCTCTTAATTCTTGTTTAGCTTCTCTAATAGACATACCAGTTCTAATTACTAGTAATGTCAGTTCTTTATTGTACAGATAAAATGGGCACTCTTTACTTTTGGCGTGATGACTTTGGCCACAATTTATACATTTTGGTGTTCCACAGTTACGTGTTGCTGGATGTTCTGCAGTGCTACAAGCACACACTTCAGTGTTACGACAGTTTTTCAGTGTGGCCAAACTTACATTTCTGCCACTGTAATGGTTTTGGAACACATGCAATTATCTCATGTTTTTTTTACCTTCTATTGTAATATCTTATGGTAAATCTAGACCTTCAAATTTAATTTTTGCTGTTCTTAATTTATTGTTACGGTTCTTCCTATTTGGAACTTGAAATACTTCAACATCTTCTACGTTTGATGATCTTTTTAAGGAGTCTGACGAAATTCTTCTGTCAGGGGAAATATACGAATCACCGTCGAGGACGAAGCACTGTAACCGAAGTCTGTGAAAAATACTTGAGCCCTTATTGACCAATGCAATGAATTGCACACGCGGCAAACAACTGGTGGGGGTCACAGTCAGTGTTGAGAGGGACATGCAACTAACATTCTCACCTACAAAATGCTTGATGTAGGGATCAAATCTGGAACCACCCATTCTAAATGTATCTTTCTCACCCTCCTTAGCTCTAACATTCTATGTATAATATTCTATGTATATATATATATATATATATATATATATATATATATATATATATATATATATATATATATATATATATATATATACATATACATTATATATTATAAGCACACATATATGTGTGTGAATTCTCTCTCCGAAAGGTAACCTAAATTGGTAATTAAAAATTTGTGGCTCAACATTTGTAATAATAAATTCACTTGCGTAGTTATTACTTTTATATATGAAAATATATGTATATATTACATATATATATGGCCAAGGTGAATAAATAAGAAGACCGATTTGGCTAACCCCCTGTCTATTTTTCACCTGTAGTGATGTGAGACAAACTAATCACGTGTTAATGGTGTACATACTGTTTGTGTGTGCGCGATATATACATGTGTGTGTATATATATATTTTATATATATATATATACACATACATATATAAAATTTATATATATATATATAATATATATATATATATATATATATATATATATATATATATATATATATATATATATATATATATATATATAACATATATAGTGCATGTAACCATTCTCTAACGCCACGTGATGTAAAGAGCTTCTGTGAATTTACGCCTCTCTTGTCTTTCGTTTGTTTTATCTTCCACATTCTTCAACCTCCCTTCTCATAGTTTTCGTCCACGGATGTCCTCAGTATTTAGAGTTTTGGTGTCCAGGAGACCCCAACTAACAGCATTGCATACTATTTATTCTTCCATACACGTGTGTATGTATATATAATACATACACACATATATACGTATATATGCATAACTATGTAAATACATATATATAATATATATAGTATATATTATTTATATATATATATATATATATATATATATATATATATATATATATATATATATATATATATATATATATATATATATATATATATATATATATATACAAATGTGTGTATGTGTATATATATGTGTGTGTGTATTATACATATGCGAGTGAATGTGAAATTTTTCTAAAACTTTAAATGAGTTAAAATGTTAACTTGACTATTTTCCATTTAAATCTCGAAACAGCTTGAGTATTTGTAGAAGCAATAAACTTTTTTCATTGAAATGAAAATTTTTATTATCGTAATTTTCACCATCTCTGGTATTGAAACATTTTGGGAAATAATATATCTTATTTACCAAAAAAGTTTACGATTTTCTCGTAAATATTATAAAACTTCAAAACATTTCCTTGTCTCTTAGTAGTCTTTCAAATGAATAGGAAAATCGAAATATACTCGACTCACAATGCTTTATTGCGGTGGCAATACAAATATAGTATATACAATGGTAACACTCAGTAAAACCTTATCTTAAATAACGATTTTCATAACCGACTAAATCTAATTAATACACTCTGATAATGACGATTCACCATCAGAGTGAAAATGGTATTTATTGTTTATACAGACTTTTTTTATTATTTTTTAAGTGTTGCTATAATGCGTTTTAAGAAAATCGGAATAAGGAAGTTTTTTATATTCTTCGTGCCCAAATCAACTCGACTTCAGTTAGGTTTTGCCAAAAGAAATCAAGTTCCCTCAGTTTATTTCTCTTTTGGTTTCGTTCACTGCTTAAATCATACGAAAACCTCAAAAGCTTGAATCTTTCGTCCACGACCACACAAACGTGCATAAACACGTGCAACGTGCGCGTGCGTGCAAGTGTATATGCACGTGCAAACACAAATGCAAAGAGTAAAAAGACACGGTATCGAAAATAGAGAAAAGAAACCCAAAGGAGGCAAAGAAGGTTACCTTCAATCTGCTGTTGGCGAAAAGCGACCGTAAAGCAGATTCGGATTCCGGAGAATCCGATCCCATCTTTTCGCCTGAGTTGATTTGGGGACAAATCGTCGTGATTTTGGTTGAAAGATAGCGGTAGAACTTTCACTGAAGCAGGAGTCAGGAAATTTATTTTTCAGTCACTCTAGTGTATAATGACTACTATCCTGCATGAATGAATGAAGGGACATTAGCGCTAACTGCAATCTGATGCGCTTATCTACAAGACTTTAAAAAAAACTAAAGATGTCATAAACGCTTGCTATTTCGTGTACACTACATCCACAAATATAACTTCGTCTTGATACCGATTAACTTTGTAATCTTTAATTTTTCTGAGAACTGGACAAACATTGTACAATTGGTGAACAATATCACATCATCTGTAAGATAGTAGTGGAGTATACGATTCTCATTATTAATGTTATCTACAAGCACTTTATATTATTGGACCAGATGACTTTCCACCACGAGGTAAAATATATACAGCAGGGGAAAGGTGCAAATTTATCATAAAAGTCATAGGTAAACACTTTGCTCTCTACTTCTTTCTTAAAATAATTACAATCTATACCCTATAAACCATCTCAAATTTGATATACAACAAGGGAGTATATATCAACACTTACTTTGCATTTTTTAAATTTTTCTTCAGTTAACTAAATCTTTCTAAATGACACCACGTTTAGTACACTATGTGCCATTTTGGGATCTAGCCTTTCAGATAATATGTCTGAAAAGATTGAAATCTAGGTAAATGTTGACAGCCTGTAGACTGAATCAGGAGTGGTATTCATGAAGTATTTTTTTTTTCAAATTGGAGAGTGGTATTTATAACAGTTTCTGCGAAGGTTAGTTGCTGTAACTCCTACAGTTGTGTTGGATTAGTATTCGCTATATTATCTGGTATTCTTTACAGACAGAATGGTATTCATTACATAACAGAATGATATTCATTACATTTTCATTGAACAAAAATTGTTATAAGTACCACACCCTAGGCTTTGTATGTTTACCAAAGATTACATGTATTTCTAAAGTGCTTAATCTTCTGGATTACTGTCGCCTGGTTCTTTAAAGAAAGTTTATCAGTTTTTCTTAAGTTTTCCTTATGCCAGTTTAAATCGAACGAGATGAATGCTTGATCACAAGCGTTTCAACGATTTACCCGCAAACGAAATTTAAACAATTTACAACGAAAAAGACAGATTTGAACCTGAAATATTTCACAAAATCAATCTTTGATGCAAGTCTTAATTTCTTTTTTTTTTAATAATAGCTACGGTAACTACAGGCCTTATTCTACAAGTCAACTTACGAAAAAGCCAGCTTTGAGCCATACTCAAAATAAAGTACAGTTCATGAATTACAAGTTACAAAGCACTACCATTAATAAATCAGGGAAGAAATGTGGAAATTCTAAACACTATTAAAACTAGTCGACATCTAAAGTTAACATTAACAATACAACAGGAAAACGAGTGTTTATTTTTTGTTTCGTGACCTCTGTTTACTGTTTATTTTCCAGTGATAATTATAGGGTTAACCATTATGTAAATGTATACTACATTAAATATAAATCTTACTAAGCTACATACTGATGCAGTTGTAAGGGTTTTAGGGATACGAAAGTCATCTAGTCCTCCAATAATAAATTCTCCCATGATCTCAACAATCAAGGAAATGAAGTAGAATTCGGCATCATTGCTGCACTAATATGACATCATAGTTTGTGAAATTTGTGAACAGGAAAGGATGAACATAACCAATGTGACTAAAAGTATTTATAGGATCATATTTATAGGAACGGAGAAAATAATACGTAAACAAAAGGTGCAGGATAAATATGGAACGCATTTCATTTACGCTTTAAATTTCCTAGCTTCAACTTCAGAGTGATTCTACGTTACCCTTCATCTTTCAACAAAACTTCTCGAATTGTTGCGTAACATTATCAAACAGTCACACCTGAGTCAAACCAACCTACATTTCGGCTAACACATAGCTTTCCTTCAATTTTTAAACCATTTGAGAGAATTTCAGGGGTTATTTTTCGTCAGTATACTAACTGTAATCTAAGGTAGGAATGTTTTAATCTTCAACATAAGCGAAAAATGTAAATCACAGTGATATATAAAGAAATTCACAGGTTTTGTAAAGCTTGGTTTGATATAGGTGCAACTTGACTAGACTCTACCCAAAGCCCTCATAAAAGCTTTACCTGACGGTAAATGGTTGACCATGCACAAATTATCCTGCATTTCTTTCTCTTTTCCGGCAATTGGAAAGCAAAACTTAAAATAAGCTTAAGCTTACGACTTCTGGAAAAGAGCCTCTAGTGATTCCCTACTTGAAATAAATATTCTATGGGACTATTTATAGCATATGAAAAATGTGATCCTATGATTTTATATCCAACTATTTACGGACAAGTTGGAACATAGAAGGGAAAATTATCTAGGGTTAATTTTCCTTAAATTACTATTTCATTAGTCGGTGAATTTTGAAAACAACGCATTAAATTTAAATATTGTCAACAGTCAAGTGCTGCGAAAACAATGGAATGTAGTGAGCAAAATATTATACATAAGGAAGACTCATGCTTACACCTTCCGCAACTCGCTTTTGATTCTCTGAAACTATATGCAATTCAGCATTCTTGTATAAAGTTAAAGGTGCCTCTATTGGTGAACATTTCGAATAATTTCAGGACTAGGATTGACCACATAAGCAGGAACGCAAGTATGATTTAACAACTGCACTGAAGTCTATGAGTACTAAGAAAGATATAAATAACCAATGTCAAGCTATATAGTTGCAAAGGGGTACCAATAAATATTCACCAATAAAGAATCACTATTAATCAACTTTGTGTATTAACCAACTCCTCCATGTAGTTGAGCCTTTACATTCGGTGACCATTAAAATGATTAGAAGCATGACAGAAATTAGTCGTATAATACAATGCTGGGATTCATCCTCACATGCAAGAGCAGTAAAGACTACTCATCTACAACAGTCTCTAATTTTCACCCTTACTGCTCTGGCACAGAGTGCTCCCTGACTTAGGTCATTCTTATGACGTAGTTATATGGAAATGAAATCATTCCAACATACTCAGAACTAACAACTACTTGATAACTAGCTACAAGCAATTGTCTGCAATTCTTGGGTGATATCTGATCAGTGTCAGCACATACCCTAAAAATATATTTATACATATGGTTAATAATGAAAAAATACATGCCCTTAAAATATGGGAGGTGAAACAGCGAAAAGAAAGAAACACCTTAGTAAAAGCAGAGTTGTACAGGGATAATTTACAAAGAATACAGAGAATGGCAACAGTCCAGAACACAGAGGAGTTCAAGTGGAAAACGAGGCAGAGGTACAGTTGATGACAGAACAGAGATAACCATAAGCGAAGTGAAAAGTTTGCCATGTCATTGGTTCACTATAGAAAGTGACCTCGTAAACGTTTTTCCCTTTCAGAAAATTGAGAGTAGTGGGGAAGGCTCTATGCGAGGGAGTTACACCATATACACACATAAGGGTTATTATATCTGAGGACATATTCAGCGACCTATACATCACCTATTTTAACATTAGCTGAGCATTCTTTTCCGCTGGGTAAAAGTACCAAAATTTTCGTGGAAAAACTGTACAACAATGTATTACCAATGTTTGATTATCCAACCACCCGCACAAGGTCTGGTACACTTATTACCTTTTCTGAGCAAGTCTTACCCTACTGATGCATGTGTAACATTTTGCGGAAATGAAAGCAAATTTGGTTCATAATACCCCATGAGTGCACGTGGATGAAGATTTCTAAACTGATGTTAGTTATAAATTAAGAGAATCTTTGAACTACATGATCTTTCATGGTTCTTCCACGAAACATTATGTCAGACGTGGCACAAATGACATTCAGCAAACTTTTCACGGTCTTTGACGACATTTGGTATTTACACAAAATAGATGTTGCTATTATATTTGAGCCAAAAACTGCACTTTATGAATACTGTATCATGTGACTAAACACTTTGGAGCAAAGATACTCGTCGTCCACAAAGGCATATTATTGTCTAGGTCACGTAAGGTCAACGTAATTGACCTTAGATTAATGGAAAATTATCAATAAGAGTATCTATTAAGATTAATGAATATAATGGACCATTTAACACACATGAATGATGCAGTACTCCTGTACACTGTCACGATAAACTGAACTCATTCGGAAACTAATATGACCTCGAATACTTATCGTATAAAATGTACAGTTGTCATAATGAAATCCTTATATCATCGTCCACGACATGTAAGTGTTTCATATAATTTGAATGTGACTCGATATCAAATATCAATCACGAACTTCTTATATTTCAGCTAATTCTTCACTTTAACATTCTTCTCCTTATGTAAATTTATTGAAGACTTTTAAAATGAAGATACACTTAAGAATTAATTACCTCGATATACGAATCATTTTTTTATATATATATTCATCGGACCTTTACCATATGCAACAATGTGGTCGAGAAAACTAAACTGCGATGATGAAATGGTCAATTATTGAACATTTATCTCAACTACGTTAAATGATTTACATCTGATAATTAAGTATGTACAATCAAATATTGTCTTCGATATTGTAACACAGTTTAGGTGAGCTGATTACAGGGTAGATTTTAGTTATTTATTTTTCATACCCTTGTGAAAAATTCTTTCAATTAAAAAGCTATTCCTATCAAAATAAAGCAACAGCGCATTCCGAATATCATTACCCTACATACACTCCGTTGCGTCGGCTTTCAAAGTGAACATTTTACACAGCATGTACAGCAAGTAAGTAACATATCCTTAAACATACACAAACATATCGTATGCATGTATATATACTGAACAGTATGCATTTATGCATATGTATACAACAGCACATACACAACACATTTAGAATGTGTACATGCGTAAGCATATGCAATCTATATCCAGAATGTATGTTGTGGAACTTCGGCTAAATAAAGAAATCAACTTGAGGATACCTTACGACGTCTTACCGTGTCTTCCTTTTATGCTTTTTCATTTCAGGGTGGAGACATAGACCAAACATCTTAACAGTATTAGGTATAAAAGACGTGTATACGAAAATACATATTTTTCTTCTTTCATCCAGTTAAATTACCTTACTTTTGACATTCTAATGATTAAATGAATTGAAGTTATTACGAATGAAAACGAAATTTTCATATCTATTACGTGGCTGAATTTCTAATATAAAGGGGAAAATCTAGTGTTAACGGATTCTTTATCATTACAAAGAACACTATATTTCACATAAAAAACACTAGCGTTCGTGGTCATATACATAATATATATGAAAAATTTAAACTTTATAACATTTACATTAATCTGTAATATTTCGTGTGTGCCAGATTAAGCATGTACATGTTACTCGGTGTCTGTTCATATAATATATATATATATATATATATATATATATATATATATATATATATATATATATATATATATATATATATATATATATATATATATATATATATATATATATATATAATGTATATGTATATGTATATATGTGCGCATAAATATGCATATAAACAAGCATACATATATACACAATTTCTTGTGGTATGCATAATCTACACGCACACACACATCGCCAGAAAACAAATAAAATAATGCACCCTTCATAAATATATAGAGATCAGATACCTAAAATTCTCTAAAGTTTGAAGCGTAATCAAGATTCCTTAGTCTAGCAAATTCTGGTTTAACATTCATAAAGACATCATATACAATAAGAGTCACATACACTCACACACATATACATGAATCTAAATGACTTGGTATCAAGATATCCTTACAGGTAAGAAAAAACTGACAAGATATAATCAAAGATCAAGTTTAATGGAGCCGCCATATTGTTTGCCTAGCTATAAATAAGATTACAAGTTTTCTCAAAAGGGGGAGGCTGATACACGCACACACAAATTTAAACTCTTCTTTTATTTAACTGGGAGGAGTCGAGTTATTTAATGATTCTGACCCGCGATTGCAGGGCCGATTTCGGAATAGACTTCGTCTATGGGACCTCTGGTGTCGTAGAGGGAAGGTGCCTGGAAGATGATCCCGCAGGTTCCAACGACGCAAGCGATGGTGAAGACCCACAGGAACAAGCGATCCAGCACCATTGCGACGTACTTCCAATCTTCAATTACCTGTATCAAAACAACGGGGAAAGAACAATAAAAAGAACATATAACACGGCGAACATTCTGCTTCAGAATAATGACAGCAATTCTATAGGTGACCGAGTGTGTGTTTCGTTAGAATCTTGAGTATTATAAAGTTACATTATGACAGATCTAAACTGTTCAGATTCACTTATTGCAGCAATGTTGAATCATTGGTGTACTTCAGTTAGCAAGAGAAAAACCTAAATAATTGTAGGTCATGCAGAGTAAAAACAAGTGCAACGATTCAGCGATTTATTTTAATCAGATATGATTTAGAAACACGAAAGGAAATTTACCATTATTTATCCAAAACTTGTAAAACTCAGTGTCTTAGTTTTAAAAAGGCTTATTGAAATAAAAATAAAGTCGACAGGATTAATTCGTTGGGATACGGAAAATAAAAGTTAGCTGAATAAAACTGAGGCAATATCGAGTTTGCTCAGGTCCTTTATTTGGTGTAGATGAGCCTAAGTGCACCACTTTATCATACAGATGCTTATTTACCGAGAGGATATAAACACACTATTTAGGATTTTTTTAACGTTACTCTAACTAGGGAAAACGTATATTCACTTTTATTTCTTTAGCTTCAGGTCATTTTATTTAGTCTTATGAAAACGAGCCTCATATCAAAAGACTACATCTATTATCACTGTCTGTGCATCAGAGTATAAGAGTTCCATGCCATAAAAGATATCAATGTTCCAGTTGACATTTTTAAGTATTTCCAATCTCTAACCAACAAGCGAATTTCCATCCACAGAAAGTAATATGGGGAATACATTTCCAAATGCAATAGAAAAAAAGAAAATAAAAAAGAAAAATTATATTTAACAAGAAAAAACTCATGTTGTTAGAGGAAAGGATTTCCTCCTTGAGTGTAACGCGATCATCTCATTCTAACCTTCCACTTTGAAATGTTTTGATGCCCTATTCACGGCCCAGAAGACTGGGGATGGCCGAATAACATATGATAGAAAGAAACCCATGGAAAGTGATCCCTGTATTGCGCAAGGTTTAAAATGGTTGATCATGTTACAAATTTGACCCCCTGGCATTGAAGGGAATCTGCCTTTTGTGTTTTGGGGGCTTTGATGTTGATTAAACATACATAAATCTCAATATCCTTTACTGGAATATGTCATAGGCTTTCCATTCCCTTTGAAAAAAGGAGATCAAAAGGTGTGTTTACTGTATTAGAAGTGACACGAACACATTTAAAGCTCAGCCAAGCGTGCCTTCTGGTTGTTGTAAATAAATGCTATCATATTCTGCTGTCACAATACTCAGTCTGCATTTAAATGTGAGAGGAAAAAAATTAAACGTCTTCTGTCATATCTTGTGGTTTGAAAGTGTTTAGTCCTGGTGAAAGATAATGTCAGATTTGTAAATAATATTAGTCATACTGAAGTAAATTTGATCAGGCAATTCAAATTAATGTATTTGTGTGTTGACTATATTTGTATTGTTGTTCTGTGTTCTGTTCCTTAAAACTCTGTACTAAGTTTCAGTCCCGTTGTCTTGTTACAACAAACAATATTTTGTTAATTTACCAGAGTGCAATATTTAATGTTCTTCAATACACCAGCAACACAATTCGTCTTCACATACACTGTCTTCTACAGAAGTCCAAAGTCTTTTGTGGTACTTCCGGGTTATGTCCAGGTACTTCTAGGTTATGGTAAGGTGCAAAAAAGGTTAACCACAACACCAAGCATTCCTTGGGGAGGACGCCAAGAGGTTGAAGAAAAAATGTGACAAATTTACTCACCATCAATACTCAACATAGTTGATGAGTCCCAACGGCTCTCATCACTTTTCTCAAACTTTCCCCCAAAACTCGAGAGCTCTTTTAACAAACAGATTTTGAGATAAGAAAATGTTTAATTTCATTACATCCTAAACGATAACAGCACAATGGTTCCTGGTTTTTGGCACGTGAATGGACTGTTTCGATTTTTTGTGTTACTGACTCAATCCAGAATGCTGGAAAGCTTTATATTCATAAGAAACACGTGGTATATATTATGATTGTCATTCTACTTTATTATTAGTAGGTCTGTCAGCAATTACAGGTTTTTAAATTTCTCTGTTCTCCTAGAAGCAATCTAGGTTTTGAGTATTCTGTTTTTCCAGAAATGAACAGAGCGTTCCGGCCTGTGAGATGTTACAAATCTAATTTTTATTGTAACTATGATTTTGAATAATGGAAATAACATTCATAATGCACTTTCCATTATTTTTATACTATAACACTGTGAAAATTTACTGGCGAATTCATATAATAAAACTGACAAGCTTATTTAACTGTACACAGAATTGAAAAGAATGTTATAATTCTCTGTCCCACACTATTAAAGTAAACACCAACGTTGCGGTTCATCAATGCTATGTTGAGTTACTCTCCACAGCAACCATATCAATTCATAATCTTACAAGATTACATATTTGAAGTTCCCTGTCTTATACATGGGATTTGGAGGAAAAGGAAATTGTAGAATTACCAAGTACATAACACTAGAAGTTTGGTCAGAAACTGATAAAAAGAAGTAATGAAAGTAGTTTTCAAAGTAGTAATATTTGTTGCAGTAAGATACAGTGCAATATATTTTGGACTACTAGTTTTAAATGAAGGCAGTGACAGTTTGATTTCTAAAGACAATATTTAAAAGGGTCATGTCTGTGAAAAAAAGGTGTAGTTATTACAAAAGAATACTCTTCTACCTACGAAAGAAATGCACGAAGATAACCAGTGCATTATGGTAACAAGTAAAAAACAAAACCCAGTTTGAACACAAGTACTGCACATATTAATAACTGATAAAGAGATACTGCAACAAACTACACAGCAACACAGAATTATAAAAGTTGAATGTGAACTATGCCTAGTAGCAAGTGAGAATGAAATGTGAACATTAAGTAAATCATCATTAAAAACTACTCAAAACGAAAAACAAATGTAAACTTAGTACTCCTCTGAAAGAAATCAAACGTTAAAATCTACTTTCATTTAAATATTTGCTTACAAAATCTGATCTACAGGCACAGAATATTGAAAATAAGGAAGTTGCGTTTAAACTACATAACATGAACCTAACAAAATATTTGTATAAGAATTTACCACAACCTTGTGATAAGTTCAAACCCAGGCAGGAAAAATTACTTGGAAAAGAATGAATTATCAATGCTCACAACCTGGCTAAGGGCCATCAGCAGCACTGAGAGGGACGACACTTTCTAAACAGTTGGCCACAGTTTTCATCAGTTTGAGCCTATCCTACACCCAGCATATAAACCAGATTCCATAAAACCCAAAGCCTTCTGGAAATGGAAGTGAAAGACTTGAAGGGAATGGTCATACAGTCACTCTTTTTAAGATCTGTACAGGACTGATAACTCATAACTCCACTGCAAAAAAGGGAAGACCAATCAACATACTCCTTGCTTTTTAGTAGAGATTAAAGAACCGTAAATACAAGTGCTCTTGTTCCTGGTGTTCAGAAATAAGTATTTTTTTTTTAATGACTTGGTTAAAGTGTTGGTATGAAATACAGACTGCAATGAACTAAGAAAGCCACGTCTAAGGTGAAATTTGACTTCGACACTTTTGAGGGATAATTTGACTTTTTTTTCACTATCGAGGAACAACCTAATATTTTTGCCACTTCTGAGGAACGGTTTGACTCTTTTGCTACTTTCCTGGTACAATTCACTGCCACGTACCTCGATATACCTGAAAGTGTTATCAGAAAGGATTTGTTGAGCCAGATTTTCAATAAAGCATACAAAAAGATGCAAAAAAAGGCTTATATTTTTCCTTCAACAGGGTGGTTTTGTTTCTGTTTGGTTTGTTTGTAACCTCCAGCAGAGAGTTTATGTTCTTGGTTCACTTTCACTGTCTACTTGTGTCCGTTGGCCACAAGTTAAGAGAGAGCTGTTTCAGTTTTTGCAAAACACTTAGCATTTGTCGGTCTCATGGCTGGCAGGAAAAAAAATAGATTTGATTTTGGGAGAGCCCTGGATCTAGAGAAGGGTCATCAAGGGATGTTTGGTTATTCAGCCTTGAGCCAGATTTGCAGTCCCTGAACCCTTTTGTTCGTTCTCTTGTTAGTTAGTTTGCTAACAAGATTTCACATAAATTTAAGGGTGAATACAAACGAAAAATAAACCAAAATTAGGTCTTGTGACTGACTAGATTTTAGCATACATAGAAATGTAACTTTTAAGCAATAGACTTTCATGGAGGTGGATTTCTCAGACTTGTTGGGGGGTTTGTTCAGTTTCCAAACTTTCTTGCTCTAATTACAGGTTTGTGGCCCTTTTTAAAATAAACAGAATCTTTCAGCCCTTTCAAAAAAAAAGCTGCAGTTTACTATCCAGTTTACTTTCCACTCAAAAAGCTCAGTTTTGAACATTCATGCAGATGAAAAATGATTTTTCAGCATTACCAATAAAAAGAAATACACAGTAATCAGCTTAAATTTGGAATTGTCACATCTGACGTGTCAAACAAATTTCTAAAATGACTTTTCTGTTTATGGCTAAAATGTTTGTACAGATGACCAGGTCAGTGGCATTTTTTGTCAGTAGCAGAGATGAAGCAAGTGTTCCTCTTTGACCGTCACAAGATACCTGCTATAAAGATATACAGTCCACAGGCAGTTAATCAGAAAGTTGCAAACCCCGGCACGGTAAGGACTTTTCTCCGGCAATCTGCAAACGATGCTGACAAATGGTAACAATCCACCATAAATAACCAAACATACCAACTGCCATTGTTAAAAATATTACATGAACGAGAGGAAGCCTGGTCTTCTGAGCCTGTAAGTGACTTCAGTTTTGTTCGCGTTTATAACTCAAACTCGGACTGGTTCATGTAAAGTTGTTTGTATTATTCCTTATTCTCTGGGATATAAAGCCACAGTGAAAGCTTTTCTGGAATTTGAGTTCCTGGACTAATGTCAACAGAGATCTGTGGCGTTCCTTCTAACTTACATGAATGGATATGCTAAGAATGATAATTTTAGCCATCTACAGGAAATACTGACAAGATGTGACTAGTAACCAGGAAAATGCTACAATCCTTAGTCATTGTGCCATAAAACGGGACAATACCAAAGACACAGTACTGACAAATTTACAAAAGAAAACTACGTTTAATGGTGGTACGTTGGGAACAGTCTTGAACAGTTCATTTATGGGCTGGCGAACACAGTATACTGATTCGTATTAGGAAAAACTTTGAAGTTAGCCAACAAGTCTCTAACAGCTTTCCTTGTTTAAATACACATCCAACAAGAAAAAAGAGAAGTTTAATCCCATAAAGTCTACCAAAATAAAACTATTCACTCACATCCCATGTTGATTTGTTAATAATGGTCGACATAAACATTCTTGGGAGCAGTTGCACTGGTACTTTTAAATGCAATATTCAAACTCTCTTGGAAGTATTCCCATAATTGTTCACGGAACTCGCATACAGTCATAAACGCAGTATGCCAGGGTTTCAGAGAAGCTCTAAGTTTTGTGTTCCCTATTACAGGGTTCAATCCCATCAAGATTACACTTATTTATTCTCTATAAAATCTAATGTGATGCAACTTTACTTTGTCTTACTTAAGGCACTGTCTCTTAGAACCACTCGAACTGCATACTGTCACACCAGTCTCTCCAGCACTGTTAGTATTATTACTCCGAAGATGAATCCTATTCATATGGAACGACCCCACAAGAGCCACTGACTTGAAATTCAAGCTTCCAAAGAATATGCTGTTCATTTGAAAGAAGTAACAGAAGGTAATAGGAAATAAAAAAAAAAAAAAGAGATCAATTATTAGAAAAGAACCATAAATTCACAAATTAATAAAAAAAAAATATATAAAAATGTAAGTAAGTTATTAAAATATAAGAAATGTTTTAGGGTAGTAATGAGTTGTATCTTCCCTTGAACTTTTCAGGTTCCAGCGGCACAACATCCTCAGGGAGATTGTTCCACAGTCCAGTGGTGTGAGGAATAAAGGACCTCTGAAACTGAGAAGTTCGACAGCGAGGCACATTTAACGCATGGTAAATACGAAGAAAGACTGTAAATAGAAGTAAAGTGCTGAACTGCATCGTCGTCTTCATTACCGAAATCTGCAGTCTTCTTTTCTACCTTGTTTTGTTGTCACTCAAAATTTACCTTGCGAGTGAAAAGATAGGTTAAAATAAATGTTTAACCTTTCTTGACAGGTTTCCGAAACACTCATTTGCCATAATATCTCTAATTATAAAGGCAAAATAAATGGATTTTAAGCATTCTCCCACTGCACTTCTTAATTTCGAAGTTCCGCCATCTGTTCCCAAGTAAAAATCAAACCCACTTTTCTCATCGGGTCGACGAACTTCATCGGCTCTTAGAAAGAATCAAACTCACACATCTGAAATGAGGCTGGCGAGCGTAAAAGAAAAATGTAGGAAACTTCCAGGAGGAAGGAAATCTCCAATCACAGGGTAATTCTCAGAAGCCTGTTTGAGGATAAACAGAGCAGTCTGCCCTTCCACCATCTATTTCTTCGAGAGGAAACGATGATTAAGGTACACAACAGAAAGTTCAATTTAAATAAATTCAAGAAGAAATATTCAGAATGAACATGAATCCTGCTCGAGCGAAATAATTTTCAAATGCTTCATGTCATCATTATTATTCGATTGATCACATTTTGTCTTCCAGGATTATTTTTTGAAGCTCTAGCTTCACCAGCGTCCACAGAAATATATTAGGAAATTTCTTTCCACTCGTGAAAAGAGTAGTAATGCTAAATTTAACTTTATTAATAACGCCAGATGTGTAGAAGCTGTGTTTATACATATCTTTCACATTAGGGGTGGAAAATATACAAGCTGGTATTTCACCTTCTTCATTTGCACAGTGCCATGAGTTCACATGCAAACACTTTTCCCACGGATAAACAACATATTAAAATGTCTATAGTACCCTAAACTAGAACACATTTTATACAAGACACTCACAAACTTCGAAATTGTGCCAATCCTTCATACTAAAAATTAAGGAGCAATCATTGCTGCTTTAATTATCTAACTCAGAATCAAAGATGAATCCTACAGCTATTCACAAATACAAAATAACGTTCAACAGCAGATGGTCAACCCTACTTTTTATACTATGTCCTTCACTTCTTTCTTGTACAGATGCCAAAGTTTCATGTTAACATTTCTTTATGACACTTCTCTCTCCTTAACCCAAAACTTATTCATCACAGACTGTTATCACTACCCAAGTCTCCTGCTCTCCCTGCATATGAGCAAACCACCTCAAAAGATACCGATCTATTCTTTAACCCACAACCACTTTGCATTACTGCAGCATTATACACCTACATTTTTAACTTTTCTAATCCTCTTTCCATTTGTAATTGCATGTCTATTCATCTCAAAAGCCTCTACCATTTGTTTTTCCCAACATACTAGCACACTTACTTTCCTTTAATACTGTCTCATTTTTTTTGTGTATGTATTCCAACTTTAATATTTACCAGATGGTCTTTTTCTGCTTCACAACTTTTCAGAATACTCTTTGCCTCTACTGTTTGGTTATCCCCCTGTGTTGTTCATCGTGCCATCAACTGTAACATTTACACTGATATACAAACAAGTTCAGAGCTCCCACTCTTCATCCCTAGCATTGATCCCCAGCACCCACTTTCCATCATACTCTTATTCTTGCTACTGTTCACATTTTTATTTCTTTCATTACCCCATCCATAAAAATTAAACAAAATTTAATGACCCATTCTTGTTTGAAACTTATTTTTACACCAAACCAATTACTCTTCATGAAGATTTTCATCATGTAGCTTCATTTTGATAAACAAAATTGCAAGCCACATACATTTCTCTTCTATAACATGTCTCACATTCTTCCTCAACTTTGTTATATAGAAAGAGTTATAGCATTAAAGTACTTACACCTCTCTTGTCTCTTACCTAGTAGAGAAGGACAGTTATTCCACATAACCACTCTTATCAAACCTTCCCCATAATTTGATTTACCTCAGTTAGCCTCTCAATTACAGGATCTTAGTCATCAGTTCCCCCAATTCCAGGTTCCTTTCCAATCTTCAGCTTTTTATAACTACCTTTACATCATCAGTGGTCACGTTCACAGCTACTCACACACTTGCAATAGTTGTTTAAAATAAAACAAAAGACTGCAGGCTCTTTTGAACAGCATCTATTTGCTCAAGTATTCTCTTCAGAAAGTATCTCACTTATTCTACCCAAACATTTCACCTTTAACGTATTTTACTCCATAACATTCTCCCTTACCCTTGTATACGCAGTTCAGGCACTCTCCTGTTTTGTCCATGATACTCAGTTCAACTTTCCCATCACCACCTTGCATTACTCCTTTCTTTGTCCCTGTGTCCTGTTCAAATGACCCTATCTTTGATAGCCTATGCTTCATTCCTTTGTCCCTCTTTACCATATTTACTCCCTTCTTAACTAAAGCACATAGCTTAACACCATTTATGGCAAAATCTTGAACCCAGTCTGTTCAAACTACCTTCATAAAGTGACAATTAAACAACAGCAACTACTTCTTTTTATATCATTACATCAACCTTCATTATCACATAATCTACTAAACTCATTCCAGCTAGAAACTTAAACTATGCATAATACCATCTTTGTCCTTTTCGTGTACTGTTACATTTAGATCACCCAGCAAAATCAAGTTTTCTCTCAACACATTGCCTTCATTACCTTGCTGACAAATATGAATCACAGACAACTTCTCATGACAAGAACCACTCCTTCCTTTGAGCTCTGCTCTTCTGCCATGATTAATGGGTCCTTCTATGTCCAGCATACTCTTTCCCTTTTCCTTTAACTCTTGCTCTCTCCTTGCTGCACCCAATCTCACACATTCAATACCAAAAGGATTAGCGCTGTACCTGTTTTCATAACAATAATATTCAATATACATCGGCAGTTTGGGTACACAGCCATTTGTTGACTTTTACACCTTGCACTGTATCAGAAAGGCTTACACTTCATTATCCAGCTTCCTTCTAGGATGACTTTTTTCATTCAATAAGTATTCAATTCACCAAACAGTCAAAGTCTCTTAACAGGTGCACAAAGGTGAAAGCTGCTTGCATAAATAAACAAGATATGTAAATGTATGTATGTATGTATATATATGTGTCCCTTTTAACCAGGTATATATGCAAATCTAATAGCCCCAATGCCCTCATAACTTCCCTAATCCCTCACAGTGTTTGGATACACTTGTCACTACAAAGCCTCAGATCAAAATGGAAGACTATGAAGAAATTCTGACGTCCATAGCAGGATTCGAAACCGCATCCAGAGTATCAGGACGAGGTCACGTTACTGCCCTGGTCATTTGGATCTGAGGCTTTGTAGTGATAAGTATATCCAAAATGTGTGAAGAATTAGAGAAATTAAGAGGGCATTGTAACTACTATATTTACATACATACACACATACATACATACATACACACACACACACACACACACACACACACACACACATATATATATATATATATATATATATATATATATATATATATATATATATATATATATATATATATATATGTTACAGTCAACACGCAGAATCAGTCATTACGCGTAATGACTGAAATTTCAGTCATCATGTAATGCACTTAGGGACATTTGATCCCCAGGAGCTAGTACTAAACACGGCGAAATACATTTGACCCCCAGGAACTAGTACTAAACCCGGCGAAACAGTGTAGGTGACTCACTGTTTCGCCGTGTTTAGTACTAGCTCCTGGGGGATCAAATGTACCCTAAAATGCATTACGCGTGATGACTGAAATTTCAGTCATTACGCGTAATGACCGATTACGCATGTTGATATGTAACATATATATATATATATATATATATATATATATATATATATATATATATATATATTCCATATGTAGCATTTCAAATCAAGCATCTTTCTAAACATTTCCATAACACACTCCATCCTCATTCACTCAAGGAACTCCTTCTATGCTACCTCTCTCTCTCTCTCTCTCTCTCTCTCTCTCTGTAACCAACCTTGCACTTACATCAAGTAATAATTAGGTTACCGTTCTCCAAACCCAGCCATGCATAGATCAGATTCCCACGCTCACTACTTTTTCTTTTTAGACCCTAGATGCTTACCACTGCACTTTTCTCCAGTCCATATAATCCTCAGACTTAAACATGTATTTGTTCCCTTGCACCTGCCCAAAAAGGTCTTCCAGATTCGACAAGTTCTACCCGTTCCATAGCTCTGCATCTCTTAGCCACCTGAGACACAATGACTCTTTGTCTTCACTTCTCAACATCCCACCATTTTACTTGTTGTCTCACCAACTGCCAAACATCTAACTTTCTCTCCTGCAACACATCAACAACTATACGTTTTTTCTTCTGTACCACATCCAGTTACATTCAAGGAACTGAGAATTAATATCTTCGTTTTTATCTAAATATTTACGAAATGAACTCAGGGTATAGGCCTGCAAATCCCAATTTCTCTTTTTTCGTTATCCTAAACAGTAGAAAGGTTTAACTGCCGTTAGCCTGAAAAAGGCTCATCAGCCATTTAGGTGGCATACCACCATGGTGACCACAATCCAGGTAACACAGATTATTTTCACCAAGATTGTAGTAAATTTATATATATTCATATATATAATATATATACATGTGTATATATATACATGTATATATATATATATATATATATACATATATATATATATATATATATATATATATATATATATATATATATATATATATATATACACATGTTTCTGTACATATACTTTATGGAAACGGTCTGTTATATCGATTCAGTAAATCCTTCATAAAAGTGCGACTGATCATAATTATTTCATATTTCCAGAACAACGAAAATAGTGTCCCAAACAGGAAAATTCAAAGACACGATATTATTTAGATTTGCCAGACTAGACAATGATCTGACCTAGAGTAATGATTTTTTATTTTTCCCATCCCCAGATGGTTTATTTTCTCACTATGGACTTTCTGCGTACCAGAAAACTTGCAGATATGTTCAGGTAATGTATTTATATATGCGAGAGGTGTTTAATTAATTTATTTTAACTATTTACTACTATATTTAAAGTATATTCTCAAAATTATTTTCATATATTTTAGTATGAACTTTTATCTTGGAGAACTTAGATTATTTTCAATTTAAAGAAACAAATTATTATCTTTGCACAAATGTTGTTCATTGAGCTTTCAGAAACCTATACAATATTTAAATCTTGTCACAGTCATAAATAAAACTTACGTTCATGCTTTATATTAATTTCCACCAATACTTTACACAGTTTTATGAAGATATGCCGAAATTCTTATGGTATATGAATTACTATTTAATATCATAAGTGGACTACAACATTCACCATCAACATATACATTAAATCATCTAAGCTGAGCGCCTACTATGCAACCAGACAGCCAGTAGCCAATACTGCAGTAATCATGCAACACCTTTTAAAAATCTGAGGATAAATCTGCGTCACGGTGAATTTAGCTTCCAATGTGGTGGCATCTACATCTGTATATTTGGCTGGCATAAGCATGTTTTTGCTGCCAGCTGATCAATGTAGTGTAGTGTATGGATAGTTCAGAATGAACTCTGTCACAAACCGACAGAGAAATCAGAATGAGAGTGGCACTGTTTTATGAGTGTCTTGCAATGTTAGCGGTGCTCTTGATATGCACATTTATATTTAACTATTTGAGTACCAGACTTCGATAAATCTTCTCTTTTTTTTTTTACATAACTCTACGAGTTACCACTAAAATGCAGACAATGCAGATTTCAGTTGATGCTCCTTCAATAAGAAGATCGCTTAAGTCTTTGTTATTATCGACATCAGCCTCGTCGTAAGTACTGGTGATTTAAAACCATCAAGTTTTATTACTTAGATTATTTAAAACATGGTTTAAATACTTTCTCACTTAATAAAAGATCGAGAACCAATCTTTAAATAAAAAGCAGTTGCAGAAAACATGAAGATTTGCTGCTAAGTGCTTCATTTTCCTTCAATGAGTGTATTACAGCCACAACACTTTAAGCCCAAGTTGAAAAGAAAACGTTGGTAATTTCATACTTACCACTTATGCTTGAGCTTCGTGGACACATTCTTCCACCAATCGTGCACTGGGCACATGTAGAATGGAAACCGAAAGGATGAGAAAAGTGAATCTTACCTGGCCCATATTAACCTGAATCAATCACGGACCATACTGTTGTAGGTCCGCTTATTGGTCCTAAGTTACTGTGTTTTATCGATTGGATCTCCTGGTAAAACGAAAAACCAAATACATATTGCCTAATATTTCTTACAGAAAACATTTTCTCTACATTTCCTTTTCAGGATAACGAAAACAATTACTAACCACCCTATTACCAGTATTTTGGCAAAAAGATGGTAATGAAAAACATCTCCATTGATGAACAACTGAAAAGTCAGTATTAAATTTTAGTCACTATCATTCACAAAATTTTTGTGACTCTACGCGCTAAAGGTAGAGTTTCATCTGAGATTCATCTTATGTGCTTTGGTTAGTTTCAAAATACCACGGTTTACTTCATTCTACTTTTGTACCTTAAGGAAGACTGAAGTGGAGCGCAGTAAAAACACTAAAACAAAGACAAATATCTACCCTGCAAAACACAGCGACAAATACACAACATGCAAGTTGCTACTCTAAAGAGGGAAAGGCAAGGCAAATTTCTAGAGACAGACAAAGTCAGTTTAGAGACAAACGGCAAAAATCATTCCCTTTTAGATGTGTTTAAGGTCGGTCGATTTAGTCTGGTTTTAGAATCACAATGGACTGTTCAGTTTTCATTTTAGTTACAAAGCACAGCCAGAGTGCGCCAAGAAGCGAATGTTAATCAGAATAAGAGGGACTAGATCTCAAAGAAAAGACAAATTAAAAAACAAACAAAATCGAATAAAGGATATTTTAATGAACGGAGATCACACAGCCAATTTTGAGCCCAGAGGAGGTCCTACATATTTCGATCTTTGATATTTCTTGATTGTTTTGTGTTTGCAGTGCAGTTGTGTTCCCTCCAGCACCATCATCATGACCGAAGCAGATTCTGACCCTTTGGGGTGTGTGAGGGTCCCGGAATCTAGGCTCAGAACGGCGGCGTCTCAAGGAAGAATAATGGAAAAATCCCAACTTACTGGAAAACCAACATGGCGACTCGCTAGCTTTCTCTCGCTCTCGCGGCACGCCCCAACATCATCACCACCATCAAATCACCAACACCAATATTAACACCAACACCAACACCTTCACTACCACCTCCACCACCGCATTTGGGACAGCCCCTACGCGAGAGAAGCCTACTCATATCGCCTGGTGCTGACTAAGGTTATTTCAGAAAGCTCATTGTCTATTGAGGGTCTTTGGTCATAGAGGGACGGAGCTCGGAAAAAGATCACCAAGCCAAAGATATTTAGAAGCAGAAACACATACAGGAAAAGTCGGTCAAGGACCGTCGCTATAAATTTCCAATCTTCGCATTCCTGCAAAGGGAAAAAATAAATAAAAATGAAATGCAGAAAATGATACTTGGAGAAACAAATAAAATTGAACACAAATAAATCTCGAACATTTTTACTGACTTGTAAGCTTAAACATTTGGCATATCTATCAATCCACAATGACCGCAGAGCATCAGCGAGAGATTGTAGACAATAGATATGACCTTTCATTGCATTCAGGAACTGGATTTTATCATAACAGACAAGTAATTTATATTTTAACATTTGTGCTAACTTGAGCACGGCAATTACTTTCACAGAAGCGATTTCTTTCTGCATTCACATAAACACAATACTGAATCACTTAACATTTGTCCAATATTATCTTTATTACTTGAGCATTAAAAATATAAGTAGACAAATACTTAAAATTCTGTGGATTTAATGCATTACTTTATAAATAAATCATTAGTGGAACAGACACACAGGCATGCAGACAGTTATTTTGACCATTTTGTAATGAATCACGAATCACGCTTTAACAGTTAACAACAAATGCATTTTGAAAACCCGATTGCTTACTGCCTTTCTAAAAAAAAAAAAATAAAAAAAAATAATACTCTCGAGAAAAAGCACAATGTACCCTGTCCAGAGGAAGAGTAATCAGCTACAGACTGCTAAAAAAATATTTTCAGTTACAAAAAACTAATTGCAAATTAGTATCTATATAAAAAAAATTTTTACCTGAAACGGCACAAGGACATGCAAAACAATTTTTGCTCAAACACGTCTTAGCTAAATAAAAAGAAACAAAATTGTGTGATTTGATGGCATATATGTAGGTGGATATGCGTGTTCATATATATATATGCGTATACAGTATAATTACAATATCTTACGCTTTTATATATAATTATATATATAGTTACACCAAGCAAACAAGACCTGGGACCTACCTTTATATGTAATTAGCCAAATATAAATACACATCTACCTTTAGTTTATCGAATATGGTCTTGTAACAATGACTTTGTTGACGTTTGAAAGTTGTATTTTTTACTTGCATTCCTAAATATCAGTAGATTTTTTAAATTTCCACAATAACTAAAAAGCGAGCTAGGCAGCATTTATTTATTTCCCATGCCATGCTGGGCAAAAATCTTTTCTGTGCGTCAAACTTCCATACAGTAGCAAAAAATATTTGTATATTAGTAAATATTTTCTTGACATCCACAGCATGCCCTGTATTATAATAAAAAGACATAAGTAACAAGCACGTTAACCTATATACGGGCATGTACCTCATTTTCTTCATAATTCGTCTTATCGAGGATGTGCCAATATCAAAATCAAAATGAATATATAAAACAGACCATATCAAAACGCTATTTTCTGTAGCTGCTTCGTTTATATAGCTTTTGGCAACTAATTCATTTTATCCACAAGCATATTATTTTTTTATCTCTAATCCTCATATATTTGATATATATTTTTAAGATAACCTTACTTAAAATCCCCCTAAACTTGAAATGGTTATTATATACATTTGCAACTCTTCTAAGTTCTGATAATTATTTTTGTCGAAAACAATTTCTCTCACAACAGACTTTCCGTTCTTAACAACTGGAATTGGTTACATTACACCATTTTACTCAACAGTTTCAGCAGAATCTTAAAAGAACTATAATTTTCGAGGAAAAAATATTTCTAAACCCTCTACAGCGTTTTCACCTTTTTCTCTTCAGAGTACAGTATTCGATATTTGATGTAATTCTGCGAGATTTAAAGATATTCCATATTTGTATGCGAGAAGTACCGAAGCTAGCACACAAATAATGACTTCACTGTAGCTAAATAACTTTATCAAGCAACTAGATAAGACTTGCATTTTCAGAAGCCTTAAGAATGTTCGGTATTCCTAACGTATTGTATTTGTTTTTTCATTTTATATACAGCGTTTGTCCTAAAAATATGTGTGCGTGTTGAAATTATAAGCAGAAATTGGTTATTAGCAATTTCAACTAGTCAAAACAAAAAGCCACTTTGAGTCTACTGGTACAAAGCATCAACTAATATTCATCATTTTTATTTAACGGTTTGGTCACCAAGAATTTCGACAAAATATTAACACGAAGTATTTCCCTTCTGATAAACAGAAAATTATCTTAACCAGCTCTTAGCTTTCTGCAAAACGCATGTGCTTTGCAGACGTTACATTAGGGTACCTTGAAAAAGTCACCAGTTCATAATCCCTTGAAAAAATATCACCAGTTCATAAAGTCACAATCTAGGCAGTCGATGAAACATGACTGTCCTCATGCAAAAGCATGTGGACATCGCAAAGCATTAGATTCTAGCATCAGAAAAAAATAACTTATAAAAGTAATGGAAAAATAATGGAAGAGGTGGAGTGATATCTATAAAATACCTTAACAATCTCCAGTTAACAATTCGTCTCACAGGAAGGATTAAAAAATATCCTTTTAATACTTGAATGTTTGTGAGCATGGCCATTGAGCCACAACTAACACAGGGCTGTGATTCAGGTTATTAATACTGTGTAATTGAGGTTCTAGATGTTTCTTAACTATTTTTTCGTTTTTTTTATAGCTTCTCTTATTATTTATCTTGAGCAGTCGCTTTCTGTCATCATGATTTGCCTCAGAAAATGTTATTATAATAAAAAGTTTTGACGCATGAAAATGTATGTTAACATTTTTTTTCACTTGTCATATGGATTGTTTTCATAAGTTATATTCACATATTTCACTTGTAAGTATTACTGATGACAAACTCATGAAAAAATTTTCACCAAAATAATTGGAACTTGAGGGAGACTTACAAGTGAAGGTAGCGAACCCTGTTCTGTTCGACTGGTTAATGAACCATTGGCTCGTCTGGCTAGTTTTTAACATAATTATATTGTCGTCTCAAACTGCTCGCTAGAAGTCACGACGACCTCTCTATACTCAGTGTGGGAAGGTTAAAATAGCATTTAAGTCAGTCAAATAAGCTTTGGCCTGATTACCTTCACTGACTTAAATATTACTCACTATAAACATCAGTATACAAAGCCACCAAACGGTCAATGGCGTGACAAGAAAAGTTTCCATAGAACAGAATTCACAAAGGACCAAAAGGAGGTAATGGGAAACTTTAAAAACAGAAAAGGTGATAAGCATTAATAATAACCTTATGATACATTATTTCTTGCCAGTATCCTAATCCTTAAAGAAAGATCTCGGGAACTGACATCAAGGCACCTTAACAAAAACACTGTTACTCTACAAACAACTTATGAACTCATAAACCAAGAATAACAGGAAAAGTTTTCAGCGAAAATGAAAGCATATGGAAAATAGTCAATCAAAATTTCCCAATGATGGTGAAAATATTGATGAGAAAAAAACCCGTCATTTTGAGCAATTTTGTCTTTTCATGCAAAAAAAACCAATACTCTAACAATGGTATCCCAAATTAAGCTGAAGAGTAGTGCTGATACCAATATCTCAGGACATAAAAAAAAGAAGCCTGGCAAACAACGTTACCGTTTGTTATATCTGGCTGATTCAACAAAATTCTATCATTCTTATGTGATGCAACCCAGTCTATGTATATGCAAAGAAAGGCCATTTCAAAATAATGGAGAAACTCCACCAGAAATTCCAATCCTTGTACAAGGGTAAGAAATATGGGAGGAATGATCATCTTGATCAAGAATAAAAAGCAAACTTTCAAATCTTGTTCACTATTTCAATTCAATGTTTGAAGGAGTAACAGAAAAATATATCTAAGACAAATTTTTCAAAAAGTGATAGGTATTAAAAGATAGAGTAGATCAGAATCAGCGTTTCTTAATCCCTCACTAAAAATTAGGTATACTAATAATAATACAAAAAGAAAACTTTTAATTACTGCTAAAATCTAACAGAAGTAAATAGAGCTGGTCCAATAAATATTTTTATGAATATTTTGAAAGAACAATAAATTCCTTTTGGGGACTGAATTTCATAATATTCTGTAACGAAAATTATGAAATCAGGGTCCAGCAAACCATCAAGACAGCAACGGACAGAGTAAACAAAATTCATTCATTCTTTTCTCATTATGCAGGGCAAGACTTCCTTCCGTAAGAATCTAGAAACAAACTTAAAACATTACCATTTTAAAATGCAATAAAAAAATGTAGAATTAAAACCAAATTTTTTCCCACGTTTTGTTCAACTGGTTTTCTCACACATACCAATTCAGATTCCATTTCCTTTCAGTGTTACTATATATATTTTTGGCTTCTTGTTCTGACAGCAGAAACTAACTTGTAACATATTTTCATTTTATATACTGCCGTAATGACTCATTAACACTTCTCTCCTGAACGTATCCCATTACTGCTGCACATGCACAACATCCATTTTAAAAGACTAATTACGGAGAATAAAGGATTTGTATTATTTAAAATGATACCAGACCAAAAAATACTATATGCAAATTCTAAATGAAATTTAAACAGTTATATTCTCAAGCAACTAATAGCAAAGAAAATAGATCCATTTGGCAAAGAGCCTACTAATGTCATGCGCCTATAGCCTCCTGTGTAACAGTGGCTTTTAAACAGCAATATCAAAATACTCTGAGCTTTAAAACTCAAACATATTTTTATTATCTACCATTTTATTTTTAAAAAATCTGGAAAATCTGCAATCCAGTGATTACATTGTGATATGAATGGTTGCAGTAACTTTCAATGGATATTCTATTTTATTGTGAAAATATTCAGGTATATTAACAAATTAATGTATTCAGACCCTCAGGTGAACGGTGGCAACACATTATTTAGGCTCCTTGATTTTGATGCCTCTCGGGAAAAAAAATTTACTCATAAAAAATATTTTTTTTGAACTATGGAAAAATCTAATACTAAAAGTAAAATCTACGAAACTGTTTGGGGGATTCTGGGAAAAATCAAATACATTCTCATTTGAAAATGTTCTTTGTACAGGCCACTAATACACTGATATTCGTAGTACAATCGTTTCAAGGTTTTATTTGGAATTGACGACATTTAATGTTTAAGAAAGTCTGCTAAATAATGACTACCTTGCCTTCATAAATTTGAGTTGGAAAATTCTCACATTTTGTGTCGTCAGGAAATAGTGGCCATAAACCGACTGATTCGATCATGTACACTGTAATAACTTTCGGTACAATTTAAATATTTCTTTCATATATTCAATTCAACACACGAATGTTATATATTTCCCTTCAATGATGAATGAATATAAAGCTATGACATAACTTTTGTGCACGAAAAGGATGATACACTAAAATACAGAGGTCCAAACAATTACACACATGCTGAGGAAGAACAGATTCCAAGAATACAACAGAGGATCTGAAAGACAGACAAGAAAAATAGAAAAGAACTTGCTAGAAATCCGGAAAATAGTGTGTCGGAAGAGAAATGATATGGTACTTGCACATGAAGTCCAATGACAGTAAAAGAAGGTCATTAGATTTAATAGTTTTTCAAAGGCATGGTGTGAAACATTCCTGTATTTCGGTCATAAAAAAAAAAAAAAGAGGAAGCATGAATTATCACACGTAACCAGAAACTTGCACTACCGACAACAATCTTTCATATAGCTCTCCAACCCAAAACAAACATCAGTGCTCTCATATCCATACGTGAACGTTCTACAAAGCACAAAGAATCCACAAATTTGCTGTGCAAAACACATGAAACAGAATGATGAGTGGACGGAAACGTGCAAACATACCGCTTTCCCAAACACAAGCCAATCTAACATACGCACACCACATAGGTATTTATCTATTATTGGCACCTCTACTTTAAAAATGAAAGTTCACATTCAGTCACAGACACTGCAATACCAAAGCCACAAACATCTCACAACTGTATGACAATAACAGCTCTACGTTACATACATACAAAACACGAACAGGTGAACCGCAATTATGCATACACTTATACGAGAGATTCAAAGAATGAACATGATAGACGGAAGGCCGGGGGTCATAAAGACGTCAGAGTGAAACTATCGACAAATTTTCATAAGGAGTAAGTCAAAAGTAAAAAAAAAAAAAAAAAGCTTTATCATATCCTTTTTTACCTTTTCCCTAGAAAATTCTGGTCTATTTTCTTCTAATAACCTGCCATCTCTTTATAAATATAATGATATCTATTGATTTTTTTCCTTTGAAGAAAATTTAATAACAAAATAAATGATTTCTCCAGAAAATTTAATAACAAAATACATTATTTCTCCACAAGGACGACTACCCTAACTATTCGGAATAATATCAAAACATATAAGTATACGAATAGCTTATCAAAAACTAAACAAAAGCACAGAGAGAAAAAACATGTAAGCTGGCCAACAAAATATTTACTGAACCGCATCAAAAATAAAGACCTACATGATTACAAAAGGAAAAAAAAATTCTGTTTTGTGAAGATAACTCACCTCATTATCTCTGTCTGCGTCCTTGATGTGCTGAGCAATATACTGGACTCCCTCAATCGCTTTTTGGATTTCAGGCGAGTAAGTTCTCTGGTTGTGGAGGTGACAGCCCCCAAGGTCTGTGCAAAGAGATTCGCGTTGTCAAATTAATCATATTTTGTAATAGTACAAGAGAACCACGAATGGCTTGCCTTATAGTAAGGTAAGATCATGGCATGCAAAGCTATTACCAATATAAAATATTTCCTACAAACTACTTTTATCATCAGTATCAGGATAGACAATTTTATTTTCATTTAAAGCTACCACTATGTACGTATGCAATTTCAATTTAAATTTTGCATTAAACTGGGCAAATGCTGACATACTCAATAATACACCACTTTTGCATAAATAATACAGTCGCGGTAACTTTTAAAAACAACACAATATACCTAGTAACTGCAGGAAAAGCTTTACAAGACGCAAATGGAAATAAATGTTTACGGGGAAGGGGGGATGTAAATCTTCTACACACCGATTTACAGTATTGTCAACCCCTTGTCAACCCATTATGTTTATCATATTTTTTTTTTTTACATAAGAACTTAAGAAGATGTGAGAGGTATATTTAACGAGATGGTGAGCTATGAGACTGAGTTTTATGTTAAGATTGCTCTGCAGATGGCATATGGCATTAACAAAGTACCTTGCAGATCCAAAGTGACATTTACAAACACTACCGTCGCTGACTACCAAAGTGGTCCACACATTCGTTTTGAAAAGTATGTTTCGTTTATTCGAGTAATCTTTAGTGAACCCTTTTATATTTAATAGTACTATGAGAAAATCAAAATGGTAATTAATCAGTAAGTATGTCAATGACACGCAAAGATCATCCAATGGCAATAGTCACTACCAACTGAATGACCATAACGTTACTAAACGGTCTCACGAAACAGGGCTTACAGATTCCTCAAAAGAATAGTAATATTTTAAAAACCAAACAACAAAAATTACCTCTACTTAGTCGAACAGTCTAAAATCATTCTTATTCATAGCCAAGGAATTTACTAAACCTCCCTTTTTAAAAAATCATAGTAAAAGTTGGCTATCTCTCAGAACAAAGCAGAGATGAGGCCTTTCAAACACTGTTCACGGGGTTCCCTTCCTCGGTAACTCTCAGTCCAGTAGTGGCACTAAATCTGCTTTTCGCTCTAGGTAAAATACAGACATCCTTTTACAACTGACATTGTTAGGGTATACTGTATGATCAGGTTCTTTTCAAGATATTGGTGTTGTTTCCTTCAAAACTTGAGTTCCCTTTGTCAGAACTGATCTCAAGACAACTCTTTCTCGATGGGGAATTTAAAATGGATAATAGCCGTTAGCTTAAGTATGTTGTCTATCACTGTACACTTTGAATCTGATTGCATTTTCCCCTCATGTATTTAATGTTCAATTCATCACTATACTGTATTAGATTTTATATCTTTTAAAATGTGTGTGTAAATGTAAATAATTTGTATACAAGCAAACATATCCATCACTGTCTCATTCATTTATCTGTATTGCTTCTTAATTTCAGTGAAATCAATTTTTCCATTGAAGCTTTCGCGTGAAATACTGCATGGTATCTACAGAATGAGATTAAATATCTTTTGCTTGAGATATTAGCTGAAAAGAATGTGATCAAAGATCATTTAATATCCATCACTGTCTCATTCATTTATCTGTATTGCTTCTTAATTTCAGTGAAGTCAATTTTTCCATTGAAGCTTTCACGTGAAATACTGCATGTTATCTACAGAACGAGATTAAATATCTTTTGCTTGAGATATTAGCTGAAAAGAATGTGATCAAAGATCATTTATTTTTCCTGAAGGCGCGCGATAATCCTGAGAGAGGACTGTAATCCTGACTGTAATTCTGATAGCTTTCCTACGCAACGTAAGATGCTTAATCCTCCAGATTACGCGATCTCTTGTCCGTGGGTAAGAGATGGAGATTTAACCGAGACACCTCTTTGTAGCTGAATCTCACCAGACTGAAATATACGCTGCCCGGGTCTTCTCTATAAGGGGAAAAATACCTCGATATATCACGTATAATCCCGTAGTCTCGCCATTTTTTCACCCAAATAGGACTTTAACTGGCTAATTTATCATGCTTCCAACATCGCCTCTCCAACAGCTGGGCTTCCATTCTATTATGTCAATTTACTCTTTATATTTCCCAAAAATAAAATGTTCACCCTTACCTAAAAAATTCCTAAGGATTTTAAGATCCTCTTTATTAACACATACAAAAAAAATTTACCTCTCTACCAAAATACTTAAAACACAAAAGTGACCATTTCTCTGTACAAATTTATCTGGGTAGTTCGATGAATATTTGGAATAATTTCTTGCATAGTAGTCATAAATATCATTGTTTGGTATTACACGAATGCATTTTATGGAGTTATATATTCTGATCAATTTTAAATTTCATTATCATTCAGCTGTACAAAATGAAAACTGTTCTAAATTCTGTTGCTTATTGGGGCAACTATACGATTTAGATTTCATTACGGTTCTAACGCACGCACTGCACGTTATTTCCTACCGGTTAGAACAAAAAGCGAACACACTAACCGTACCAATGCCTTTATTAATCAGACGAATTCGATTACTCTTTCCTCCCTCTGAACGTTACCGCACCCTTGTAATAAATGTTCCTAGTCTAATCACGCAATGTATATTTCAGGCTTCCCCTTCAGCTTTATGATTATAAAAGCTATCAACTATTAGTCCAAGTGGCACTTGTTCCGCTAAAGGGCAAAGACATACGAGAATTCTTTGTAATTTACTTTGCGTATATAATTACATACTCTCGATTCTGACCGTGAAGTGACTTGCAATTAGTACATAACATTATATTAATAAGAAACAAGAGTCCTTTTAGTGAGATTCTACCTTTTGCACTTGGTGCTGTGTTGCCGAAACAAGCTTCTCTTTTATATCAGTGTTTACTGCAATGAATGAAGCGGTTTATGGGGCATATGGTACATGATAGCTTTCATACACACATATAATGTGTGTGTATTTTATATATATATATATATATATATATATATATATATATATATATATATATATATATATATATATATATACACACACACATATACTGTATGTGTGTGTGTGAATGTAACTAAACTTGCTAACTTGTATAGAAATCCGAACCGTTTGACCGACCTAGACAAAATTTTGCACGCAACCCTCAGTAGACCCAAGAAAGGTTTTCGCGTAGGTTTCAAACCCGTACCCCCGCCCTCCGGGGTACCTTATTTATTGCAGGTCCTGTCAAAGACCCAGCCATGGGATAACATTTTGGATTGGTATGAAACGTGGGGTGTCGGAAATGTAGGTTCATACACTTTCTCGCTCAGTGTCGGGGCAAGTAGCATGACCGGAATTGCAGTCACGCTTAGAAAAATTTTTCTGCATCTCCTTTAAATTCTTTTGTTGTGTTAAGGTACGTGTACTATAACTGACAATGTTTTTTCTTTCCTGTGATTAATAATTGTGTCTAGATTTCATTGATTTAAATAAACATGTTAATTAAAACCACACACCACGTGTTACTTTCTCTCTAAGGTAAATGATCTACTGTCATTAGAGTTTTCCCAGGCAGCGCCGGGTTGGTCAGATATCTTTACATATAGGTATGTATATGTATATTATATAGAATCGGCTTTTTACCAAATACATATGTTATTGTAATACCCATAATGCCCTCATAAATTCTTGATTTCTACATACTTTTAGATGAAGCTCTCACTACAAAGCCCAAGATCTAAATGGCATAATATGAAGAAATTCTGACATCCGTAGCAGGATTCGAACTCGAATCCGGATTTTCAGAACGAGTTTAAAAAAATGTGAAGAAATCATAAAGTTTATATATATATATATATATATATATATATATATATATATATATATATATATATATATATATATATATATATATATAATATATATATATATATATATATATATATATATATATATATATATATATATATATATATATATATATATATATATATATATATATATATATATATATATATATATATATATATATATATTATTTATAGCCGACTGATCAGAGAGGCAGACACTTTGCTATCCGTGTAGACATCCCGGGATTATATATGTAATCAACGGATAGGTTTGCTTCAAAAGCAAATGGGTGTTACAGACTAAATACACACACAAAACAAAGCCACTACAACACCTTCTAAAAACATAACAAACATCTCACACGTCTCGAACTCTCGCCCTACCCGCGCAACAACTTCTCGCTGCTGGGAAGAAAGGGCGTTGGGTCGGGTATGATACATGAAACATACGCTACCGGGGTCTAAGCGATGTCAGGCAGGGCAGCCGATCGAGACTACAGGTCTACCCCAAAGCCAAATCAAAAGTCCTTCAAAAGGAGGCATCGTGCTTACCCCATACAAAAATGGGAAAAATGCACGTTAAAAGAAAAAAATATATATATATGCATACATATATATATGTGTGTGTGTAAGTACGAGTATATAAAATACCAGAAATGGAGACAAGAAAGACCAAAGTGTTTCCAGATGGTTTGGTGACTTGGAAAATAAAACAATGGATATTTTGTGAAACGGGCGCTATTAATAGGTCTTTTGGAGAATAGTCGAGATACATCGTAAACATCATGTGTCGACGGAATGTTACAAAGAAAGGTCCTTAGCATCCAAGAAAATGAAGTGTGCATCAAAGACAAATTCAGGTGAGTAGCGCAGCATGAGTGTCTCGAGTCTAAGTATAAACCTTCTGAGCTGACAGGCTTAAGTTTTTTGCTTGTTGATTTCATCCATAAAGTCAGGCAGTTAGACAATGAGAGAAGTCTGTTTTTGTTCACAGATTCATCTGGTTTACATAAGTTCGGGGATGTAGGGGAGAAAAAAAAATAAAATGAGAAACTATGCCTGGGGTGGCTAAGAGATGTACAGTTCGCAGCTAGTGTTTGTAGTGATGGGTTACAGCTTAGGTATGGCAGTAGAATCAGCGCTGATAGTGAATGTATATGGTTAAAAAAAACATGAAAATTGAGAGTGAAAACTAAAGTTTTGTGGCAAAGTAAACCTATGTCTAGCTGGGTTCAGAGAATAATAAAGGATGGCTTTGTAAGGTGATTTAATATCAAATGCAGATAAAAGACAGACAGACAGCATTGTCAGTGGTATAAAATTACTATAGTAAATGAGAATGGAGTCTCAAGGAAATATGTTTAGAAAGGAGCTTTCTTGTTGTAAATGAATGTTTATGTGTTAGCGGACGGCAGACGAAGTTGGAGTAAAATAGATGAATATTTAGGGTAGAGAAGAATGGTTGAAAATGTAGCTGTAAATATAATTTACAAAAATAAATTTGATAAGAACGATATGGGAAGATATAATGGATAAAGAACTGCCTATGGTTAGACACAGGTGTATAAAGATGAGATACAAATTTCCAGGAACGGGGGCACTGAATCAGCAGAGGGTGTTTGAGGGTATACTACAGTAGGAAGAAAGATACACTTATTAAGCAGGGGGACAAGTACATGAAAAATTTAGTAAAAATAATAATTTAAATTGCAGCTGAATGTCTGGAAAGCAGAAGTCACTTTTATGCAAGAGGATGGGTAATCTGATCAGGAAGAAAGTGAGCATGAAAAGACGGCAAATAATGATAACAGAATGATGATTATAAGCAAATATTTTATGAAGACTAAGAAGTATTATCAGTTGTTGAACATAGAAGTTAGAGAAATGCAGAACTAAATGGCACTTCCACTGTTTTGCCATTTAGTTCCGATCCTTTTTTCTACCATACAGTTGATTTTTCAAGTAAGACAAATGATGCAAGAATAGATAGAGAGATATCATTACGGGTTTTGACAAGAAAAAAAAACTGTATGTGGAAAACATGGACATAGAAACGACTTAAAAGTAAAATGATATGACGTGGAGGCTGTTAATGATACACAGTGTAGAACATGGATGCAAAACATTGGTATTTTGTAGTAAATATGATGGATAACAGTAGGCTATTTGTAGTAAATATGATGGATAACAGTAGGCTATTTGTAGTAAATATGGTGGATAACAGTAGGCTGAGAGAAAAGGCAAGTCAGTGTAGGTATTTCAAAGAAGGTAGTTCAAAATGTGCAAAAAATCTGGAAGAGCAATGCAGGACTAATGGAAGCCAGGGTTTAAATGCATGAGACTGCCGAGTCAGTAACCATAAGTGTTGAATACGAATGAAAGAAAACAGGGTGGAGCGAAAATTGGAGTGCAAAAGTTACTGGAATAGAAGGGCCCTATTATCCAAGAAAAGTGAGTCTTTGCTAGACAGAGGTGCACACTAATGATGAACCTTTAATGCAGAATTATAATATGGCTAATGTTGAAGTTGCAGTCTTCTGTGTACGAGATTCATCTAAGATACAGTAACGATAAGTAAAAACGTTTTCTTGTTTATACATTATATATATATATATATATATATATATATATATATATATATATATATATATATATATATATATATATATTATATATATATATATGTATATATATATAATCCTAATGCCTCCACCCCTAACAAAACATCTGCGAAATTCCGCCGCTTATGTCTTTCTTGTGCTCTACTTAACTTTAACCTTCCACAAGTCTCACTTACGTCAAACCCTCCCTTCTTATACTATCATCCAAGTGGGTCTGGGTCTTTTAAGTCTTATGGTGCCCCAGAAAAGCAACTGATTTTATCACATATTCTCCTATGGGTTATGCAAATGATATGCTCATGTTATCTCTATCTACTTTTCATCATTATCTCATCTACAGAAGGAAATGCCATAATTTTCCATACGGTATAATTTCTAACTCTATCCTGCCATTTGGCTTCTAATATTCTTTAACCTTTACTCCCAAACCTGAAAAGTATGTCAGATATAGTCTCGTTGTTATATGATTCACGTTCTTATAGCAACAGATATCGTACTATACTTGTGCATACCTTAGTTTTGAATGCAAGCTGTCTATCTGATTTCCAAATCTTATTCATCCTGGCCACTTTTTTAATTGCTTTTTTTTTGCCTTTCACTATATTCCTATTCGAGAGAACATGTACAGAATATCGTTCTTAAATAAATGAAGATTCTACATCAATACTCCTCTTTTTATCTACTAATATTTCATCCCGCATTGCATATTTTTCTTATTCTGAGTCTTAACTATCTAGATGTAAGATGAATTTCATTAAGCAAGCTTTATATAGAGCACCTGATGATGCTGTGGAATTTTACTTTGCAGGGGGTTCTTTCTCTAAACACTGGTTGCAGCATGAATGCAAGTTGTTTTTTCTCGGGAATATCTTCATATTCGGAGAAACACCGTACAAATATCTATTAATATACATATATATATATATATATATGTAATAAATATATAAATTTATATATATATATATATATATATATATATATATATATATATATATATATATATATATATATATATATATATATATATATAGAGAGAGAGAGAGAGAGAGAGAGAGAGAGAGAGAGAGAGAGAGAGAGAGAGAGAGAGAGAGAGAGAGAGAGAGAGAGTTATGTACTCTGGGTACATAACAAGGCTGAAGGCCGCACAACAATCTGATATCTAAAAACGCTGGAAGCAGTATTACCAAACAGCAGCCATAATAGGGAGAGACTCGTCTATCAAAATTAGACCTGGACACTGTTTGCAATTGCCACACTGACATGTATGCATGAACACCGTAAAGATGATATTCTGATAAGACTTAAGTGTAATGGTTCTATAGAATCACTAGAAATATCGTGTTATTAGAAGTTAATAGCCATTTCATAATTCCCTGCTGTAATTTTTCTTTTCTTTTAAGGTGTTAATGCCATGTTTAAGGTACAAATCGTCCATGGAGACTTCGATTCCGATTTAGTCCCGCTTTTTAAAAATCCAGTGTACCTCTGCTGATTTAAACAAATTATGTATATGGAAGTTACTCAACTGCCGTTGGTCGCAGTTGGGAGCAGAAGCACATTGGTCTAGAAACCTCATCCCACAATACTCCCCCAAAACCGTAAGTCTGGCACCTTTCGGAGCCACTCACAATCACATGACATACAAATACGGAGTATAAGTTATACAGAGTATTTTATATATGTATGTATGTATGTATAAAAAAAATATATATATATATATGTGTGTATCATATATATACGAGTATATATAAATTTCTGACTCACCTCGGGGCCGAACCCCGATCTTTCGAGTGAGAGGCCAGGGCATTAGCAATTGCGTCCGAACTGCTAATGCCCTGGGCTCTCACTCGAAAGACCGGGCTTCGGTCCCGTGGTGAGTTAGAAAATTATTTCTGTGAAACACGTTTCCATGTGTTCATTTCACCGTATATATATATATATATATATATATATATATATATATATATATATATATATATATATATATATATATATATATATATATATGACAACACTACCAACTACCATTCACAGTTGGAACACCTAATAGATAATTGGATTAACAGAATGAAAACAACAAGCTATGTACCGTTTTCATCTGCAGATTTTTAAGGATGAACGGCTATATACTGAACTTGAAAAGAAGGAAAAAATAAACTTCGTCCTCTTGCATTATCACCACCCTCTTCTGTAAATCTGATTCTTAGACATTAGATGAAACGTTCACAAAGTCAAACTGAAAATTCTTACTGTTACTGTTATTCAGGATTTTTCTGAAGCAAGACGCTCTCTTAAACTCCCTTTCTCAACTAAATCAATATTTAGGGAGGGAGTCTGGTGTGACTTGCCCACCAGTACAGATCAGGTCCTCAGTATGTAATGGGTAAAACAATTAACAGTGCCCAAAAGGATTAAGATTCTTAACTGAAGACAGTATAATTTTTCGTTTCATGATCAATAAAGGTTTTCCAGAATTTATTAATTGAAACTTTGAACTTTGATTTCGCTCGTATGCACTGCACCATCACAAAAGGCTTATTAGCACTGTGGAACGCCCTTCACACTCACTGCACCGTTGGACAAATTCTCGCCCTTGCGGCATACTAAGACTTTCTTTCTCAAAATTGCTCCCTCAACTTCCAGATATCACTTTTTCACTCTCCATCTTCTCTTTCCTCACTAAAATTCCGAACGATACGCGTAAACCTAGCGTTCTGTCTTCTCTCAAATCTTTTATATCCGTCCTTTTACCTACAGTGACTTTTTTACCGCATCTTTACAGACTCACATTTTCAATCCTATGTACTATGCATATGCTATTCAAGCAGTGTATCCCATCAGCCCCTAGCTTTTCTCCCTCATTTGTAGTCAACAAGCAAATCCATTCCAAAAAAAAAATCTAACAAAACCATTTGTTCATTCATTTCAATTTCAGCTTCATATTTCTTATACAAACCTAACTTATCTTTTCTTCAACCATCCATACCAACATTCACTTCTCCCCTCTCATGGCTTCCATTTATCCTTGGTATCTCAATCATAGTCCCCTCCATTTCAACTTTCTTTTGTAAACCCTTCCATACTCTTTTTTACCATCCCCCGTAGCACCTCTTCTATGTCAGAAACTATAACTTTAACATAAACAAACACATGGGCATTCTTGATCCATTGTCGTAACCCAAAACTTTTTATGTACTTCAGTTTCTCTCCGTACTCCATCCATACACGTACTCTTGTTGCAATCAGCCATGGAGACATTGCACCAAACCAGTCACACTCAATTTCTAACACAAGCTTCATTTACATCATTAAAACTCTTAAATAAATTGAATGTCAAGAAATTATCTTCTTCAACATACGTCTTCAACAACAGCCCCCTCACCCATGCATCCTTGACAATTCCAGCCATGAGCCTCTTCAAGGTCCAGGTACACAAGATTCTGATATATACTTTTAACTCTGAAATGTCTCTCACAGCTGTTTTAAAACGGACTACATCCACACCCCCTCTTCCTTGTCTAAAATTCAACATTTCTTAATTTCTATCAGTTCTTCTCTTAGAGGTATTGTTTACTATATATACATATATATATATATATATATATATATATATATATATATATATATATATATATATATATATATATGTATGTATATATATATATATATATATATATATATATATATATATATATATATATATATTTATCAAGGTTGGTTACAAGGATTATTTTTATAGTTAAACAACGAGAAGCTGTAAGTTAATACACTAAAATGTTAGCGGTGTAACTTAATTTACTTAATTTATCAAGCTGACTTAGGAGACTAAAGTTTAAAATATTTCATGGTATACAGTCTTGATTGGACAGACATTTATAAATACGGTACTGTATTCGCAATCAAGCAATTATTGTATACGTAAAAACTCTTAAATAATTCTAAGCTATTTCTCTACTTGGTTTGCTTGCAAAAACAGTGCGTATAAATTCATTTTTTAATGATTAAATAAATCAAAAAGCACTTCAAATCTACACTTTTGTGCCTTCTGCTAGGCTTCGTTAATGGAAGCATTTATGGGTCAGGTTAATCTTACATACACTCTTGTGGACAATCTACGATACATGATATAAGAAAGCTAAAAAGGTTAAGGACGTTCAGTCTTTATCATATCAACTATCTACCTTGGGCTCTGATGTCTTGTATAAAGTATTACTTTTACGGGAAAACAACCAACATCTACAAACAAAATAATTTGTCAGACCTTTAATAACCTCCCTTAGCAATTCATCAAAACATCTAAAATCTTTACACTTCCGAAAAGTGAGGAGAAAACCTGAAATTTATTATTTTGATGAAAAACAAGAAACTTTGAATGTCATTTTCAGTACAGTTCAACAGTTTATCACATTGTATAAGTTTTCAACTGTTGGAAGACACAAATCAAAAATCAATAAAACTGAAACATTATTCCTAAATTACTTTAAGCTTCTCTGCTTAAAGTATTGAACATCTCTTCATGAAAGAATTCTATCGGCAAATATGGGTAGGCAGTGCTGCTCTTAGTTTTGGCGAACACACTGACGTTCCATCATTGAGGCAAACAATAAAGGAAAAAGCTTCGGCGAATGATTCAGTTTCCTTGATCAGTAAGTATTAAGAACTCAGAACAGCTGTCGATATGCGTCAAAGGCCTTAATCACTAGAAGGGTACACAGATAAATACAATGCTCACCACATTTACCAGCAGAATGCGAAGTCAGGAAATCTTCATTAAACTTGAATCCGTTTCCTCCGCCTCCGCCACCTCCTCCCCCACCACCTCCACCACCGCCACCACCTCCACCTCCTCCTCCGCCGCCACCACCTCCACCCCCTCCAGCACTGCCACCATTACCATTGAAGCCCCTTCGCTCGCCACCTCGAAATTCTACGAAGGCATCGTTGTATGGATCACTGTTGACAGAAAATATTCTAAATGAGCCAAAGAGAACAAGTATATAGGGTGAATAAATAGAATATATATTCACCCTATACAGAATATATATAGAATATATAGAATAAATATAGAACAAGTATATATTTACTGTATATAGGGTGAAAACGTATTAATATTCTCATTCGATGTATTTAACTGCAACAGTTTCTCCCGACTAATTGCTTCCGGTAATACCAAGAGAAACTGAAGATGTATATACTGGAATATGGTAGAAATATAACTTTTGATGTACTGTGTGCACTGGAATGTCTAAATACATTAAAAAAAACATGTAATTTCTGTTTCAAATGTAATAAAATAATTAGTTTCATAAATTCCTACTAACAAACAAAGCATGTGTGTTCCAGGAAAACGAAGAATGACCAGCGACTGAAATTGGTCATAATTTAAACAATGCTTCACTGAAAAAAAAAGACACGTCTAGAATGTAAGAAGCTTTCAGGATCTGCAAATGAAGTGTGAGATACAAGCATGGAAAATTCATGTCATATGGTTATTAATGCACAGTTTTAATGGTTTAACTTTATACATACACACTCACTATATATATATATATATATATATATATGTGTGTGTGTGTGTGTGTGTGTGTGTGTGTGTGTGTGTGTGTGTGTGTGTGTGTGTGTGTGCGCGCGCGCGTGTGTATGTGTGTGTGGACACATCATTTGTTACTTACATAATACACACACAAATATATACATATATATATAATTATATATATATGCATATATGTATGTAAAGGTGTATGTATGTAACAAATGATATGTACACTCGTGTATACATTGTAATGCCATTTAAACTGTATCATTCGGAAATGCTGGACTCGGTTCGACATGCTGTACTATCAATTAAATCCGGAGAACATATTCTCCCTCCTCTTTGCTATAGCAAGAAAAGTTGTGGGTGGCAAACAGCCTTCTCACTGCACAAATACCATATCATTCTCAGATAAAAGGATGGTTCGTTTCTCTCTACTGTACAACCTGGAATATGACGATTTCATTCCAGGTCACTGTAGTTGTAAATCTGCGCCCTATCTCATATTTGCTAGTTGACACTTAAACGTCTATAATGTTACAAAAATATTCTGAATGTGCATATCATAATGGTAATTTTTTCCCCAATCCATAAATGCTACATGAGACATGGCAATTTAAAGGAAGACCCAGTGAAGATTTTCAGTGCAGTAAGCTTGTCATTATTAGCTCTAAACAGAAAAAAGCCACAGCTACTATATTAATTATTCCCATTTTACACATTTCTTTCTACCAATGATCTCTCCATCTTTGGTGTTTCACAGAGATTAGTGGCAATGTGACAACTTGAGCTAAAATTAGCAAAAATGTATGGCTCCATATTTCGTGGCTAGACAAATTCCAGTTCCTCATTTGCGTATCGTCGTTTATGCATCCATACAAGCGTTATAAATGTCATGTATCACAAACACAATATATATTCCTCAACTGTCCGCTCTTAAAACCAAGGTTACAATTTCTCTGAAATTTAAACCATCTGGGATGCTAGCCGCATGAAAGACTAAAGACCAGTCTTGTTTTTAAAGCAGCTTCATTAGTAATAGAGATGTTCTGCCATCAATCTACTGAAACACTAGTCTATGAAGATTGTCTATGAAGGAACTCCGCAATAAGAAAATGTTAACCATTTTTATATTTTCTAAAACCGCACTGGAACCTACCAAATAATGAATTCTATAACGATAACTTGTTTTATAGCGATGATTTTACAAATGGAGTCTTGGCAGCTTTCATGTTCTAGTTAATTTGGTAGCAAAAAAGAAAATGGTTTAAAATACAATCAGTTCTCCAAAGATTCTGTTTTGTCACAAAAAAAGTGAGACTCCCTCTGCTTTCTTAAAATATACATATTTGAGAATGCTTGGCTCTTTTGTTGGTTGCTCAACCTCCATATTTAATGACTGCCTGCTTCTGTGAAGGTTTCACAAGCAATGCGTATCCTTTGGCAAACTTGTATAAAATATGAATTTTTATGCCTACAATGGTTTTAAATGGGTAAGAATGTTTTCCTTTAAAAATACGAGAACGCATTCGATGTAAGGCGAACCGACATTATCAATGAACAAGGTAGATTCAAAATTAATGCTGATGGTGGTCTTCTCAAGTGAATTTCCAGTAAACATGTCAAGGGAATTTGCAGTCAACATGTCATGGGAATTTGCGGCAAACAATGGGGTTCTATAAAGGAATGCTATTTCTCCTTGGCTGTTTATCTTCCGAAGATTATATTATGAAAAAGTTGGTCGTCGATGGAAGAGAAGGTTTAAAATTCCTAGCATAATTCCTTGTGTAATAGTCAACATAATTACTTATCTGGAAAGTGGAAAATTGCTGGGGCAATTACCATCCAGAGATGTGACACTTCGCCAGTTTTTTCATGGAGTGAAAGAGTTCCTCCAGGTAACAGTTTATTACATTTTAATTACACGCGTTATCTCCGAGGAAGTGTTGAAAATATCCTCATAAATATCATCTCATACTTTACCTAGCTGAGAAGAAAACGATGGTAAATTCTCCTACATTTTTATAATAACAAACTTTTAGACGTATATTTTCTGAACTTCATAAATAATTACATTAGTATCGCAAGAGCTGACAATTTGAATTTTTGCCTGAATGAAAACAGAATTCTTAATTTGAATGGTTACTGAATTTTGTTATAAATACATAGACATATCAAAAGAATAGAAAAAACTTTCATATTTGTGTGGTTACAATTAATTTTGTAGTGCTAAATATACACACACTCAAACAAACACACACACACACACACACACACAAATATATATATATATATATATATATATATATATATATATATATATATATATATATATATATATATATATATATATATATATATATATATATATATATATCTATCCCACAGTGGTCCCATGGATGAAAATTTAAGTGATCCTCGAGGGCAAATAACAGAAAGAGGGTACGAAGCCTTTCGACTTTTATTCTACAGGGAACTAAAAAGTTTTGAGAAGGCAGTATGAAGTCACAAATAACAATGACAACACCTTAAGTTACTTAAGTATGCTGTTACTTAAATCACTTTACAAAATGACTTTTTTTGCAAAATATCTATGAGCTTGGTTTACTTTTGAATCATTAAAAATGAAAGTTTTCAATAATTCGTTCATCTAAGGAGGACCATCCCTTAAGTTCATGTTTCTTCAAGAATTAATGAGGTAACCTTTCACTAACAATTTGTCGTGTATTGATGAATTTTTAAAAACTACTCTAGCTAAATTCCATTCGCTAGGGTGTTCAAAATCTCTTACCAATGACAAAACAAAATGCGTACATTTATGCTGTGTCACTCTCTTGTACAGTTCCTCACAAGACTGTCCATTGTAAGTTATTTTACAGGTTGAGCAATTAATTTCGTACACCCATCCTGTTGGCATCACTGGTTTATTATACAAAATGAAGTCCTGATGGACGAATTATTACTGAAAACAACAGTTATTTTCAGACTTTTTAGGCTACTTACAATACATAAAAATTTACACGATATGGCAAAACAAAAATATTTTCAATGTCAAATGTACTTGACCTGTCATAATTATGAAATATTTTTGGGGGGCTCTTTGGCGGCAACCAAGAACAAATTTTAATGGATAACATAATTCTTCTGCATTTTCATTCATGTTTTGGATTTCTTCTACAGATTCAGGCTCACAATTCTGTATCCTCGCCAATACAGTACATACCTGAGCAGACTGATCGTTGTACGTAACGATGAAGGCTGAAACAACTGTCAATAATAGCATTCACTGATGTTGGTCTGCGATATGATTTTAATTTAAAACCGTTGCCCGTTCTCATCAATGTCCAATGACTATTTCCTCTATTTCCCGGCTGAATTCTATGGATGGAACCAGGTCATTCAAAAGTTCCAAAAACTCTACGAAGTCCTGAGCCAAAGGCCACAGGCAATCGTAATCATATAATGCAGGTATTTGGTTTCATAAAATTCCATTATATTTGAGAAACTTTCAGATAAACAGTTCCCCACTGCCAAACCAAAGATCTGCCTTTAAAAACAACCAATAAACGTGAAAGTACTATTAACTACACTTTACCACCTTAATAAAATTATGAGAAACAGGATCTATTTAAGTAATTTTTTCTTGTAAAAACTGATGCAAATCATCAATATACACTTCAGTAAACAGTGAATTAACATAAAAAAATATTAAGCTGCAACTAGTATCTTTTCCTTTTCATCTTGGTTATAAGCTTTTCATTATTTTTAATATGTGCCTCTGATATATTTCCTACGAGCGGATTTAACACAAATCCTATTCATTTTGACAAATGATAAGGGGCTGAGCCTACCGAACTGATAATGGACCTGAATTTTAAACTGCCATCAAATAAGAAAGAGTGGCGCTAACAGCAGAGAATCTCTTAACTAGTTATTGGTGAGATTTTAAGATAAATTTTACAGCACTAGTTTTTCCTATGTATCTTCATCCGATAAAAGTTGATAGGCCTTTTCAATTTATGAATTCTTATTCAGAATAACAATGCAGTTTGCGTATCAGTTTAGTTATACGAATATCTTTTTGTACCTCGCAAGTTTTTCAGTGTTATCTGGCATCTTAAAGGCATAGTATGCTTTACTGCGAATTACATACGGCATATGCACATCCTTCTACAATCAAAATATTTTCAGAGTTTACCCCTTTTTATTTTATTTTTTTAAATCAACGAAACCCCTTTAGCTACTGAAAACATGTCAGCTTTGCCCTAAGCTAAGCAAAAGTTCATACCCAAACCTTAAACAAGTTTTTCGTTCTCACAGATTTGAAAAGAAGATAAATTTACCTATAAGTCCGGGATACTTTTTGTTGTCCGTCTGTAAAAAAAACTGTCCAATTTCCTATCTAAGTTAGCTCGATGTTCCAGTGTAACATCGCACTACATTCTACACTGTACCTAATAACATTACATTGTTCTTCCGTCACATGATTACGCAAAAGTACCTTTGCCATTTCAGTGTGTTTTAACGAACGATTCACTTCATTACGTTTCGTCCTTATCCATGCATCCAAAATCAGACGATTCATGTCCGAGAAAGCTTTACGATCCAAGTTACGCAGCCTCTTCGGTAAACAAGATTTTGGCGTAACAAGCACATCCAAACATTTCTTCAGAAACTGTAGTTGTCGTTCCAGGCGACGTGCCTTCATCAAAGATTGCTTGTAGTTGTAGAAAAGTGCTTGCCAACAAGATGATGTGGACAGATCTAAGCCAGAGACAAGGGGCGCGTGAGTTTAGTTAAGTCTTGTATTTCCACAGTGGTGCCGTGGTTGAAGAATAAGAGATCCTATTACGAAAATAAAAGGAGATACCACGACTTTCGACTTTTATTCTGAAGTCATCATCATGCCACTAAACAGTTTCAAGAATACCGTACAACTTACACACGAAAGCAACATGGGGTCACAGATAACAATTAAAACACATTAACAAGCTATTTGGTAGCAATTCGTCCATCAAGAATTGAATGTTGTGTAATAAACCAGTAATGCCAACGGGAGGGGTGTACGAAATTACTTGCACAACATGCAATATACCTTACATTGGACAATCTGGTAAGGATCTACAAACAGCATAAGCATAATTTATGAATTGTACATTGCTCGAGAGCCTGTCACGTAGGAGATTTTGAACACCCTATCGACTGGAATTTAGCTAGAGTAGTTTTATAAAAGTTCATCAAGACATAACAGATTATTGTTGAAGGATGCCTCATTAATTCTTTTACTAGAAGAATTTGAGCGATAGTCTTTTTAAGATGGACAAATTATTGGAAAGTTTTATTCTTCCCGACATCAATAAAAACAAACTGATATATATTTTCCAAAATAATTTCGTACTGTAATTTTAGTAACTGCATATTTCCATTAAGTATGTTTTGTTTACAGGAATATTTTTTTCATACTTGAGTGTCTTGTTAACGTGTTTTTTATTGTTACCTGTGACTCCATATTGCTTTCTGTCAAATAAATTTAGTATTAAATGTTTAAATACGGAACTTGAAAGTATAAAAATTTAACATGCTTAAACATAAGAATTCGTTGAAAATAATGAAATATGACGCTTTGCAAGGCACGAAAACAATAGTGATAATATAAAATTTCATAATAATTCGACCAAAAATACACACATTCAGTTCCATGGTTGTTTCTCGTATGACGTTGCATCCAAAACTTTGTTCCTCGCTCTGCCATCTAATTAATGAAATGTTTACATTAAAAACATTTGCTTCGGGAAAATAAACATTTCTATCGTTTTCATCTGCACAACCAACAGTGATGATTCAAGCAAGAACAATTATTACGTATTTCAATTTAATAAATTCCCTCATCATAGGTATCTAGGGAATGGTTATTAATGTATGTAGTCATATTTCCTGATATAAGTCACTAGAGTGTATACGTGTCTATTTAAAAATATTACTTTATTAATACTTTAATATTCCTTTAGAAACTTTATGTAGACTTTAATACAACAATTCTTGATGAACTGCGCCCTTTCAGTACAAAAATGCCAATTTTTCTTGTTCTTGGCAAATATAACGTTCTACCATTATTTAATATGTGAAAATTTCAGGCCAAGTGTACATTTTTATCAGGGTGAAAATAATCAAGTAGACTGTTTCTTCGCTTAATTGTATTCATGTATTATTGTTCCTTGCCTCTAGCTTGTAAAACTGTAGTTACAAGAATAAAACGTAGTTTTTTCGAAAAAAATATTACGGTTTTTGGTCACTAGAGTCCTTTTTCCTACATCGAATTCAATTTTCAAGCTCCAAGGCCAATTACATCCTGGCTTCTGTCCGTGCACAGATTATCAAATTCACTTTATCTTTGGAACAGCTTGACGCATTGAGGGAATTCTACAAGAAATCTGCTCTGGCTAGGGTTCGAATCAATGACTTGGGTTTGTTACATACATACATACATACATATATATATATATATATATATATATATATATATATATATATATATATATATATATATATATATATATATATATATATATATATTATATATATATATATATATATATATATATATATATATTTATATATATATATATATATATATATATATTTATATATATATATATTATATTATATATATATTTATTGATAATTTTTTTATTCATAAATATATATATATATACAGTATATATTAGTATATATATGAATTTGTCATACACATTGAAATTTTTTTTTATTCACAAATATTAAGCTATGAATTGTCATTTAATTCCCAATTCACTCTACCTCAGGAGAAGCACAGACCCAAGGGGGAATTGTAATTGTAAAAACGTCTCTGGACGTCGTAGTTTTCCAACTAGTCGGAAGCTCGAATCCCGCTGGTGACGAAGAGCTTATGAATTGCAATTTTCCTTTGGGTGTATGCTATTCCCGAGGTACAGTGAAGTGGATATTAAATGACATTTACAGCCTAATGTTTGTATGCATATGTTATATATATATATATATATATATATATATATATATATATATATATATATATATATATATATATATATATATACTATACACATATTTATATATATATATATATATTATATATATATATATATATATATATATATATATATATATATATATATATATATATATATATATATATATATATATATATTATATATATATATATATATATACATGTGTGCGTGTGTTTAAACGTTCATTTATAAATATTAAAAATATATAACGTGTTATATTTCTAGAAGACACATGCTCGCCCACGCACACACGCACACACACACAAAAGAGTTCACGCTCTCGTCGACAGAATCGAGAGGGGGAAATGAAAGCTGTTTCTTTGATCCCACCATCACAGTCGACTTGAAAAAACATGGAAAAATCCAAAGAAAATAGCGACTAGAGCAGAAATCTTTTTGGTTTAATCGTATTTTTATTTCGTGGGAAGTTGGGGGAGGGGGCATTATAGCAAAAACAATTCTAACTGCCTTCGGAAATAGGCCTACACAAGGACTTGAAAGGGTCGGCCCCAATCTCTTCAGGATCCAATATCCCATCCCCATCGAAACTGACCCCGACGTTTTTTAGTTTCCTCAAGCACCAAGGACCGAGGAAGCTGCAAGGGAAAATAGGACCAGAAATGGAAAAGACTGTGAGAACTCGGCAAATAAAAATCTAAGATGATGCAACCAGTGGGTCAAGCGAAATGCGAGACACTGCAGGAGATGGATTGAGAACATGAAGCGCGAAAATTTTCTTTAAAAGTATATTCGGCAACAATTGTCATGCAGTAAGAAGCTGCGAATGTCATAAACGTAAGCAGATTGTTTGAGAATATTTTTAGTTTTGTGATATTTATTACTTTATTACATATGAGGAGGAATCTGTCAGCATGAACGACAACCAATTCAAGTTCTCAACGCTCTACAGAGATAATAGCCCCTTCAGCTCCACGAACATCATGTTACACTTAAATAGGTTGTGATTTATTTCCAAACTCTGAATACTTTATATGTAAAATAATAGTCAGTATTTGATGGACAAGTCCTATAGTTTATTGCAACGGCATATGGTACAGACAAATAAACATCACTATATTTATTCGTAAAAAAGCAGTATGTGAAACTTTTGTATATGCATACAATAAACTCATCCATGAGACCACTTGTACTTTTCAACTAGAAAAAATAAGGATCCTACATTTTTTCTATCTCTATCTATCTATATATAGATAGATGAATAGAGAGATAGACAAAAAAGTTTAGGCCGCTTTTATAATGGGCGTTAGAGGTCCAGCGACAATTTAATCTTACTGTCAATTTTCGTTTTGGATGTTGGCACACTTTTTTTTCCTCATTTACTCACAGCAATAATCAATAAAGGCTAACCTTTTTTTTTTTTTTTTTTTTCAAAATTCCCCATCTCACTGGCAGACGAAAGGTCAAACAAATAGCTCTTCACACCATTACCCACGTCCCATCCTTCCCGAAATGTTTACAATTCAAACATCCGTCTCTTTACTATAAACATTTGCCTACCCTTGATATGCAAACCCGCCGGCAATTTAAATATTTACTCCATCTTAGTATCATCCATCGTCATTCAGTCTTCGTATAATAACTCCTCTGGGATAAACACGGTCGGGGTGAAGGGGAAAACTGACTTGGCAATAATATTTACGGAGACAAAATGGTATAAAACCTACAGAGCGGTTTTTCCTTCGCTTTGCGAAATGGAGTTCTTTCTGATATTGTTAGAGAATGATGCCTTTTCTAAGAACATCAATAGCTTAGTAGAATATACCTAAGTGGGAATACAAGACAAAGAGAAAATGAAAGAGTGAAAGGCTAAATTGTATGCACATTACCACTGGTATAGGTAAATCTACATATTGTATAAGACTGTTTAAGAACCAAACACTTGATATGACAGCTAAATTTTAGTATATTTGTATATTTATATATATCGCAACTAAAGAAAAACCAACTGTAGAATTTATTCTTGCCAATGCAGGGCATTCAGTAAAACTTGTGCAATCAAAACGAGGTACCTTCACAAAAAAATTATATATATATATATATATATATATATATATATATATATATATATATATATATATATATATATATATATATATATATATATATATATATATATATATATATATATATATATATATATATATATATATATATATATATATATATATATACATATATATATATATATATACTATATATATAATATATATATATATATATATATATACTGTGTATATATACTGTATATATATAATACAAAATATTTTCATTCCAACGACGCAATCACGTTCTCGTTACATTAATTAATTATCAATAATGAACTTTTATAGTTTACCGATGAGTGGGCAATTTATTATGAACGAAATTTCTATTACCATCCCTACCTCATTAAATCTCATTGTTACAATAAGGTCACACAGTAATTACATTAGTGAGGTGAAGAGTCAGACGACTATACTCTTATATAATTTTAATAATTTCGTTTTCTCTCTCTTTGTCGAAATACTTCCGTTTTGATATGTGATTCGAAACTGGTGTTTATTCAAGGACAGACAATCTAAGTGTTATTTACTTACGCAATTCTGACCGAGTCGGGCAGCCTGGAAACATCTGTCAAGACATATTTAATATATCTTCTGGAAAAAATAGTTATTAACAAGATTTTAAGCCTAACAAATAATAATTATAAACTTGCATTCCAACTAAAACTACCAAGTCAATTTTAGGCGTAACTAAATCCGTTAAAGGAATTGATACTGGATTACTTTGTGACCAATTTAAAATGTATCCACCATCACTCCATACGTTTACGAGTATTATACAAATAGTATTCAAGTTATATAACACTTACACTTTCCAAGGAATTCTGTCCCTTTAAACCTGAAAATGTGATATATGCTGACATCTAAACAGAAAAAAATCACCAAACGGAGAATTATTTTTGTCCAAACTATAATAATCACACGCAAAAATCTGAGCACCATTCTTCAGTGTTTCTGAGAAATGAAAAATTACTTTTACCTCGCTTTTCGTCAACTTTATACGACAGAGGGTTACCCAGATCTCGTGTGCATAAAAATTTGGGGCATCAGCGTCGACATGAATATCCTCTTTCATTAAAACCAAAGCAAAATCCTCGAGTACAACTGAATATCACATGCGGCAGATGAAACTATCATATGAATGCCACTGAATGCTACGAAACACTTGCTCGGGCTGCAAGTTTTCGTGAAAAGCCGGAGGTCGAGACTAACGAAAATATACGGCAGCACCATGAATTAAAATGACGAAAAAAAAAAAGTGTTGGGTCCACAGTTCCATTTGGCTTAACATTATATCCATGAAACATTTCAATGAAAGAGACGCCTGATCATGAAGAGGCTATCACGAAATCGTTTGTTTTATAATTATGTACAATTAATGTGAAAATATGAAGAAACTGGATGCAAATTAAATGTAAGGAAATCATTTGGGTTAATAATTATATCGAATATATGCCCTGATCCTCGTCAGGATCAGCCTTTTTCATATATATATATATATATATATATATATATATATATATATATATATATATATATATATCACAGAAAGGGAACTATAATTGATAAATGATTCCTAACCTGGATATAAAATGTCACGGTGATGTAATAAAATTTGTTACACACACACACATATATATATTAGATATACTGATATAGATATATATATAGATATATACAGTATATATATACATCTATATATACAATATATATATATATATATATATATATATATATATCTATCTATATATATATATATATATATATATATATATATATATATATATGCATCTATATATATGTGTAACAAATTTTATTACATCACCGTGACATTTTATATCCAGGTACAGAATCATTTATCAATCATAATTCCCCTTCGATGATATTCCCGAAGTAGAGTGGATTGGATATTAAACGATATTTGTACCTTAGTGTTTGTAGATATAAAATGTCACGGTGATGTGATAAAAATTCATAATATTAATATATATATATTATATATATATATATATATATATATATATATATATATATATATATATATATATAAATATATATATATATATATATATATATATATATATATTATATATATATATATATCAAATAACTGATGAAAATCCTTAATATTTAAGTTAAAACAAGTTGATAAGCAGGCAAGTAATTTGTATTTTTGTAATTTTAACCCTGCCAAAGTAATATATAAGGTAACATAATTTCTGTATAAGAACGACGAAAACCGTCAAGAACTGGCTAAAAAACGCAAACAACAAGCCTATAGGCTTAAACCAAATAATTTTTTGCTAACAAAGGACAAACTCCTTCAGTTCTAGTTTTCCAGTCCATTACAATAATTTGTGCTGAGATCTGTCTCACGGCCGTTTTTGCGCTAAACCTACTTTCTCTACAAATCTCAAGGGCGGATAAAACTGTAACCAGCTGAATCTGACAGCTGTTTCTGACAGTGAAAGTAGCAACAGTTTTGAGGCAGGCCCCAGCATTAGCTAACCAAAGGGCCCCCCTTTGACCTTCATCGTCCAATGACCCCGTGTCAAGCATGGCATCCTTCTCTCTAGGTGCCACTTACTTGTTCCTATGCAGACATAAGGTAGTATACTCCGTGTAGTACACATTTGCAACTTGACTAGATTGGGATATCTTTCAGATATGTTAAAAATGTCAGAATTAATGGCTGAAAGTGAGTGAAATTTAAGACCGAGGACTGGGAGATGAGGGAAAAATCAAAATATGGAGGATCTAATCATCGGCAGAGGCGTGGATTGGGGGAAACTCAAATGGGGAAGGAACAGGCAGACACCTAAGGAACACCTCTATGATTGGGGAAAGGAAGATAATGCACCGTCAGCAATATCAGATAAGAAACAACTGGAAAAAAAGATAAGAGGAGGAGGAGGAAATCTGATTAACAGGGCGTTTTCTACACCACATTAAATGCTTTATATATACATTATATATATATATATATATATATATATATATATATATATATATATATATATATATATATATATATATATATATACATATACATTATATATATATATATATATATATATATATATATATATATATATATATATATATATATATTTATATATATATATATGAACACAAAATATGAAATAAGCGAGAACGAGAATGGAAGTGAAGTCATCATGAACCAATATACGACAGCATCACTAGAAACTGCATGAAGACAGAAAATTTTATTGTATTTTGTTAATACTAACCTTACAAGGACTTATTAATGATTTCATACTGATTAAAGCAATTAATAAAAGTAGTTATATAAGACTGTAAATTCCAACATCTAGTTCGATTCCTTTTCATTTCAACTTTCATGAACTATGCTTGTGAAAATACCATTAGTCTTTGAGTACTTGATTTTGAACCCTACAGTTACCTCTGGTGGCTGTGTAACAGTTCATCACGCATATCTTCCTGTCAAAATATGGTCAAAACGAAGTTACAATTTTTAAATAAAATGGCAAATAATAATATGCTCAGAAACCGATTTAATATTTTCATTGCATCCTTCAAGGAGGTCAGGTTTTTGCCTTCGTTTCTGGTTGGTTTGTTAGTGTTGAGAATAATTTTTTTATTTGTTTTTGTTATTTGTTTAAGCTATATAATCCATCGTTTCTTTCTTCCTTTTGTCACAAAATGATAAGTTATGTACCGTATATTATTACACCTGGCCGTTTGCTCTTGAAAGAAAAGCCGGCATATTATATTACTTATTTCATTTTGACGGTATTTGCTGGTTGTCTTATTCTATCGCATTAACAGAAATCCTTGAAGGAACAAGCGCCGGCAGAAGTGCTATGCTCACAGAAGACTTTCTCTCCTGGCGAACGTCTATCTGAATAAGAAATATTTTTTCATCGGTTCGTTTGCAATGGAAGAGAAATTTAACCCCAATTTTCCTCCGTCATTCTGCACAAGATGTTGCCGCCAGCCTTAAGTGTCTTAATAACGGCGACACGATCTTGGCCACATTTTCGAAGAATGGTTTTGATAAGTTACGTCATCACGAAAAATATGCCGGTTACTAAATTAATTCCTTTTAAATCTATTTATCGTATATAAACAGTTCCTACTCTATTCCAAGCAATATGCCCCGTTGATAATTTGATTAAAATAATTCATTATTTGTCATTTTTGCATACTACCCCATAAAAATTATCAGTACTTCTATGCCTTTTAACGTTAGTCTATTTTGCAACAGAACACTTGTTGCCCTAAGCCAAGCCAAAATTTCCATGTCGTCAGGCCTTTAGTAATTAAATTTTCGTTACATGAACAAGTGTCGACTGGGACGTAAAAGCGACTATTTTCAGATCGGAAATAAATTGTTGTTTTACTTTAAGTTTGTTGACTGTTAAATCTTACTTCCATGCATTTAGAATTCATTTTTTCCTTTATATCTTCAGGATTTCTTGAAACATCGGGAAGGCTTAAAGAAAGAAAAACAGCATATCAGTACTTACTTCAGACGCAAGAAATTCCTTCATAACAAACCAATCAGCAATCCATTCATAAGCTCTCACAAGTTATTTATCACGTGGAAAGTTTTCCCTTTCAATAAAGTGAAAATTTTTTTACTTGCCTTACTCTTTCCATTGAATTTTTATAATCAATGGAAGGATTTTGACAAACTGTTTTCAAAAGATTCATTAATCCTGAGGAAATAATTTATAACATTTTGTTCTGGATCTGAATCTGGACCTGAATCTACGATACTTAAATAGATAAATTTATTTCTGTTTGCCAGAAAAACGGCAACGTCCTGTCTGGAGAAATCTACGGAAATTGAATTACCGGAGATGCGCAGGCCCAATTTCTCTCTATAATTTTGAATGATGTATAAATGAGGAAAAATTTTCATTATAAGGAAAGTGTTGAATTGTTGAATTTAACTATTCCAAAATTATAAATTATTTACTAATTTAACCACTAAGACATTTTCTATACTATACTAACATTGTGAAAATGTAGCAATAAGGAATTCTTGCCTTTTGTGGGCGTTTTATCCCTTTGTGGCAAAAGTCCGGAATTCTCCCCTTACCTCAGTTTCCCCAATTCGTATAATTACCCTACTTCGAAGATTGTGGTCTAGAGTACTTTCTCCGATATAATGCTCCTTCTCACTTTTCTAGCCATCAATTTTTTTTTTTCTTCAACCATGAAACCGAAAAAGTTGGGGGCAGGATCCGCTTGTCATGCAAGACTTAGAATAAGAAGCCAGAAATATTAATCTATATGAATTTGAATATATTTCCATAGATCTATAATATTCAGAAGGCTCAACAGATATTTGTATTGGTTTACGATAAAACCTTTCACATGTTACAAATAACAACGAAAGCATCCTAATCTAGCCCCATTTTGTTAACTAGTTTTGAGTCTTCCTATCCGAAAATTAAGGTTGTGATGGAAGTTTGGATTAAGGAAGCTACAAGAAGGGGAGGGGGGGTTGACAGGTAGGCTCAAGAGATGAGCCAGTATCGAAAGGAATATCCTAATTATCAGTCGCAGAAACTGTTGTCAGATGTTTACGTGTTATTGAATTTCGATTGATGGGATTTCATCCTGGTTTTTGAGAATCACAGTCAATTAAATAAATTTTATCAAAAGTATCAGAAGGACTAAAAGTTATGTTTTGCTAGAATAACTGTAGTTATACATATATTTGCACTTATGAGTAAAGTATTAATAAAATATCAAAAATATCTCATCGTTTAATGTGAGATAATTAACATGCAAATTGGGCATTATTCATTGTAATATTATGCAATTAAAATATCTTTTGATTTTTCTTATAATTTTTTTGACAAACTGTTGATGAGCTACTGGGAAAATATTGAATACATAAAATCATATACAGACAAGACGGGTATATACATATATTTGCACTTATGAGTAAAGTATTAATATAAAAAAATACATCGTGCGAGATAAGTACCGAGAAATTGGGCATTATTCATTGTAATTTCATTGTAATACTATAATAACAGTACCTTGGATGCTTCTCTATAACTGTTATAAAAACTGTATATTATATCCTATTATAATACATACATATATTATATATATATATATATATATATATATATATATATATATATATATATATATATATATATATACATATTTATATATATATTTACATATATAATATATAATATATATATATATATATATATATATATATATATATATATATATATATATATATAGTTTTTTCCCTTTAGCAGGATTGGTAACGGAAGAGTACAGCCTTCTGGTGTCTCAGCAAGCCTAGGGTTGAGGGTGCCAGTCCCAAGTCCTATTCTAGACTCCTGAATAAGCTCTCCGTAAGGAGATAGTGCCATCAGTGCACCTCACGCGGTGCACTGTAAGCATTACTTAAGGTTCTTTGCAGCGTCCCTTGCTGCAATCCTTTTCACTCCTTTTGAAGCACCTCCATTCATATTCTTTTTCTTCCATCTTACTTTCTACCCTCTCCTAACAATTGTTTCATAGTGCAACTGCAAGGTTTTCCTCCTGTTATACCTTTCAAACCCCATTCCTCTCAAATTCCCTCTCAGCGCTGAATGGCCTCATAGGTCCCAGCGCTTGGTCTTTGGCCTAAAGTTTATATTCCAATTCCCAAATAAGCTGGCAAGTATTTATAGCTGGGTGGACTGGTGTGCCGTAGGTAGGGAACGATCGACGACCCAAGCAAGCCTGATCCGAAAGCGTTTATTGATCCACAGACTTGCAAAACTTCAATATCAAGGAAACGATAACGTGATATAAATTATAAACGGGGTGTTTGGCCGCAAGGAAAGTAAAACAACCCAGTACAAGATCTTTCACTATCACTCTAAGGCATTTCAAGTCAAGGTTAGACCTTACAATCACTTGTTTCACTTTGCTCGTGGACATATACTCTGCTTATGCATACACGTGGATAACATCACATGTACACAGCCCAATATTGAAAGCCTTTCGTCACATCTCTTTTGGTAGCATTTCCCCATAAGATCCTTGGAGCACTGCATCTCACGGACGCATGCAGTTCCAGAGGCTGATATGTTACCAGTGATCTGAGGTGCAGTGGTCAGGAAACGTTTGAAGTACACGTCACCGATTGACGCTTCCCTGTGGACACCCTTTCCGAAATGACTCATCGCTTCATCAAACCCACGTTTCCGCTCTTTAATCGTGTCTGCATTGGAATGAAGCAACAAGTTTACAAAACTTCAATTGACTTGAAGAAAATATTCAAAGAATGTCTTGCCGTAACAAACGCATATCGTAAGATTATCAAAGATTATACCAATAACTAAAAAAAAACTCGAGATAAATAAATATCATGTTAATAATCATAAAGATGTGAATTCATAACACCGAATAACAAAAAAAAAAGTGCAACACGGATGTTTATCACTGAGTACGCATTTACTCCTTATTTACTAGCTCCCACACTAAATACACACACTGCAAAAAAATATTCGGTTTACAAGCAAACAACGCTGGAACCTTCCACTCACCATACATCACCGTCGCCTAGTCCATCGAAGTATTCTTGTTCCGAAGGAGACCTGATGTATCTTTCCCTGGGGTCGTACTGTGGCCGTCTCATGAGAAGTAGTCTGGGCATGATGTGGATGAAGACGCGTTTTACCCATGGCGACATTTTGTGGGTGGAGGGCGATCTGCAAGTAATTGGGAGGTTTTCTATACATATTTTTGGACTGCAAAGAGTAATTATATAATTACCACACTAACTTAAACGTGGAATAGAAAAATGACATTACTGATGTCACACTGAAAGTAAACCGCGCATTTATCTACAGGTAAAATTAAGACAGTAATGTGAATAACAAAAATGCCACATAACATAATCTCTCCTTGTACAAAACAAGAAAACATGAATTAAGTTTAAAGTTCATTAAAACAGGGCATCCTTCTTTCTTAATTAGCGAAAAGCTATGCAGTTCCCAAGGTATTTTAAATCCATTTGTATTGGACCGGAAGAAAGGCAGGGCGTCAGGTGGCGAGCCAAATATTGACACTGCTAATGAGAACTCTTCGATAGCTTTCTCTCCCCTCTTTTTTTTTCCAGCCGTTTTCAATATCCCTCTCTTTCGCCTTTCCCCTTCAGAAGGACGAGTGCGGGGAGAGAGGCAAATGAAAAAAAGTTAGATTTTCAACTAATGATTTCGCATAACACATTAACAAAACTCTAGCAACTGTTTATTTTATTTATTCACTTTTATCTCATATTTTGGTCGTTGGTTTTTGCCGAAACCATTTCCTATACCATGCCCAGAAAAGGTCTGTTATTTAGAAAAATTACGGGATAAAATATATCCCCGTGACACAAATCTAAATGAAATCCACGACTATGTCACAATAAACTGGAATGAACAGCCTGGTTCATTCATTTGATCTATCTATATATCTGGGAACAAACTACAATGAAACTCAAGTCAATTGCACAAACTTCCATGAAGGCTGTTCAGTTTCATTCAAAAGCACGACTGAATACGGAATTTTACTTTAAACGCCCCCCCCCAAAAAAAACCCTACAAAATTTTCTGGCCTACAAATGTCAAGAGAAAACTTAAAAAAAAAAAAAAAAAAAATTACGTTTATAAAAACCTATAAGTAACTAGTCAGATACCGCAAACCTGTCAAGCTCCTCTGGGGATATTTGGAGACCGCTTTTTTCAGCTGGAGTAACGATTAAATAAGGATGAAAGATATCAAAATAAAAACGGCGCAATGTAAATTAAGTGATGGTTACCTAAAACTTAAATGCCCAGGCAGAATATGAAGGTAAGTGTCTATCTAAAGGTTCTTTGTGAAAATGGTGTCTTTTTCAGATTTATCAGTCGTGAATAAACATCCTACACGCTTGATATTACTGGCAACCATTTTTAACACTAACCACTAGTACTTACTGTCATATTAATCTGAAGCCCTTTGGTTTTACACACAATATCTGGAACTACATAGGAAGAAAGTATACTGTATATACAAAATACTTTGAAACATTACATCTCCATGTAGTCAATGTTATATCGTGTGTGTTTTTGTAACATATATATATATATATATATATATATATATATATATATATATATATATATATATATATATATATATATATATATACCATGACTGACTATATGGTGATATATACAATGTTTCAAAGTATTTTGTCTGCATTTTGCCATATGAAAGCCTTGTAATTAGGTCGTATCTCATGCATTCTTACCACCCGATAAGAAATTTCTTCAAATATTACCCGACTGATGACATAAATGTGCACGTTGTTTCCTATCAATGTTATCTTCATGATAATTTATTTTTATACTATAAGTTCTCTGATGATGTAGTGTTATTCGATGTGTGTCAATTACATCTGTAATTACAGACGAATGCGATACTGATGTGAATGAAACAGAAATGGTTACTTATTTATCATCAAACTCTCATGCACGTTCTTCATCTCAACAGATATGGATTATTGCGACCAATCGGCCAAAAGTTGAGGTGCTCAATCCCAAACTGCATATATGATACTAATTATGTTGCTGAGGCCGCAATCACCACTCTGTTGCACCTCCAAGCAACCTCACACACGTCTACTCCAGCAATGCTCAAGCCACACCAGCTACTAAGGTTGAAAAAGTCAACCATCACGCAGTGACGTACGGGGCACAAGCGAAGAATGGGCATAATTTTTTTTTTTTTATAGGACTGGAAGAATATGCAACAGGAACTAAGATAGACAATCAAGACAGAGCTGTTCAATCTCGCTGCGTTTTAAACTAAGACTATCAGAACAGTCCTAGTTTAACAAGAGGTTTATTCAAAAAAGCTACAAACCATCAAGAAGCTATAAAGAATTTTACCCTGTATCGTGCTTTGCGAAAAGATTCCAGTTAACAAATTCAAGAATAACCCAACTGAAGTCAAATTCTTTACGAACCGGAAGTCTGCAGATATATATAAGTTACAAATATAAGAAAACTGAAGAAAATCGCAAGAGTTAACGACGACTTATCGCACTCTGACACACTGAAAATGTTTCATAATGGTATAAAGTCCTTCATGTATCTACGAACGCCAAAATACAGAGGAATTCCGTATCTGTTAAGCTGAAGTTTTCATCATATCAATCCATCACTCGGTCGAGTCATGTCTATCTGCTCGAAAAGGTGGAGAGGACCATCCGCCCAATCCATCTGTTTAGTAGCGAAGACAAGCCTACAAACCCTAACACGAGTGGCTATCTCCACTCTCGGGACGCGCCGCGAGAGATGAATGGGCCGGGATGACACTGGCGTGCTAGATGTTAACAAGAGAGTTATATACGTGTTCCATTTACTTCTGGCCTCCCATACGATGACGGGAGTTCAAGGTTCCGGAGAACCTTCTGTTCACAAATCTCCCATTTGTATCTCTGCGTGAAGTAAAGGCTGCCAACATTCTAATCCCCAAGTTATACAATGGAATGCAGAGTAATAATACAGTCTTGTATTTCCAAATGCTGTTATTTTTCTTTTAAAGGGAAACCCAATGTAACGTGCAATTTAATGCCTTGAAATCACCTAGAGCTAATGGAGGAGGAGAAAGAAGAGCGTAGGAAAGAGCTGGGTTTAATCTCAAACAAACCTAAAGAGTGGTACCCGAAAACATCAGCAGAAATTATATTCTTCAAATTCAATGTACACACAAATTATGCCTCTGATCTCTTTCTCTCTCTCTCTCTCTCTCTCTCTCTCTCTCTCTCTCTCTCTCTCTCTCTCTATATATATATATATATATATATATATATATATATATATATATATATATATATATATATATATATATATATATTGTGTGTGCGCGCCCATTGCATGTGCGCCTTTGTAAGATAAAAAACCTAATACCTATGAAGTAGAATAAACGATTATATATCTTGCACTGTAAAGTTAACATGGCAATAAAATTATCTCTTCACTTGCGCTCTTTTTTAAATCATCTGTCCACTGTTATTACTAATACTTGCTGCAGTCCTTAACATTTTTTTTTAATACACCGAAAATCCACGAAACGGTAAAAAAGTCTATCCAATACAGTCCGCCCCCACGTGCATACCAGCGGGAATTATTCAGATAGCCATATGATAATATTTACGATCTCAAGAAAAAAAGCTTGACAATATCAAAAAATAAATTAACATATAAATCTCAGCTGAGCAACTATTGGACATGGTACCTTTTCCCAAATATTCTTCTATGGCACAACACAAAGAACAAAGAAGAAAAGGCATTTCCAACTGCATGTACGATTCCATTCCAGAGGAAAGCAAGCGGTAAGAAATTACTGTCGAAAAGGGCGACAGGAGATGACGAGACGTTGAGCAGAGAAGGGACCCTCCTAAGTAATGAGACACTGAAGACCTTTAGGAGGGTCTCCAAGGGGGGAAAAATGATGTTACCTCGCACCCAGTAGGAGGGAACTTCAAAGGTCACCACAGTAAACATGAAAGGCGACGCAACGAGGCTGAAGCAACAAAAATAAAAACGCCTTTGAAGGGAGAGAAGAGAAATTGGTGTCAATTCTTGTGATGAGGGACTGGAAACATAAATCTGGAAGACGGGGCCATTTCTGACGATTCCTGGGTGCAGAGAAAAGGGACGCTGCTCAAAAGGGAGAGAAGGTCAATTTCTTCCAGCTCTCATATTGCTGAGGAAGTCGTGTACGGAGTGACAGATAGCTATAAAGTTCCATTTTAATAACATTTCTCGAAAGAAGCTCACTGAACAGCCTAAATGACAGTTAATGAAATTGGCAAGGAGGGGCTAATGCTCAGACTGCAAGCAATCAAATACGGTCACTCCTTAACGTGTCTCAATATCTACTTTTCTTTGAAAAACTGGTTTTCACATTTGTACTGTGAAAAAATGAATTATTCTAATAGTTAGCGTACCTACTGAAACAAGTGGCAAATCAATGTAATCTAGATATTCTAAAAAATGGTTCTCACAATATTATCACAAGACCTCCCCCTCGCCCGCCCTTACTGACAGCCATACAGTTTAAACATTGATGGAATCTAAAGATCAATGGATCTTAAAGAGAACATACCAATTTAATACAAATTCTATGGTCGAGGGCACGAAACAGTAAAAATGTTCGTAACATCAGCATTGTGTAAGAATAAACTGGCAGATGTTTGCAGATGATATATGGCTGAACGGTGATAGTGTAGAAAAACTGAAAAAACAGCGAAAATTTTTGAAAAAAGTCGGTTCAAAGAGAAAGTTAAAAGTTAACGTACCCAAGACCAAAGTTGAGAGGATAAGTGTAGAGCGATGAAACAATAAAAATATTGAGAGGGAAAAGAATAAAAGTGGTTTCTTTGTATAGGAATCTGGAAGTAAATGCAATGGATGAGAAAAAAGGTATGCTACAAAACAGAAGCACGGAAGGTATTAAGAACTCTTAAAACTGTTTGAAATAAAAAAAAAAAAAGCTCTAAGGTAGCAAATATTTAAACGATGTAACTGAGGCAATTTTACTTTGGCGAAGTCCATAGGTGAATGATAACTGCCCATGAAATAAAAATGGTGTTGAGATGAACTGTTGGTGAAATATACCAGGAGTTAAGAGTGCTGAAAGAAATAGAAATGCATTTAAGACAAATTTATCTTAAAACGTTTTTTAGGGATGAAAATGGGGCTGTGTTGCTTTTTTAATATCTGGGCAAATGCAGAAGGAACAAATCAACAGGGGAAAAAAAAAAAGTCGATCAACTTTTGGGAGAAAAAGGAGGGCAGCCCAAAAACTGACGTTTTGGGAGAAAGAACGGTATATAGCCGGGAAGCGGAGACGAGATGTAAGCAGAAAAGCATATTAGAGGATGTACGAGTTTTGTATAACTGATACCACGGAAACGTTTTGCACGTAATTCACCCTTAATTCAGCACTAGTGAATATCTTTAGCAATTCCTCTCGCATGAAAACGGTTTGTGTATGATATAAAAACATATATTTCTATAATTTCAAAATATGCCGTTTTCACCTAAGGGAGGGGTGACACCATGCTAGCAAACACATCCGCCCCTGAACGTTCTAGGGGCTGGTGCCTGACTGCGTCTGGTCTTTCCAGACCAAACACACACACACACACACACACACACATATACATATATATATATATATATATATATATATATATATATATATATATATATATATATATATATATATATATATATATATAAATTGACGTGAGTAACATCTTTAATCAGCACAATTAAGGAACGTTGTGTCTGGTCAGGAAAGACCAGACGCTGTCATATTATATATATATATATATATATATATATATATATATATATATATATATATATATATATATATATATATATGTATAATGTATGTATATACACATATCTAATATATATAAATAATATATATAATTATATACATAAAACGGTAAACAAGTAATTTGCAGTCCAATATAATATCTTCTTTAAGGGGAAATGCTAAAAAAAGTAGAAAAATGTGACCTTTCCAGTTTATTTACATATTTTATTTTCCCTTTCTAGTTTTCATCAAAGAGTTCACAACAACCATCTGCCCTAGTCCCTAACCCTTACGCTACAACGCATAAGTAGTAAAATCTGAAACTGGGGAGATCTAGGAAGAAAGCATATTGGATTGTCTTGTAAGAGAAGTACAACCAAGAGCAAAAAAAAAAAAAAAAAGTGTGCAAAATTCCAAATTTTTCATTCGTTACAACTAACTATTCCAAAGTCAAGAATTTCTTATAAATTACACCCGTTTATTTTCTTAATTTGTCTCCATAAAACAATTCGTCATATCTCCTCGACACCCCCCGAAAAGCAAAGAAAAACGGAAGGTGCAACAATAACAACACAGCGACGCAGAACCAGCACCCACCACCCGGTGGCAAAACGAGAAAATTCCTCCGGACCGTAATAGATGTCCCATTGGCACAGGACTATTAAAAGAGATCTGATGCCATCAAAGGGGGATCTTGGCTGTTCTTTCGCCGGGAGGAAAAAGACAGGATCAAAGGGATTAAACTCCCTCGCTATCTGATCAGGGAAGGATTTCCCCCGAAATCACATTGATATAAATTGATTGCAGAAGGTCTGCAATGAGTTTAGTCGACTGTTTCCGTTTCTAAAAGAGAGGCCGCTGTTTTAAATCCATTGCTGGGATTGCAAGAATACACTTATTGGTAAATTTTATGACATTATAAAATATAATAATTAATTAACAAATATATAAAATTAATTCCTAAGCACCGTTATCTGCTATTTTACAGTGGAGCGAACAGGTTTGTGAGCATTAGGAATGGCATCCATTCATTCCACTATCAAATGACAGATAGCTATGTTTAGGAATTAATTTTATATGTTGAGAAATATATCTCGTAATAATTATCAAGAAATGGATCATTAATTTGTATATATATCTATAGGTATTAACATACATACATACACACTGCAGAGTTCATTAACTTGGTAAATCGTTATCTGATAACCTAAGAATGAATATTCCAGAGAGTGATATAGATAGACTAAAAATAAAACTAAATGAAAATAGTCTACGTTAAACTGATAGCAAATAATGCGAAATGATTTTCTATTTATACATCGAATACCCCCATTACCTGTTTAAATGAAAAAGACACCCCTAACTTGATCTCTTTGCTAACTATACGGTTAATCCAGTTAATTTTTAACATACTGCCAACATGAAAACAACATTGGGCTTACTATCAGAAATAAGATACATGTTGGATACATGTTATTCCCATAAATTATGCAAGAAAATGAAGGCTGAATCTTTTAGAGAATATTTAACGTATCACATTTGCAGGTACCTTTACGAGAAGAAAATATACCAGTTAAAACATACAGGCATCATTTTGATTATTACATCCTATAAACCCTTTTACCCCTAAAATGATTTGAGTCCCTTTGTGTACCAAGAGTTCTATTCTCAAACACTTGTCCCATTAGGATATAATATACGCATAATTTTTCATTCGCTCTAACGAATTAGCTGGATCAAAACAATGTTTTTAGTTACCTTGTTACCTTAAATACATAAGTAGCGGCAAGGCTGGATTCAAAATCTGACCTAATTACCGCTGATATACATGATTCTTTTGAGCATATCTAAAGTTGGAAATTAACAACTGATGTTTAGGAACCATTCGATTGCAAATAACTGAAAAAAATTCACTGAAACAAAAGAATTAATTCCAAAGAACCCAATGGGAACTGAAAATATGAATACCAATGGTAAACCTACAACAACAGCAAAATATGACCAAGGTTGAACATTTCTTAATATGTAAAATACAGGAATGGACTCAAAAATTATTTCGATATATATTTTTTATTATGCATGTTCATTTGCACTTCGTTTTTATAATTAACTTACAACTAAAATTACGTGCTGTAAACATTAGTACACAATTGAGGTGGAAAGAAATTGTTTCGCTCGTCGATAACATATTTTCAATTCCTAATACGACAATGTCAAAGGAACCCCCATCGCTAATACCAATGAAAAATTCAAGTTCGGTCAACTTTTCATTCTGTGCAATTGCTATCTCCCCTTATTTTCACTTATACAGTTTTTTTAAATTACTTTTTATTTCCGTTCTGTATTTTTTTCTCATAAATTTTTAGCGTTTTTCGAAGCTCTCCGACTATATGTAGGGGAATTCTTTCATCAATACCTGTAGTTGCCTGTTGCCTTAATTCTCAGAAATTCTCTTCATGCACGTTTTACTTTTAACTAGCCTACATTCACCACCATAATATTTTCATATATCCCCATCCACTTTCAAGGCTATTTTTAAAAGGTTAATCCAAATTCCTATCGATAACCTCTTTCAAAAGAGTCACTACATTTTTCAATACAGGCTCCTATTCCTGTAATTCGTTGAATTCTCTTCCAAAAATGTTTCCGAGCAGCTACATCACTTATAAATACAATTTTTACATCCAATATTCCTATGAAAATAGAGTTCATATAATATACGGATTTCAGAAATGTTTGTAAATACCATGTTTTTTCTAATATCTTTCTATATATGTTTTTTTATTTCCGTCTCTGAGGATTAAATTTTATTTTCATTCACAAAATACTAATTCCTACTCGTTTTGCTTTTAATATCCGTATTTCCTTAAATCCAACTACTGAGATGTGCTTCTTCTTACAGAGCATAAACACTCAATAACTTTAAGCTTTCTGTCTCGTATTCTTTGGAATTTTCTTTAGGACCCCTATTCCACTTTTTAATTCGTTTAAATCTCAGTTACAATATTCATAAACATTGAAAATAAGAGGTTCATATGACTATTACACTAATTTCAAAGTCCTACAAAAACGAGTTCTTTTCCTAGCCAAGATACCAGTTCACATTTGTCTCAGATGTAGGTTTTTCTGGTTTATTTCAAATCCTCCTCTGGTATTTGACTCAAATTACAGTACAAGAAATATTATCAATAATATACCTAAAAGCTCTTTAATTATTTTTAGCTTTACACAGTTAATGTCACTATCCTTTTAATTTGAGCATTTAATTATGAGTATTAACCATTTTGTTTTTCTGGCATTTAAAATAATCATCTATATATTTTTCAAACATTTTTACTTCCAATTCCAGAAAATCTTACACTCATTGATAAAGATAAAGAATCCTTAACATTCTTCCATAACATTTCAAACTCCCTACCTTCAGCTGACAGGTTTATTTTATATACCATAACACCTATCATCTTAAAACAATCTTATTAACATTCTTCCCTAACTAAAGTACACTTCATTATTACCTCATCCCAACGGAACTCATGGGAAAAATTTTAAATATCAAGTGTAACATTATACTATATTCACAAGTGATAAGAAGATACAGTCTTCTATATATGCAAATATATTATATAAAAAATGCAACGTGTATTCATATTTCTTTTTTCGGAGTAGAACATCGACTGTGCCGCTGGACCCCACATGAGTATATAGAATGAGGGGGGCCAGGTCCGAACCTCGGGCTATGAGTAATTTTCCATAGACTGGGTCTTGCCGTCATCCAACCAACCATGACAGCTTCTCTTAAATCTACCCCCTATAAACGTACATGGAATAACAGTATCTTTCTCCTAGATTCCTGATGGTATCAATGTCCTCAAGTCACAGGAATCTGCCTTCCCGACCCTCTCCTACATACACAAGCAAGCAATCACACTTAGATGTTATTTAAAGTTGCATAATCACACAGCCATCTTTGCACGTGTGAACGCGGTCGTCCATATTTATCGAAAATCATTGCTGTGTTGCTCTATTTATGTTATGCCGACAGCTGTTTCCCCGAGAATTATGAGAAACTGGAAGAGTATTGTCTTACGTCATATATGCATTATATATATATATATATATATATATATATATATATATATATATATATATATATATATATATATATATATGTATGTATGTGTGTGTGTGTGTGTGTGTGTGTTTATGTATATACAATATACTAAAAATATTATGCTGATATTTCTAAAATATATATACAGTATATATATATAACATATATACATATATGTATGTATATATATATATATATATATATGTATATATAATAAAAAACCATAAAACACTATTTGGATGTTGCAACCACAGAAGGAAATATATATATATATATATATATATGGGATAATATATGGTTGTAAATATGCAAATAGTGTTTTATATATGGTGTGTGTGTGTGTGTATTCTACTGTTGTAAAAATATTATGCTGATATAAAAGACATTCACACATATAAATATATATATAATAAATATATATACACACATATATATATATATATATATATATATATATATATATATATATATATATATATATATATATATATATATATATGTGTGTGTGTGTGTGTGTGTGTATGAATTATTGTCACGTACACCGTGGCATTTCTTATGCTCAGAAATATTTAGCCGCAAATATCATTTAATATCAAATTTACTACATCTCGGGAATAACTTACACCCAAGGGAATTATAATTGATAAGTGCTTCATTACTAGTGGCATTCGACCCGCTGCCTGCTAAAAAAAAAAAAAAAAAAATACACAATAACTTTTAATCACTGAGCCATCTTGATGGATCAGTGGTCAAAAGTCACCGTACATCGTTGTTTCTAAACGAAGCAGCGGTTCGTAATCCCGCTCATAATGAAGCACTTGTTAATTATAATTCCCCATGGTGTAAGTTATTCCCGAGCCATAGTGAACTGGCTATTAAATTATATTTGTGGGATAATATTTGTGAATACACACACAAACACACACACACACACACACACACACACACACATATATATATATATATATATATATATATATATATATATATATATATATATATATATATATATATATATATATATATAATATGGTATATTACATACATTTCTGCAATTTAATCCGGATATTATATGCTAATGCTGTGTCAAATTTCTGCAAAGGGAATATCCACGATTCAGCAATTAATGTATCAATGTGTCATTGACTGTTGTATTGTTTTTTGCTTTTTTAAATAAAACGGAAAAACGATACAACATTCAATGACAGACTCATAGTTTAACTGCTGAATCGTGGATATACACTTCTGCAGAAATCTGACACAACGCTAGCAAGTTCATACAATCACACAGAAGGCTCTTCAGCTGCTCGCAAAGTCCAGTGGACCATTCATTTTTATCTTTCATTTAATCTTGTGCTTCCTGAATATTGATATTTTTCTTTTTAGAAACTTTTAGTAATTTTTCTATTTCATCCCCCTAACACTTGCTAATTATACACTTTACCAGCCTGTTGCCCTCCATGCATCCCTCATGACCAAACCAAATCTAAACAGTAATCCATCCCTTCACCACCGCTATATTTTTTATCAATGTATGTTTGCATTTGCCATCCATACTTTACTTCCAAAAGGGGAATTAGCTCAACAATCCCTTCATTAACTTTTTCCCCAGCCGTTGCCTTTACCCTGCTGCCTCCCTTGCTTCACATTTAGAGTGACGCCTCTCTGATCCCAATCCGACCATCGTCTGTTTATGTACTCACAAATACATATACAAGTCAACCACTTCCAGTCTTCCATCATCCATATTAACATTCATAGTTCGATCCTCCTAGTTTCCACTTATTATATATATATATATATATATATATATATATATATATATATATATATATATATATATATATATATATATATATATATATATATATATATATATATATATATATATATTAGTATTTGGTTTCTCTTTAACGTAAGTTAACTTTCATTTTTACATAGGTCACGAGAAACTGCTAGCTGGTTCTTTTCGCTCCCCTCAAGGGTTTTGTATTCAATGTTACATAGCTGTATTTATCCTTTTGTTTCTCTTTCTTTCATATTTCAACAAGCGGAGTGTCGTCTTCGGTAACTGCCTCTTTCCCCTGATGGTTTTACCCTGCTTTTCTAGTCGCCCTTAATTTATGTGGGGGAGCTTTCCATCAGGCGAAGGTTAATCGTTACAGATCTCCGAAGGGGGGTTCATCACCTTGTATTCTAACTGCACTCTTTGTCACTTGTTGTCTGCAACACTGCCTGCTGGCCAAGGCCACGACATTTAGACGCTCGCTTTTTTTTTTTAACGTCAGACTGCTGTTCGTGGTGAAGGAGTGCCTTGTGCCTTCTTGAGCGAGCTTGCCTGTGGTATTTGCTTTTGCCCACACGTGAGCAAGGTCTATCCCTTGCACTGACGAGTGCACTGCTGTATCCTCCGGGAATCGTCAGGAGGCCTCCTGAGGCAGGAGAAGGGTGAGCATCCCTTTAGCCCATATTTGCTTTACCCTTTTATGCCGGTGGCGTCTCCCGGCGGAGGATTACTATTAGACATAAAGTGTTAAGTGGAAGCTCCCGTTGTAGCCTTTATGAAAAGGACAGCTTTTCTCAGCTGCACACAGCTTTTGTGTAAATACATCGTTTAGGTTGAAGAGGATAAGAGTTTGTGAAGGTGTATTGTTATCTATTTTTGTATATTTATCCTTTTATGTAAAGGAAGCATATTAGTGTTAAGGTTTTCTTATCTGTGTCTCTTCCTTTCGTGTAGACGTGTGCGTGTGTTGGTTTCGATCCACCACTGTGGCATTTCTCTCCGGCTCTTCGGTACAATAGTTAGGTAGGAGACTGAGGTATGTGTGAAGGTACTGTATATGACTGTGTGTTTTTTCTAGTTCCTCAAGCACGTTTTCGGGGACATTTTTTGCATTAAGTGTTTTAGTGAATAAGTGTTAAATTTAGGCATTTGGTTTTTGTCACCCTCTTTGAGTGTTTATTACCTAAAGTCTGGTCTGTGGGAACTCTTTGTCTGGACTGGCGATTGATTTATTGAACAGAGGACCTGGTTAAAAATAATCTGTTGTGGTTCATAACAATACACACACACACACACACACACACACACACACACACACACACACATATATATATATACACACACACACACACATATATATATATATATATATATATATATATATATATATATATATATATATATATATATATATATATATATATATATATATATATATATACTTTATATTTAGTTTGTGTACCTCTTCATAATCATATATCTGGAATGTAGGCGCTAAAGCCGTGTCATCAGTGGTTCTCAATTATTTTACTAGTTTCTAAATCATTGTTCAATTGTTCATTTCGTCTTCTTGTCTTGACATATGCCATTTTCGGTGTTATTCCTTTCCTTTTTATCACATGTCCCCTTCTAGTCTTCTCACATCATTTCCAAAATATTTGATTTTCTCACATACAAGCATTTACACCAAAGACTTGTTTTATTAATTCTCGAAATTCTCGGCCTTACAATGTTTCGTTATTTACTTTTTACTACCATGAGATTATCTGTTACTATTCATGTATTTTCAGGGGAGAGGGGAGTTACGGATATTTTCAAGTTGTATTTTCAACAGACCTTAACTTTCCATCAATATCCTAAGCATTAAATGCATTTTATGAAATACTGAACTTGGTTTCTTATCTTACGCCGTGTACCTTCTTCGATGAACGCTGCAAATTCCTGAATATTACTGTAAATATATATTTTATTTCTTATTCATATACGCAAGCATTAGAAATGATGCTTGTATAATCAAAACAATTTGCATAAGCTGGACAGAAAATTTCAAAATTTTACACAAACAAATTACAATATATGTGTACATATATATTAGATATATATATATATATAATATATATATATATATATATATATATATATATATATATATATATATATATATATATATACATATGTACTTGCAAGTGGGAAAATTTCTTTAGATGCAAGCGTCAGTGAGACTGTGATGGTAAATGCAAACCGAGATGATTGGGCAATGAATACTAATATGAAAAGTGGAGTATTTGGAAATAAATATAACATATGACGGTAAGATCAGACAGTGGTGAGTCACAGGACATGTTAAGCAAGAAGACAGCATGGTGTCTAAGGACGCCAGGGTAGGAATGTCTTAAGGGTCTGTGGATCTAACTTGTTTAGTGTCGATGATGAATGAAAATTTAGGAAAAAAGGGTTGTAGCAGCTGACACGAACTGATTGTGTATTATTTGTGGTGTAAGAAGAATTGACGGTGAGAATTGTACAGATAAGGAAAAATGGTAAAACGAAGGTGAAAGGATGTACCTGAGTTTTGAGATGGTCTGGCCATGTGGCTAGAATGGGAGACTTTAAGTTTGAGAAAAGCATGTATAATTCGAAAGTGTTTTGAGAGAGAATGAGAAAAATAAAGTGGTGGATGGATGGCATCTAAAAGGTGTGGGAATTAAGGATCTTACTATTCAGGAGGCGAGAAGCGCACGCGGTGAAAGGTGAATGGCACAACATGTGTAAAATTTGACACAATACTAATGATCCTTGTTTGTGGGTGCATGGTGCGGTTAATTTGGAAGTTTTCTGACTAAGGGATCATCCATAATTCAAAGTTAAAGTCGAACTAACTTTTTTCTGACGACACAATTTTAAGGGAATAGTTTAACATTAATAAATAAAAATAATAAATTAATATAAATATATAATATATATATATATATATATATATATATATATATATATATATATATATATATATATATATATATATATATATATATATATATATATATATATATATGACTGATAGAAAAGATTCTTTTAAAACTACATCGCTGATACGTCTACATATGTAGGATAAGAAATCCAAAACAGGTCATTTTACCTGATCGATAATACAACACACAAATCCCTTCTTTACAACTGAACTTGAATGTTACTTGCAAACAATCAACAAGACATGTTAACTAACAGATAAACACATACTCTACGTACACAAAGCAGAAATAAGTACAAAACACATATCATTCTCCATGAAAGAGGCAAAGGAAAAAAAAAAGTCTTGCATTTCAAAAGACATCATTCCAACGTACTTTAAGAATCTCTACCCCAAAATGGCACAGTTAGGCGACACCTTCTTACCTGAAGTGGATGTTAAGTACGCCGACGGTGACGCAGATGGAGAGGGTGACGAGGATCATGGTGAAGAGGAGGTACTTGCCGAGGAGGGGGACAGCCAAGGAGGTAGGGGGAATAATTTCAGCCAACAGAAGGAAGAACACAGTGAGGGACAGCAGAATGGAGATACACAAAGTAACCTGAAGGTTGGGCCAACGTTAGACATTAAGACTCGTCTCCTTCGACTTTTTCATCACGTTCCTAAAATTATAATTGTGTCCTTTTCATTTAAATCCAACATCGTTACAGCTTAAAAAATAATCCCTTAATACATCCAAGGGGAGTTTCACTTTCGTTCCACATCTTTAAACGCAATGAAACTTTCCATATGATCTTACATTATTTAAAATCAAACACCATTCTCTCTCTCTCTCTCCTCTAAGAGTAATAAAATACTTGAATAACCCGTTTTGTCTGTGATCATTGAAGTCGAGATATCCAGTGACCCTGCACCAGAGATTTTTGAAACTACTGTTTATGGTACATCAGTTTCTCTCGAGTACCAGCCTCATAGAAGAGCTGTAATTATTGATGACGAAGTAGACTGACTAATTGTGTCAAATCATAGGAAAATTACTTTCATTGATGTTCAGGCACCTGCCACCCGTCCATGGAATTGTAAATTTCATAAAAATGTTTAGTTTCGCAACACTTTTATCAGGTTTAAAATTCCATTGGTGCGTGGTAGGTGCCTAAACAGCAATGAAAGTAATTTTTCTATGCTTTCACACAATTAGTCAAGTCTACTTCGTCATCAATAATTACGGTTCTTCCGTATGCACAAAATAACACAAGTCGAAGGAATTATGAGGTTTTCAATGGGGAAAACGACGATAAAAATGTTTATAATACTCCTTTAGATGGCGAATATCACATACATCCGACTCACGTGAAAAGGGCCTCTGTTTCAAAATAAGCATAGAATATAAGCATGGAATATTTCGTTCCTTAAGTACTTATGCAATGGGACTTCCATAAATGATGTCGATGCTACGCTTTCCTTTTATGAAAAATATTTTTCTGATGCCAACTCCAACCCTACGACTTCCAGGATAACATTTGATGTATTCATCACAAGGAGATTCTGTCCATACATGACTGGAAGACATTTCAGGATTTTCAAAGGCACGATTGTTAAAAAAATCAAGATGAATAATTTTTGTTTGAAACTTGGACATTGGTTGTCATCTAATTAATTAATTAATCAGTCAATTTACATATCACCAGTGGATGTAATAATGATACAGGGTACAAAGGGGGGCAAAAAACTTACTTCCCAAAAGGAGCAGAAGGCATTTTGACACATTTTAAGAGTCATGTTTACCAATAGAATGTTTTACCATATTATGAAGAAAAAATATCACCTTACAAATGTTTATATGAAACATAAAATTACCCAGGTACGGGGAGTATGTGGGAACTTTAAAAATGAGACTGTGGTTGCTGTTATTACAACTAGTTTACACATCCTGAAAATTTTTCCGATACAAAAACAAAAGAAAAACTTACTCGAATTAAAAATGAATTAGCGTCGCCTAATGCAATGCATATTCATTATTTATGCTGATAATACACGTATGAAGAATCCTTTAACCATTGCATTTATATAACTCCTATTTCCTGTAGTATGTTAACAAGATATTACATATCGTTCAACTCCAAGTTATATATGGAAAATAGGAGCAATGTAATTGTAGTACGCTAATGATTCGATTATCAACTTACTCGGAAAACAAGAAATACAAATATTATTTAACAATAGTAACCACTAAACGATTCCAATTAGAAAGATATAACACAGAGGAAATAAAAGAAACAACTAAGATACTTTATAAGGAACCATAAGAAAGAAGGGAAAACTCAACTTGAGTGGGAGAAAGAGAGAAAACCTGCTGCCACAGAAGAGCTATCAATGTTACAAGGGTGTTCACAAACACAATAGAGAGCAAACATAATATTATCCACCAACATAATCAAAGAAATAAAAAATCACTGTCTATTTATAGAAAACGGGAATGGCAATAAATACTGAAACAAATGTAAATTAATAGGGGATGTTTTGTAGCCTACACAATAGCACCTCTAAACACATACAGACGGCGGTAAAATGTAACCATATATACATAGGAATTAACAATATTCACAACCAATTATGTTAAGAATATCAATTGATATTTAAATAATAATAATAATAATAATAATAATAATAATAATAATAATAATAATAATAATAATAATAATAAAAAAGCGCTAGAAGAAAATTCAAGCATTTAAAATTATAGAAAAAACTGGGAAGCAGGATTACGTTGTGCTTTAAAAAACTTTTATTCGGTCTACTGAGCAAATAAAAGACAAAATTAAAGCGAAAAGTACCTTAGATCGCGTTTTTAGTTAAACAATTAGTACGTCAATAAAATGAAGATTCGGTATTGGGATGCATTTGTTTATGTAAAAAAAAAATAATTCGTATAAAAAGAATGCAGTTAAAGTTGCCATCCCTAAAGGAATTTCCAATCAATAAATGAAAGTTTCACTACTCGCTTCCGAAATAAGTTAATCTTCCATAAGAAAAAGTTTGTAAATTGCACAGTTTTTAAAAAGGAAAATGTCTGGATGACTGAAGGCCCTTATCTTTCCTTTTTACCCAAGCCGCATTCATTACTTTCTTAAATTAACATATCTGTTCGCTCCATCGTCAAGAAGTAACGATGGCCCCTCAGCCGGAAATCGGCCAATAGCTGAGGGCCTGAGCCTGATTGGCCAAGGGCGTGACTCGTCAAGATTAAGTCAAGCAAGCAACCAGGCACGACTGGCCCAGAACGGTACAGGGCGTGGCTCTCGCCAGCGATTCACGATTCATGCTCACGGAGAGTTCTGTCATGCTATGCCATCTCACGCACATGAGCACCTCTGATTGGTTGAATGTTGAAAAGGCGGGGATTAGCAATAGAAAATCATGCATGGCGAATTAAAGACTGATTACATTGCTTTTTAGAGAAGATGGATAAAGCTTTATATTCAGGGTTGTCTAACGTTAGTCCACCCAACACATTACTTTGTGCTCCTCATTCATGCTCTCAATAAGGGAGCTTTTTAGCTTAACGCTGTAAATGTAAGGCTATAAAATTAATTGCATAGGTAGATAGTTTAGGTACCTGTGAAACTGAAAAAATAAATTAGATTAAATATAAAGATATCAAAATAACTGCAGAATATATACAAAATATTTTTAGACATTTCGATAAGCATTATTAGATAATGTTAACTGCAATCAAATGGTTTACTTTCAAGAGCGAATTTACATTTAAAAATTTTAAAATGAGATCATGTTTCAAGGATTATTTTGTTAAATGAGCAAATTCACGTGCTTTGTGAGATTTTTGTACGTTAAAAATTATGTTTACCATTGTCATAGAGAATAATTTAAGGATTTTATGTTTAGAAATATTCATGGCTCGTCACATTTAGCCACTCTGGATTATGAAAGCAGCAGCATTATGTATTTGTGTGAATACTCATTATTAAAGCTGTTTTGTATAATCAAGTGTGCACTTACCTATCATATTTTTTGTCCCTAATTTCATCTCTTAACATCTCTGTTAAAAAAGCTACTTAAGGTCTCTTTGATGGTAAAGTTTTACATAGCTTTATTATAATATTTCATTGATAATGTTAACCAATAAGCTTCATGCGAAACAGTTATTATGTAGGTTGCGTAAATTATAGACTTCAGGATATGATCCCTAAAAATTACATTGTTTACAACCAAATACAATAACAACTTCTATCTCAAGAAAAATTTGTATACAGAGTTTTCTTTTTATCTTTAAATACAAATACTACAAGTTCGAAACTCATTATCAAATACATTAATCTCTTTTACACAGATCCAAAAAGACTCAACTAATAACTATGACTATAGAAATATCCTCATTTCGTGATGTGTCCGAACATGTCTACCGTGTAGGAAGTCAACCCACCGCCTCCTTTTGAGCATACACACAAATACACACACAAACACACATTATGTCTAAATACACAGGACACAACTGTTGATAGATTAACAGAAATACAGTCTACTAATACTTCAACAAAATTGTTGGCTCCCAACTTAACTTTTTTTGGTTTAAATGTATAATATATTGTGGATTTCAAACAAGAGCAGAACAACTGACCCATTTATGACCTTTTGTGATAAACTCCTGATAATCTGGAGGTATGGTTGGAGAATCAACAAGAGAGCAAGAAGGCTTGTTTTCAGGATTTGAAAGAGCGATTGCCCACAATACACCTTTGTAAATAATAACCTTTCCCAAGAACTATTATTGCTTTATATTTGGAACATGTTGTAATTATTGTAATTGTGATCTTATGACTATTTCAAAACTGAAGTTACTTTGTGACACAAATATGTAAATCAAAGACTTCACACACACACACACACACACATACACTGCCAGGAATTGATGTACTGTATAACCTTCTAACTAAAGCTCTTCGATCACATTCATTTTTGCTGGTCTTTCGGAGAGAATTTTTCCAGGTGACACTTCGCTAAGCTGAATGCTAATTAAAGGTGTAACGTGTATTACACTCTCAAACTTCACAATTACAGTTTTACAGTGCGCAAATTGTTCTAAGAGGCAAACATTATTTAAAGAACGACGAATTCCTCTTTACAATTCAACAACAGAATTCTAAAGTTTAACAGCTCAAAATAGTTCTAGACCAATTTTATGTAATATTAGCATCAGTTTTAAAATACTACAAATCCATTATCTACCTGGGCTATACCTGCGATAGATTATTTCTAGAAAGTCTGGAGAAGTAAACCCCGATGTCAATTTCATCTAACTACAATCGTATCAATGTGATTTGACGTTTTAATTAATGACAAACATTTCTAAATACAAACAGTGTTACAGAAAATTTTATTGTAATTTCCAATTCCTGAAAGCTATACAGTCTTTCCTTACTGTACAAAATTACATGTTAAAAGAGGGTGTTGGCAAATGCGAACATTTATTTTTGTTATCATAAGCCATCAATTACTATTTAGTTCCATTTTCGATTTTATTTAATTGTATTACGCAATTGCATGTAATATACAAAGCTTATTACATCGCTTACTAAAAAATAAGTTTAAGCGGAAATTCTCTTTGTCTCAACAAACTCTTGTACCATGACTAATTTCTATATTGTAAATTAAAGCTGTTTTATTTACAGTATAAATGTTACTTAATATATATATATATATATATATATATATATATATATATATATATATATATATATATATATATATATATATATATATATATATATATATTTGACCCTCAACATTATGTACTTTTGATACAGCTTTTGAAAAGCATACTATTCTTCGGATTGCTGTGTAACTATCAATGACAAGAAATAAATGCCGTTTATTTGAATTGCAATGCTCTTCCGATAAGAACTCTCCAGATATTAAAATGAAGTTCCTGATCTTTGAGAAAATAACGAGATAAACTTCAAAGACATCACACTGCAGTGTAATCAAAGACTATGGAGACTTTTCTTTGACGACCACAAATTATAATATAAACAGAACGAAACAATATTTTATGCTCCATAAACAGCATTCTCATTACATATACATGTATGACTACATCCGTATTTATATATATATATATATATATATATATATATATATATATATATATATATATATATATATATATATATGTATGTATGTATGTATGTATATATTTACATATATTACCATACGTATTTCTATCATTACAGGTTATGGCGCCTCCGAGTTTTCATAAAGTATTTACTGCAAATGTTGCTAGTCCCATGTCCTGGCTTTACTTGGTGGTTACCTACACGTGTTAATTAATCCCAACGTCGCTGATAAACTTATGTTCATCGAACGCATTACTGCCCCCACCCCCCCGCCCCGTGGGTGTGTGTGTGTACGAGGGAAAGGAAGTGAGGTTCTCAGTGTGAGATCGTCTACTGTGATAAATCTTTTTGCACTAATATACATTTTCATCATGTGCACAACAAACCACAACAAACAGCAATCTTTGCACCTCAGAAAATAAACCATAAAAATATACATTCGTCACTACGCAGTCTCCAGACTGTATATATGTATACCCTTATTTAACCTCAACTCTTTCAGGACTAGCAAATCTTTATGTTTACTCCTGCCACCTTCTCCTCTACTCCGGAAACTTCACCTTTTCCCCCGAATCGGACGGTAGATAGAAGACCAGCACCGTCAGGAAGGATATGCCGACGCAGGGAATGATGAGATTGACAGTGTAGAACAACGTCTTCCGGCGCATCGTCAAGTTGAAGGTGATATCTGTGGAGAGAAGAGCAAATTAAAAATTTATGGAACCCAAATAGAAGATGACTTCAAATTTAAGATGGATAATTTTATACGGCAGTACATGGCTGAGAAATGACAGTTACAAGATGATGTAGGCCTTGAGATGAATTCGATTTTCTGATGGAACGGACGAACATTACCGAATTAATTCACTTGTGTAAATATATGTGTATTTAATGTGTATATGTACTTGACGTTAAAGTAGCATACATGTATGTACGTACATGTATGTGTATGTGCAGGCACATACAGACACATGTACCCCAAATGTTATTGTGATATGTGTTTTTAAGTGGACGTGACAGGGGATTCAAGAATAGCATGGAAGGCTCATTGCACAATACATAGGTTGTGAAAAAGTTTTTAAGGGTTGAGTAACGTAACATTAAACGTACACAGGAAGAACGTGACATAGAACAAGAACAAAAGTTCATGAAAAATACATTGTTTTCTTCGTTCCTTCCGGCCTCTGTCGACACACACACACGCACACACAATATCTATATCTATATATATATATATATAT
>NC_089761.1:50464272-50511772 GCF_040412425.1 Macrobrachium rosenbergii | reverse complement strand
AAAAATATAGGTAAACAAAAATACGGTCAGAGGGAAATCAACCAACTCTGAAACAGACATCCTTGACGGTACTGAAACCTGATTTATAGCTATACAATGCTTTGTGGTTAGTATAATCTACGGTAATATATCTTTCTTTTTTTTCTATCACCGCTAATTAACTTGCAATCCAAATTAATCTGTCTTCAAACTCCATACAATTACTCTGACTGACCCTACTTCAGGATTACGTCAGTGGGAATAACAAGAAATAGTTGATAAACGCCATAGTAGGCAACTGCGGGTTTATGACTGCAATCACTGGTTGCCTGAATGAACATGTTAATGTCAAAGTCTCTGGATATAAGCAATTTCACTTTTCTTTACTTTGTAGCACTGCAACAAAACCAAGAATTTGCCAATGGAAATTAAAATGTAGTATGTTCTGATATGCATATTTGATCGGCTGATTGGCAAGTAAATTTGTAGTGAGTGTAGGAATGGCATTAATGTATTTTGTTTCCATATAGATCTATAGCAAAATATTGTTATAAAAACAAAGACACCATAAAGAGCAAATTCTTGTATCAACTATAACTTTTGTTCTCCAGGCAATGCAGAGGGGCAAACAAGTACCTCTGCAATACAGGACGACACCAATTCTTAGAGCACATTTTCAGTGATGTCTAACAAGGAATTCTTACAGTAAAATGGCCGTACAACACTGCTAGAAAAACCAGGACCCAACTGGTCACTTAGAGACAACATAAATGCTTTTTTCATTAAGCATAAAACTCTAGTTATGGAAATAAAACTCTGCTCACCCCTAAGAATTCAGCAATGGAAAAAACAATGGCAAAAAACACACTGGGTAACCTGACTGCAAAAGATCAATTCACTGGCAGCCATATCAGCAAAACTAACATTTTTCTACCAAACGTACACCAAAACCCTCCCAACACTTACCACTGATCTGACAAGTCACTACATTAAAATAAACAGCTTTTGCTCCAAGAAGAGAGTTAAGACTCATGCCCATACTGATGAATTTGCACACTATCAAATCTTAAAAATAAAATATCTGCCATCCACTACCTTGTTAGAGGAGTTGGTTAATGTACTCAGACTTAATAAAGGAAAGTAGGTATTAACCATACAGCTTAAAATCCCCATGATAATTATTAGAAAAAAGATATGGAAGCTGTCTGTGTCTCCACATGTCACCAGACATGTATCATCCTTGATTAATAGACATTCCATGCCCTGACGAAAGATCTGAGCAATTACCTGAAAAGGAAAATGGAAATGTTTGAGGGTACCAGAAAACAGTACCTTGGTTAATGTGAGGTCGCTTAGTTCTGTCATTAATTACAGACCTAATTAATGATAGGGTAACTGTTACCCCTAAACCAGGAAATACTCTACAGTATGACCACCATATTCTACGAGCCAGCACCGGACAGTAACCAAACTATCCAAAGTCTCTAAGTGAAACCCTGTTCTTGCCTGCCATTTTCCCTGAAAAAATCTATTCACACTAATGAAACCATTATTTTAAATCAAGATAAGTTGCTTGTTGCCGATACTTGGCCACTGGGTCTTCCTTTAAGGAATGCTCTTTGCCCGCAACAAGTAGTTTTTTTGCAACACAAAACAGACCCCAGATCTTGTACCGATTATACAACAAAACACCACTGTTGTGCAAATATCTCTAGTCAGTGTGAATATGCAATGCTATTTACCCTATGTACTCATAGTATTCTACAAATTCATAAATATCAAGTGACTGAAACTCCATGTGTCCATTCATGTGAATGGTTAATTCATCTGCTATAACAGCTGGGGTTAAGTAGCACAGGAACTAAACGCAACCAGGAACTAAATCGCATATTGCAAATTTCAGATGACATCAAATTATATATACGAGTGTGTATATATATATATATATATATATATATATATATATATATATATATCATATATATATATATATATATATATCAAAAGCGCGACATATTGATATTAATAAATATCAAGCCCATAAATATCATTAAATATCAAATACACTGACCCTTTGAAGTAATTTACTCTCAAGAGGAGTTATAAATCCAAAGGCCCAAGTTCGAAACATGGGCAAGGAGTGAAACAAATTCACTTTCACCTTCTTTGTGAGTGAAATATATGAATTATATATTACATGATATTTATGATATTATATATATATATATATATATATATATATATATATATATATATATATATATATATATATATATATATATATATATATATAATTAGTCCTGCACAAAGGTGCACTCACAACCATTCCTATTTGAGTAATTTTTAAATTTTAATTAATCTTTATGCGAGAGCTAATTTTTTCATGGGGAAGAAATTAAAATATTTCATAACTAACCAGGGATGTTTGAGCACTAATATCAACCACCAAATTCTTTTAAATCCAGAGTTAGAACAAAGAATAACTTAAAAATATCTGTAAGATCGGTTAAGGTTTCCATTTTTTCAAATTACTTTCTCTCTCTCTCTCTCTCTCTCTCTCTCTCTCTCTCTCTCTCTCTCTCTCTCTCTCTCTCTCTCTCTGTTTTTCCCATAATATATGTTTGCTAAAATAAATCTCTGCGAATTGCCTACTCTCTCTTTCCCTTCTGCACTGAGGGCCAAACAGACCTATAGACAACACAATCTGGTCACAGAGCGAACACAACGCCAATTAACGGAACAGGTTCCAACGAAGAGGGGGACAAGGTGAGGGGACAGGGCGAGCATGTCGAAAACTGACAAACAACAGATATTTTGAAGTGAAAATGGCCTCTCTGGAGAAACACTATCCTTATTTTAGACATCACAAAGTTCTCAATGCTACATTCCACATATACCTCACTACTGACATTAAGTCATTTTGATTACCACTTTCTTAACTTTTTCCACTACTCACTGGTTAGGTAAAGTTATTAAAATGAATTATTATCATTGTAGCCAGTATTCAGATTATCGCTGCAGAATTCTATGTCGTACATTGTTCCTGAAAAGATATTTTTCTAAATATTATTTTCAAGAAACTGCTTAAATTTATTTTCAAACTAACAAAAATTAAACAAAGTATGAGAAGGATATAGAAGATATTAATTTTCGGTACTTGTAACAGAGCTCCAAAAATCGAGAAAAACCCGAGGAAATAAACGGCAACGGTACATAAAATAATCTGGATTAATTTCCACTGAAAAACTGCATATTCTCTTTTCGTTATTTATCTTTCCTTTCATGCTGTCATATTTATCTTTGTCCTTCCCATCTAAAAACAGATCATCAGTGACAAGTGCAAGCGAAGTGATAAAAATAACTGGAACCAGATCATCGCTTGGATTCTCACCAAAATCTCGTCAGCTGTTCCTGGGAAAATTGCAAGTCTTGTTTGTACCAAACTTTCGCTTAATTCTTCCAAAGGCAGACAGGCAAACCAAATGAACTCATAAGTTTTTTTTTTTATTTTTTACGTGTACCTTTCCACTGTCTATTCTTCATTGTATCCCAGGTCTCATCTGATATTCCGGCTTTCTGTCATTATACCATATTCCAGTACTTCTTTTCAGCAGATGTTTATAAATTCAAGTTAAACCAGTCCTTACTTAACGTTTGTTCCTCCTCAGATATGGTTTTTAGAATTATGATTCTACTTCACTATAATGGCCACAATGGTTCTGGTGAGAGTCCCAAAGTACTGAAGCACAACGTCCTCCAGCTGGATGGAAGTACGCAATTTGAGAGTACTCGAACATCCAACAGTCTCCTGTTGTGAGATGCTAACAGCTTCAGCAATCACCCGCCACCCATTGTTGTCGTTTGGTGAAAAACCTCAATACTTCTGATAAGGTCTTCCAATGGAGGCTTTTTGCCATACGTATCAACCAAGTGCTGATGTACGGTCCGTTATTGTGATGGAATTGCAGTCACCTCCAAATGACTGTCCTCAAGTTGCCAACATAGTTTATACCAAGAGGCTTGCATTTTCTCCCAAACTTGTAAACTCTGTTGATCTTAAGACTCCTTGGGTATTTTGGGGAATTGCTATTCTACTAAGTTGGGGTCGGTAAAGACATTCAGGGATACTTTTGGCGTTACTACATAGCAAAACCTCTCCAAAATGCACCTACTTCCTGTCTAGGCTGAGCCCTACTTGACCGTCTGAGAAATAAATATAAATTTACAGTTGTTTGTAAGGTTTTGGGCCTGTGTCTGATTCCTAAATTTTCATCACTATAATGTCGTTGAGATGTTCATTATTTGTCAATATATGTCTACAATGGGCCCTCTTCTGAACAAGTCTGGATACTCTTCTCTTACATTATTGCAGCCCAACATTTGGTTCATCGGCTGTTTTAATAGTGATGAAGATGTGACATACCTAGCACAGAACCTTCGGTGCTGGTGGTTACTGAAGTCCTGCCTTCCACTGCTGCCAAGTACAATTTGGCTAAGAGAACTATAAGGGGTGATCCCGATGAAACCCTTTCTCTATTTGCCTGAAATGTTTCCCTGTGTCAGAGGAAAGGGGCCTCCATCACGAATGCTTTTGTAGTTTTGTAGTTTTTCACGAACTGGGAATTAAGATCTGACACTGCTTTGGATGAATTGCAAGGTCCCTGTACTGGGACATTGGTAAAAAGGCAGTCCACATCTAGGCATGCAAGAACTTCATCAGGTTCGGTAGTTTTAAGAAGAACGTCAATGAATTCCATGAAGGACCTCAAAGATAACCTGTTGTTCAGTGCTTTAGTCATCATACAGTAAATGTTGGGGATGTCACTTAGGAAATTATCGATCTAACTGGGTTGCCATGTGTGTGTGTGTGTGTGTGTGTGTGTGTGTTAAGTGAGTGTTTGTGTGTGTGTGTGTAATTAAAAATATACAGTATATGTTTGTATGTATATATATATATATATATATAATTAAAAATATACACTTATTTTAATATATATATATATATATATATATATATATATATAAATATATAAGACTAAAACTATTATATATATATATATATATATACTATATCATTCCATTTTATTGTCTTCAGCCAACAATGTTTCAACCCTCGACTCATGGCTATTATCGGGGCTACAGCAGATCTACAATGAAAATACAGTTCAATATTCAGCTTGGTAAAATGAAAAATTAAAAATTAAAATGAGAACCAGACTAAAAAGAAAAATTACCAAAGAAAAATTGATCAAGATGTTCATGTGACAGCAGTCTTGCTGGTTTGCAACGGAACTTTTCATCTGCTGGAGGGGTGAACATAGTCTAAAGGCACCCGGATATTTAGTTGAAGACCGTTGCAGTGTGACGCTCTCTGCTACAGTGACCACAAACTACCCATAGCCGTCCTCTATCTCGTTACTCAGGTATCCATTGTTTGTCAGCCCATAACTCCAACATTCCAGCGGAGTGTGGACAGTTTTCCAGGTACTGCAGGCATGATGATAGCCATAAGTCAATAATGGCTGAAACAACTGACGGCAGGAAAGGATAAGATGGAACAACATAGAAACAATATTCATCTTTTCCTTAAAAAAAGTTTTAGCCTTGGATATACTGGAATTCAGAATATTAAAAGGGTGATCTTTTAAAACAATGTATGCCACATGTGCATCGGCATTTAATTGTTTTTTGGTTGTTTGACAGTGCTTATTTGGCTTTTTTTTTTTTTGTAAAGTACTAGTGCAAATCTGGCATCTAATACTTTCATGCAACACTTCTACAATTTCCTGTACTTACTGTCAATTATGAAGTTTTAAAATGAATAGACATAAATTGCTGCTTTGCTCTGCCAGTTTATTTGTCAAGCTGACATCTGTTTCAGCCATCAGCTTAATCCTATCATCAGGCTGACATCAGATTACAATGAAACTAAACTCCGATATAGATTAGTACAATAAAAAAATTACAAAACTATAATCCAAAAGCAAAAACTAACAAATTTAACAGACCAAAAAACTGAAGGCGAACAAACTTTACAAACTGTCCAACATAGATAATATCGCGGGCTTCGTAATCAACTTTGGTTTAAGATTCCTTGGATTACCTTTGGGGACAATGATTTTTCATCACTGGGACAGCTACCAGGTTAGGGCAGCTAAAGACTATTACCATACTGCCATATAGAGTACCTTCAGTGTTATTTGGATGGCCAAAATTGTTTGTTTTTCCACTATGAATCAAACTTTATTAATTTTGGGAAGAATTCAACAATTTATATATATATATATATATATATATATATATATATATATATACTGCATATATATATATATATATATATATATATATATATATATATATATAATATAATATACGTATATAACAGAATATAAATTTCACAACAGAGCCACTGTCAAATCCCATCAACCCAGGTCTCTAAGGGGAAAGCTCAGTGGATAACGCATTTTCCACCTGAGAGACCTTATTGATCCCGACGTTTCACAAAACCATTCCCTCCTTGAAAATGCAACCGAGATGGTTTGTAAATATATATATATATATAAATCATATAAAATATATATAATATATATATATATATATAATATATATAATATAATATAATGATATATATATATATATATATATATATATATATATATATATATATATATATATATATATATATATATATATATATATATGTATATATATATATTAGATATATGTGTATGTGTATGCACGTGCACACTATTTGGGCATATTTTCTCTCTTATGCAATTATTGAAGTCAATGGCATTATTTGTAAAGACTAATATTTCTTTTTATTTAGACTTTAAAACAGTCTACAATTCTTTTTCTTTTCAGGAAAGCTTCTCAGAAATAAGGCAAAATTATTAACGTTTCTTTCCAGTTACTTATCATAGTCGACGGGGGTGTCTGCAAATTAACATAAACAATGTTTATTACAACATGTAGACTTAACAGCTAATCGTAAAATGTAAATTATGGTGTCACTGGAGAGATGAATTTCTATAGGTCAGCGGGTCTCATTCTCTCACGATTACGAATTAAATAGTTAGGAACATAAAGTCGGTAGAGAGGGAAGAGGTTAGGGGGGGGATATACACGGCAGGGTGTATAGACTGTGAAGAGCGTTACTTTGGTGAAAGCGGCAAATCCTGCAAAGAACGAAGGAAACAACACAAACAAAACATTGGGCACTGCAATCAGTCGTTGGCGGTTGCCAAGCACTGCTGGGAAAAAGTTAACAGAATAGACTGGGAGAATATAACTTTCTATACAAGAACACAAATAAAACGGCCAGACTGATTGTAGAAAATTCCTTCGTAACATGTGCAAATAATGCATGTAATAGTAGGCAACACTGGCAGCAGTTTTGAGGGCAGCCTATCTAGAAAAATCATTTACATAACAATAGAGGTCACGCAAAAACACTAGGGACCACGTGAACAACGCAACCTGGAAGAAGCCGCAGGCAGAGAAAGGCCAAGGTCACAAGGGCGGGACTACACTGGGAAGGAGGATAATTAAAGGATTTAAGAAAGCCAGCACGCGAAATTGGAACAAAAATGGCTTTAATTCCCTCCCTCATCCGCATATAAAGTAAATACAGCTGGACCACGTTTCCAGTCATTCTGCAGGTACCAGAGGATGAGGACTGTTGGTCCTAGAAAGCTTGTAACTTTTCTCGAATAAATATCTCAGCTAGATACCATCCAATTTAAGGTCTGTTATTAATTGTATTAATACATACAACAATATACATGCATGCATGTATATATATATATATATATATATAATATATATATATATATATATATATATATATATATATATATATATATATATATATATATATATATATATATATATATATATATATATATATATATATGTATATTCATATAAGGCACACACACACACACACAATTATGTCTATTCATCAAGGCACACCTTTGTTTCCGTTTGTGCAAGCTTACATAAAATTCTTTGAATATACGTCTTGTGGCATCGCTTTCTTTCACATTATTAGATTCATTCCAGGCTTTCAGCAATTCTTAATGCACGAAACGCACTCTTTCGAGATCAAAGGCACTCAATGCAACTTTTAATTAACGACATCCGGCCAGTAAAGTCGTCATCAAACGTCCAGCTCCTTAACGAAAATGTCCTTACTATATTTTTTCCAGCAATTTTTCCGAGGAACAATAAAATTAAGGTTTAAAATCATATTTCTATATATATTATATAACATATAATATAGTATATAATATAATACATAAATATATGAATATACATACATATATATATATACTGTATATATATATGCACATATATTTCTTTTTCTACTTGAAGCTGACGTCACATGATGTGGCAAAACATCGGTTGTCAACCACCCTTCACTTTCCCTCTCTCAGTCCCTTGCACATTAAGGAACCAAGAAACAATAAAATCTAGTCACAGTGAGAAGACAACGTCAGCTAATGGAACTCGTCTGGACCAAGAAGGGACAGGAAGATACAGTACAAAGCGAGCATATCACAGAATCTGACAAAAATCTGATTTTTTTGTTTTGTGTTGTGTGTGTGTGTGTGTGTGTGTGTGTGTGTGGAAAATGGTCTTTATGCATGTATACTACTGTCACGGTGTTTAACTTAATTTGCAACGATAAACAGAGTTTATATAATACAATCCTACGAGTAACGTAATCGAGTCTACAAGATTCTCTATTTTCATATGTCTTGTAAATATGATATAGCAGTGAAACTGTGTATTATGGAAATACGTTGCTTTGTCATCCTTCCTGTTCACACAAAAGTGATAATTACGCAAGCAAGGTATCAATGGTAATATTCAGGTGTAATTCAGTGTGAAAATATTCTTGTCTCAAATGAGAAATTTTTATTTAAGCTTATACTAAATCGTCGCTGGTGAAATGTTCACTAAAAGTGCATTCAAGAAATATCATATTGAATTAAATTTCCTTCGGAAAAAATATGTTGCAGTAATTGTTTTTCAAAGCATTTTCATTTACTAGAAGACTCACGAGAGATATTTACTTGTAAAATTAACGATATTAGTTTTGGGGTGAAATGTTCCTTGGTTGCCACTGGAAAAACTGTAGAAATAACTGATTATGATAATGATAACTCTATCATCAAAAAATACAACGAGAATTACTGTTAAAAATAATGAGGTGAAAGTCTGAGATCAAATTCGCAAGCTGAAATTCGAGATTGAAATACCAGAGTGAAACCATTTGCGAGTGATGAATTATAAAACTTTGACTGCTAGAATAATTTAGGATTTAAGTGTTGTGAAATTTTATGCATGAGCTGGTTAGAAAAAAAAAACTCAGGTATGATACCTGCAGATGTACGACTACGAAACTGAAATATTAGTGCTGAATTTGACGCAATTAATAAAAAAATATACATATTACACAAGTATTATACAAAAATCCTATGGGTAACGATCATATAATGTAATGACACTTTAATTAACTCTACAATAATTTTAGTTTAACAAATTTCCAATACCTTACAATGAAAATTTGTAATAATGAAATATAAAGTTTTAATTTTAACTAATTCACTGGGACTAATGCTTCACGGAATATTTCTGTACCTTGAATATTTCAACCTACAGTATAATTTATAAATGACATGTTACATAATTAATTAAATTACAATTTCTTCTACACTAAGACATTAACCAGTTTACGAATAGGAAGATATACTGTAACTGGTATACTACAGTATTCACATCGAGTAATAATTCTGTTTACATGGCGTCTGCAGGATCGAGAGGTTAGACGATGTTCTACAGATATAAAGCCATTAATCAAATAAACAACCTCCACACTTATGAATTTGTAAAATTTTAATATGCAGTATCACATCTTTAAATTTTTAACCGAATCTTCAGTTCCAGAGAACTCAAGCCCCCAAGGCCATTTCTTAGCCAGAATCCTTCACTCTAAAGTAAGAAAAAATATTAGTAATTATTCCAGATACCTTCAAGAGCCTTTATACTTCTTGAGCCGTAATAAAATAAACATCATAATAGAAAAGGAAATACATAAGGTTTCTTTGAAATTTTATCTAGCCAGCGCCAAAGAAACTGAAAGAATATAAAAATGACCTAAGCCCAATAAAATATATATACCACCCTCTCAAATGATTTACCTTTACGGGATATCCATGCCTGGGTGATCTAGAGAAACCGCCACTATACTAAGCAGTCTTTCTTCCGTGTAATACATACGTATCCAATAATACACTGAAACAGTTCTGATATGTGGTGTGTTGCGAACACACCTCATACGCAATAGTAATAAACCTCGGGTGTCCCACATTAAAACTGAAATAACTGTTTTAATTCACCTTGTCGACGACGCATTTTGTAAATAAAAAAACGAATCTTCGTATTCCAATAACATTTGTAAACATAACTAAATTTACTGTTTTCCTGAACCTGTGCATGATCACTTGTACTAAGCATCACACTAAACATGATAGCTACGGCAAGGGTATGAAAGCTTAACTTCTATAACAACTAGCAGTGAGAGAGAGAGAGAGAGAGAGAGAGAGAGAGAGAGAGAGAGAGAGAGAGAGAGAGAGAGAGTGAGTTAATGTTTAAAAACACCCAACCAATACCAATATTTCGAAACTCCTGTAATACTTTCCAAGCGCAATATCAAATTTTAGTTCAATACAGTTCAATGGAGTATAGCCAACTTTTACGGCTAATAAGATCAATAGGTTAGCTTCACATCGAGAACGCTCCGCTGACTAATAAAGAAAAAACCATTCACAACGAATACCATAAAATTAGCGTCATAAAATCCAGACAATCAATCACGTGGGCATCGTTCTTGCATAATAATAAATGAAATATGCAAATGGTAAAATCCCAAATGAGTTTCAATATTCAGAATTATATTTCCATTTCCATCAGTTGATTTCAACCATGGACAAATGGGCTTCACCGTAGGGGATTCCTGCCCGAGGATTTGGAACATTTTTGACATGGACCCTTAATGAAGTTTAATTTTAGCTTGCCGTTATTCATTGCTTTACTCGTTCGTTTTCCATCCGTCTGCGTATTCGTCACATGAATTTTAAAGCATTCATCCAGATTTCGTTGGTACAATTTTTGTCACAGAACTTAGCCTCAATCCGAACTGTTACAATGATATTCGCTGTAAAAAAAAAAAAAAATCAAACTCTTTAAAAAGACTATTTCATATGAGCCCTAAAATTCGATAACTTTCTTAACAACATTAACGATTTAATTCTAAGCGAAGTACGCTTAAAATTTAAATATTTAAAACGAATTACGTTGAAGAAACATATACTTATATGTACATATAGACATACATACATACACACACACACACACACACATATATATATATATATATATATATATATATATATATATATATATATATATATATATATATATATATATATATATATATATATACCTACGGAATTAAGAGAGCACTACTTCTTTACGAAATGAACAACACCAAACAATTAAGGCTACAATCCTGATCCGAAATGCAATCCCCAGTCCGACAAAAGAAATTACAAACAACTAATTACTACAAAAAGGCGAAACAATCATGTCACCTAAGTAACAAACTGAAGATGATATAAGAGTATTATCCTATCGTTCTGTATAATAAGTGCCAGAATCTGCTATAAGTAAGACTAAATCTGAATTTAATTTCATTTGGTAAGGATGAAATAGTTATATATTATCAGAGCCCCATAGAATAAATAATCAATCAGCTGAAAACCCTTATGGAGAGAGTCAACAGACTATAAACTCGAGAAGGTTCGAAAGGGAAACTACCCTGGAGAAACAGAGAAGTTATAGGATAAGGTAATAAATACCTAAATGTGAGGGAACAGAAAATGAAACTGATACACCTAAATCAAGGAGACGTCACCATAAAGCAGGAATAAATTGGCTCCTTGGAGATCAGAAGTTTCCACAACTGCGCTAAGTAAACTATTCCACATATTATTTGAAGCACTGATAAAAACACTAGCAAACTGAATAGTAATAAACCTGATACTGAAAAATGACATGCTGCAGCAGCAGCCTGCCTAGTCTTCTGAGCAAAGACAGGTGGGTCAGGTAACAAAAGAGCAGAGAATATCTGCTGTTATAATAAATTTATGCAACAAACATAATGGACTCACTTTAAATCTATACCACAAGACAACAGTACAAGTTGGCAAAATAAACTTGACTGATAACGTACTTCTATCCTAGAGTTGGAGATAAGAGTCTGTACCTGAAGATCACACTGGAGAACAGTACCCAATACAAAAGAAGAAGAGTTAAAACACTTAGAAAAAATTTTTTCATCATGAAGCATTCGGAAACATTTTCGTAAGATACCAGCTTTCTGAGAAGGAGAGACAGCAATATTAAGTATATGTTTCGCAAGTGTCAATTTCTTATCAAAGGTCACACCTACAATCTTAAAAAAAGTCGCTGACGTTTAAAACCGTAATATTTTAATGTAAATCTGTATTCAAAGGTAAAGTGTTCTCGATCAACTATCATACTTCGAGTTTTAGAAGGATTCAACTTCATGCCCCAAAGCCTACCCCCCTCATGAGGATATGCCAGGTCTCGATTCAAGTATTTTGCAACCACAGACCTAAGGCGCGGCAAAGGAACAACCGCTAGAAGAGTAGCATCAGCATATGCAATCAGCTTGTTCTCCATACACTGCCACGTATCACTAGTACAAATAATAAATAGCAAAGGTCCAAGAACACTGCCTTGAGGAACTCCTGAAGTGACATTACTAAAGCTAATATATTGGCCATCAACATAAATGCTTTGGGTTCTGCCTATTAAAAATTTATTTCAAATACTAATTAATAAAAGATATACCAATTCTTAATAACCTTAGCTTGTAGATAAGTGTTTCATGATTCACATGGCCAAGGCTGCTCTAAAATCGAAACCAACCATGCGTGTCTCTCATCCTTATCAAGGGAACTTTACAAAACAGTATATACTGAAAAGGCCTTTACGAAACCCAAAGGCAACACCAAGGCCTCACTGACCGTTTGCTCGCAAAGACTCGAGACAAATTTTTTGCCTTCTGTTTAGGGCAATGTAAAGGTGTCCCATCAGTCCCTACATGGGGAGGCATGTTGGGATCAACTCTAAAAGTGATGCCTTAGGGTAGAACACCAGCTATGGTTAACACCCATGCACTCTTAAAATGCATACCATGACATCAAATTTGTTCATTTTCATATCTATATATTTCAATTTATACTCTGGATGTCAATACTCATTCTTAACTATGTACTCAAATAAGTATTGTCAACGCCTTTCTACATCAGGTATTCAACCATTCCAATTCTGCCCACGCTAAAAGCTTGAACTATATTTAATCTGAACTTAAATATTTAACATTTTATGCATACAAACATACATACACACGCACATATATATACACACACACATATACAATATATATATATATATCACATATATATGTATATATATATATATATATAATATATAATATATATATATATATATATATATATATATATATATAATATTATATATATATATATAAATATATATATATATATATATATATATATATATATATATATATATATATATATATATATATAATATTAATATATATATATATATATATATATATATATATATATATATACAGTATATATAATGTGTTGGAACCTTGTGATCGACAGTAATGAAATTCCCCTCATACCAACAGGGTTAGATTTCGATTCCCGGGTAAGGCAGCTGACGGCGAGTACATTCTGTTAAATCTATGACTCTGTTGACCTACGCAGTAAATTAGTTCTGCTTTAATGAGCCACATCTACAGTGGAGAATGGCAGTGAATTAGCAGTATCATCCAGGAAGCAAAGTTTGCGAAAATTAAGAGGTGAACCTGCACCCTGTACTGTTAGGGAAAAGCGACTTAATCATGAAAGAAAATTGGGTACATTATGCCTGCCTGTTATGTTCGTAAGTATGGATAGATAGGTAAAAATGTTGATGATATGCAATCTTCCTTATCTAACTAGGAAATGTATGAACGTAAACATATCTCAAACTTGATCATACTAGGTCACGCCATAAGCTATTCAATTAAAATATTGCAAAATGAATGAATTCAACCAACAAAGGCATATATTTTCTGATGCACTAGATTCAATTATTTAGGATTTATTTCATGCTTCCACTGTGGAAGTTTGTACCATGTCCAAAATCTGGACGCAAGAGTCCAAGGAAATCTCAATCTCTCAACCAAGTTTTACGCACCGAAGTACTTTGATTCTCAGCTTACGGAGTTGGCCACACACGCAACTATTCTGAATGCAATTAATTTGGACAATGTTGACCTACGTACTATCTACAGTGAGGATGTCAAACAGGAGGAGTTTTCTCCACACAACCATTAAAATGAATTAATCATTGTGGTTTTTCTAGCGTCATAACTAATTAGGTCTTTGACGCCACACACAGCCATTTAAATAAAATATACTTATATAAACTTTGTCATTTAGTTACCTAAGACCAACAGTAGCACTCGTAATTGAATAATTGAACGCTGGAGTGATCATAGCTTAGATTCCAAGCTAAACCTCTACCGGTTAACTCTGAAATTCACTTTCCATTAATATGAGAAACCCAAATATAGAATCGCAGCTCTATATATTCCGATATTTTAAAACTAAATACACTAATCTCTCTCTCTCTCTCTCTCTCTCTCTCTCTCTCTCTCTCTCTCTCTCTCTCTCTCTCACACACACAAACACACACACACAAACACACACACAAATTATATTCTGCAGTAAATCTACTTTTTTTCGGGGTAATTTCATATAAGTACAAGCTCCCCGCAATCAGAGAGAATGACAACCACCTTTTGTGAAGATGATAAAAATACATCCAAGAGACATTCATGCTGTATAAATCAATTACCCCTCTGCAAGAGAGTGCAATGAGCGCCGAGGTTCTCATTACTCATCTCGAATTGATTTATGGTCAGGCACGACAAGTTATCTGCCGGGCAGACGTGGGTCGACTCGTCTCAGCATCTCTGGAATTAGTCTCAACTGGAACAATTGCCTCATAAATTTGGTATGAAAACATTGAGCGGTTGATACGGTATGGCTTAATCAAATGAGTAAATCTAAATTTATTTATTTCTCAGAATAAATACAGTATGATCATTCTGCATCAGAAATATATTTAAAAACGTTTGCAGTTTCTATTTTTGTCACTTCACAGCCGCTGATTTATTAATGTTAACCCCCAAACTCTAAATATCATTACAGTTTAGAAAGAGGAAAAATAGTATAATTTCTTCGCAATTCTATTTCACCGAGTTCATAAGGTTTCCACTCCTAAGCCATAAACGCTCGTAACAAATAGTAAAGTCACGAGAATCCAATTTGCAAATTGAACTTTTGCAAAATGCCAGTCGTGCGCTCTTAACATCTGCTAATGGCGGCTATACCATTTCAGTCCGTAAACAGGGATTGCATTAGTAATTCAGATCCCCTCTAAAAGACCTCGTGCTCATGATAATATCAATCCTATCACATCAACGAAGCAATTACTTAAGTGGACAAGAATTCCACAGATGGAGCTCATAAAGGGTAAATGATTGATTCTCTCTCTCTCTCTCTCTCTCTCTCTCTCTCTCTCTCTCTCTCTCTCTCTCTCTCTCTACGTGTGTTGCAAGTACATATCAGGGGAGCAGAGTTGATATATGAGATTGCGATAACCACAATAAAATTGCGTGCTGTGAAGGAATTACAATTGCACATATGAATTACAGATACGTAAACTATTATGATTTGTAGCTGTAAATAAACCGGACAACACTAAAGATAAAATAAGTTAAATGGAAAAAGTGCACATATGGAAATGAGCACTTTGATCGTCTGAGTAATAAAAAACTTTGTAAATGGAAAACCACCTCGTATTTTGAAAATGTTATTGGTAATAATCATGGCCTTTTCTACTCAGTTGCATAAAAAATACTTTAAAACATATTTTCAAAAATACTACATACAAAATTTAGCGGCATGAGGAAAGCTGAATACAAACTAGTCGTTTGGAAATTCAGACACTATTTTAAGGTATTCAAATATGCATACAACCAATAGAATAAACATTGCAGATTTACACATTTTAAAACGTAAAAGCTAAGGGAAATATTCAGAGTATAGTACACACATACCGGGTAAAGTGACTAGAAGATTCTTTGTGAGTGCATAATATATATATATATATATATATATATATATATATATATATATATATATATATATATATATATATATATACACTCTTTATACATGAATGGTCAAGTCGATCGTTTATCACCGTCACTGAACCAAATCCATACAGTCGAATCCAATCCGGGAAGAACTTATCAATCTGATTATCATTCCTTTGGGTGTAAGTTACTACCATAAAAGATATATATATATATATATATATATATATATATATATATATATATATATATATATATATATATATATATATATATATATATATATATATATATATATATATATATTATATAAGGTGATATAATTTTTATAACCATTTTGTAAGTGTTTGTAATGTCTCTGTGAAAATTTTTGATTTTTTGCTTGCAAGATTCGTCATTTGTTGTGAAGACGTGATTTTAAAATGTCTTTTCTTACAGATATGTTGTGTGTTATGTAAACTTATGATTCTGTGGGATAATTTTTCCCCTTTTGTTTAATCTTTTGAAATTGTATTTTGAAAAGCTTATCTGGTCCCTACATCCTGTCTGCCGAGAGAAAGAATGGAGACTCGCTTCTCTGTTTGATCAGGTGCTTTGGGTCAAAAAGCACCCACTTTCTTATCTGACGAATTGTTACCCAGTCCGCGAGTTAAACTGTTATGTTTTTATCACTGTGTGCTTATTCCGTCTGTATTAACTCTGCCTATGCCTATTCTATTCGTAATTTTAAGGAAGAGAGGTAGAGAAATAGCAAATAAGTGCTGTCATTTTGTATCTAGTGTTTGCCCAGCTGCCCAAGGTTGACAAAAGATTTTTGTAGCTCTGGCCAGGAAGTGTCAATCATAGCGATAACGTTTCGCTTCGAAGCGATCGTGTATACCCTGTATACGTGTGTGTAGGTGTATTCATACATGTGTATTCTGTGTGAACACCCTATGTGTATTCTTGGCCTACGAGACTTAAATCCACAGTGTCTTGTAAAAGACAGACCAGTCTTTATAAAGGGTTCTGAGAGAAACATTCTTCTCTCTCTCTTAGTCTCTCTCTCTCTATCTCTCTCTCTCTCTCTCTCTCTCTCTATCTATATATATATATATATATATATATATATATATATATATATATATATATATATATATATAGTCCTGATATTATAATGGGAATAACAGAAAAATATTCATTGTAAAGCTCTGTTAAACTCGCCCCAGGAGTGTGTTAATTTTGTAGAAGGGTTCAGGAATTAATATTTTGTACAAGTGTTGAAGAGGAGATATATATTGGTGTAATGTTTACTAAAGGTAATGTGGTGAATATTGAGTTTTGTTAATATTCTTGGTAAAAGAGAATTGTTGTGTTTGAATAGTTCTTAGAAAGACGTGAGTATGACTTTTCTTTTTATAAGGAAAGTTATATAAAAGATTAATGTAATTTTTAAACACATTATTGGTGATTGTGGTATTTTCATTTTTGTGTATCGCATTCTTATATGTCTGTGCTATCATATTATTGTGATTTTATTGTTGCCGTGTTTTGCTGGTGATCTATTAGCATTTTGTTAGTGCCTACCTGTTATAGAGATTTTTGGAGAATGTTATGTGGATTTCAATCAGTAATATTTTGGTGACTGTTTGTAATTCTTGAAACAGGTAAAAGCTTGGCACTTAAGTGATAGTTAATAGTTTGATTCTTACATAATCAGATTGTTTTCTTGATAAATTAAAGTTTTGTGAATTAAACTTGATTAAGAGATACTTAAGTCTTACACCGTTGTCCATTAATGGTAAATCTTTTGAAATTGTAAACTTTACATATAACTTTTGAACTTAGAAATAAACCTGTTTGTTTAAAGTTTTTAAAACATAGCTTTTGATTTTGATTACCAGTACTTACAGACATTAATGAGTGTGTATAAAGTAAGTGATATTCCTGTTTGTTCACCTAAGACTTATCTAGGTAAAATAGAACCAGAGAGACAGCTACAGTGCTGGTTGAAATGAAACTCATATTGCATTAATCTGGATATAACTTAATAATTGTTACCTCATCCATAACTTGATAAAGTTACATTGATTTTCTCCATTGATAAGTAAGTTTATGGGATCATTATACCTAGAGATTCAGTCGAAGCTTTGTTATGAGGTTTCAAGTATCTGGTCGATGTGAGGTAACTTTTGGTATCATCATTTGTACAACAGATTTGTTGGCCTATTTGTGTAATAACCAGGTGTTTGATCACTTCGTGACAATATATATATATATATATATATATATATATATATATATATATATATATATATATATATATATATATATATGCTTATATATATTCATATATTAAACTATATACCTTAAATTTTATAGAGGTGACGTCCAAAGAATAGAACCTTCCGGTTCTTAAAGAGCCCCTAAGATTTTAGTTTACTAGACCACAGACCTTTTTTCCTCACTCCAGGAAACACTGCTACCCCTTCACAGTTGGGCAAACTTGTTGGTGGCTGGAAGATCTGACCATATACGAAGTTTGACAAATAACCCTTCCACTGTGCTCGAGGAGCTGTGATGTCAAGTTAAGCATAATCAGTGACAAAGAAATTCAGATGATCTTCCCTTTATTGTATCTACCTTCGTATCAATTTTGAAAAAGTCTCTTCAACTGTGTAGGAGCTATGGTGACAAGTTAAGTGTAACACACACACTGGCTGTCAGACAGACAGGCAGACTGCTGATTCCCCTTCAGGCAAAGCAATGCAAGATGGTCTATCACTGTACAAGGTTGAAAACTTTTCAGTCACTAGGCTTTCGCAAGTCCTGCCTTTCCCAGGGTTAGAGCTGCGATAAACGATATTTTACTTCGTTATTAATCTGAGTGATTACTATTCATGCTATAATACTTACCGCAGTCTCAATTTAAAACTGAATGCATGTACTGCTCTAAAATGGAAAACTGCAATATCTGCAAAATTTTCGAAATTGAGATATGCCATCTATTGGGCTCGTGAAACACTAATACACAAGTTACTGCAGTTTCAGAACGATTCTTCAATGCTTTCCACGAGTATTTAGGGGGTCCCATTTGCAGTATCTGCGAAATCAGTAGTAAGATAAGGGAGTATCTTCCATTTTTCTCAGTTTTGTATTTTTGCAGATACTGCAGTCTTCTGTGGTATGTTCACAAGAAAGCAAAACACATTAACATGGATCAAAATGACGAGCTGAAAATGGACGAAAATGACACGCCAGTGCTTCGTGTAATATTCTGTGGTTGCATCTTGAACGACTCATAAGAACATTATAATTTACCCGAAAGGTTAACCGAAATCCTTTCATCTGAGTTGTCCCATCATACATAACTACTCCGGATGGTGGACCTTTGTTCCAAGTTCGACTGAAATCCTTTCAACTATGTAAGAGCAGTTGTAATATGGTAGGCATGACAGTGGACATACATAGACATACTAACGAACTTAGGAAAAACTATATTCCCCGCAACCTTGTTGGTAGGGGGAATAATAATAGAAAGGGGCCCAAAGAAGCCAAAAAGGGTAAACCTATGTAAAATATGAATGGAGTAATATGGTGTTAACAAAGACTTGACAGTTAATATTTGTTGGGAAAACTTTTAACCTTGTATACGGCCAGAGAATAATCCATATGAAAACCGCCGACTTTTCAAAGATGATTTACTGAAATTGTGATCTTGGTAAACTCTAAAAAAAAAACTCTATACATCACCCTAGGTTATTTTCTGTACTTTTAATGGACATTTTCTGGTAAAACACAGAAAAGCCTAAATTTTCGAAATTTGATTTTTTCCAGTTTACGGGTTATATCCAATTTCACTATGAATTTATTCATATAATTTTTCTATGTGACGACGACATGATTCAAAAAAGAATATTAACGAAACTGAAAACTACAACGCCATACAATAAATTCCTACAGTGTGAAAATTCGTCAAGTATTGTGTAGAAAACTCAAAGAAACACAAACAAACCACAGCCTTTATACAAGCTTGTTTGTAAAAGAAAAAAACAAAATCACCAAGCAGTTAACCAATACTGTTGTCGAGTAACGGGAAGTGGTTCAAAGGTCGTAGTAGATTCAAGCCAGAGTAAAGATATCGATGGGGTAAAAGCTATGAAAATAACTTACCAATGGGTATTTGCTTCAAATTTTTTAAAATGTCTACTAAATTTGATTGAAAAGAAATAGTTGTACATATTTTTACATTTCTATATGAGAAGAATCCTAAACTGCAATGGAAAGGGAGGAAGGTATGCTCAGGTCATAATTTACTGAAAGCACAAGTTTTTGACAAGAGAGAATATATATTCTGAAACTGTCACTTCCCTTTTATGAACTAACTATATACGAGAATGAGAAGAGAGGACAATTTGTGATCATTCTAAAAACATTTCAACTTAAATTACAAGTCCTTTTCCATGTCGACGTTGTATGTCTGTATTTATAAAATTTCCTAAAAAATAAAACATTATTTTATGGGCTTATGAATAGATAGGAAGCTACGCTTCTAACAGCAATTCGGCTCTTTGCTCTCAACGATAACGGGTTTTTGATGTGCCATCAAAAACTAAGCCTGCCGTTACCGAATGTGGTAAATCCTTAACCATATATTCCGTATAAACATCAAAAATATATTTTGGGTTCACCGCTTTTGTTTGTTTTCAGAACTCTTCTATCACAACATCTGGCTACAACTGTCAAAATATCAATTTTTTACATGTTATAATTTTCACAAACTAAGCTATTCCAATGCTTTTCCCGGATGCGTCATTAAATGAAACCAGCTGATAATTACCAATTAAGGTTTTCAGTGCATTTAGAAACGGATGAGACATCATTAATGAAGAGAGCGATTAAAAGCTAATGACTCGACCGATAGTCCTTTGCAATCACTGATGGAAGCAATGGCTATAAAAATGATTCTTTTTACTATGAGAATTTATTTTTAACTTCATTATTCTTTTACAATTATGTTCGTATCATTATAACTCTCACTTCTAAAATTAGAACGTGAGAGTTATAATGATACGAACATAATTGTAAAAGAATAATGAAGTTAGAAAAAATTTTTCATACTAAAAAGAATCATTTTTATAGCCATTGCCTCCATCAGTGATTGCAAAGGACTATCGGTCGAGTCATTAGCTTTTAATCGCTCTCTTCATTAATGATAAGATAACAGCTCAATTTTTACTCCCATGCCAATCATCGCTGGAACATCAATGTACAAGTGCGTATACATTGCAGTTGAGTTTTATACAAGATATGCATTATGCCATTGCATGAAAATATAATGAGTTACACAGTCTCCTTCCTGTAATTTACCTGGATAACCATCACTTACATAATATCTTTTATACGTTACATGAAAGTGGTGACAAAGCTGATAATCCAACAAAAACGTCAAAACAAGAACAAAACATAACAAACAGGTCAAATACACAAAGCAAAACACAGTCATAATCTGTCGTATATAAGAAAAACATAGCAGTAGAACATTTAAAAATAAAATGTATTACAACTGAAGTTCGAGTCTCACATACGCACTCACATACATGCAATACACACACGCCCATCCATATATATATGTATGTATGTATGTATGTATGTATGTATGTATGTATATATATATATATATATATATATATATATATATATATATATATATATATATATATATATATAGATAGAGATAGAGAGAGAGAGAGAGAGATAGAGAGAGAAAGAGAGAGAGAGAGAGAGAGAGAGAGAGAGAGAGAGAGAGAAGGATTTCTGTGTAAGTAAAGGGAACGTTAATAAAAAAAATTCACAAAGCGGCCTATCAGACTGTCGTGTTGGCATCTAACCATATAGAAATTCCTTAATTCCATTAGACAATCCACTGACTATAAATGGCCTTCCACAACTGGGATCCCTCAATGAGTTACTTGCCGAGGTGAAGTTATACTGATGAAAGTGTTTACTTGCCGAGTTGCAGTAATACTGATGAAAGAGGTACTACTAATGAAACAGATTACGAACTTGCGTCATACTGATTACTTGCTATAAATGAAATTCATATAATTCTGAATAAGTTTGGAGGTTGTTATTTTTCAAGTTTGGCATGCCTTCATAAACATTTACTCTAAGCAACTTGAAGGCATTAATTGCAGCAATTTGACACAGTAGCAGTACATCTTCCAGCTGAAGGAAATGCCTAATATGAAACCAAGAAAATGATTCAGACTCATCAAAAAACTTTAACAACAAGACAACATACTTTTTGTTCATTTTTAACCTTGACCTAGGTGGGACGAAACTATCTTTTAAACCATGGTAATGTATCTAAATACTTTCGTGATAGATATATGTAAAATCTCATCCTCAATTCCTCCTCATTATGATGAATAAGAATGGTGATGATGGTGATATGATGACGATTGAAGGCAATTGTGGAATAACAAATTTTAATCACTCAGATCACTGTGTTCTCAATCATAAATCTCTGTCCCTTGGCATAAAGCTTCATACTTACCATTTGTCATCTTCTTCATTGCAATTTAAGCCGTTTTCCCTCTACCCAATGGACCAATACGTCGACACCCTGAATATAAAACACTTTCTTAAGGGCCCGAATGAATTCTAAAAATTCTCAATGCTTTCAAAATTCTCAATGCTTTCAGTAAGACGAGAACCTGGATTCTTTACGTAAGTCGTTTGATACGCCAGTTAACTAGTAACCTGTACACGTTAAGGCATACGAATGTTTACTTTCAATATCTTCTCACTCCAAAACAAAGAAAAATAATTGATACAGCTTAGGAGAGTTTCTAAAGAAATTAAATAAATAAATAAATCCATCATTGTTTCAATGCCGGGTAATGGTGAATTTATCAAGGAATGAAGAAAGATATAATAATAATGCAGTTACAGAATGTGATAATTTAAGAAAAATAAAAATAACCTTAAGAGTAAATTCACTGACGGAGGCAAGAAAACTTTAGCAATATCATCAAAAGAGTTACATATAAAAATAAACTACAGGTACACAGAAACAAGAGGTAACAGTATGGTCGCTAACAGAATCCTAAATAGATTTTACAGTAAGCAAACACTACCTTGCTCATACCTCCTCCTCCCTTTCCCGTTGCTGTGGGCTTCAGGTGACCGAGCATCTTGTAGCGTATGACAATTTAGCTTTCACATGTGTTGCTTGAATAAACGACATTTGGATAGATGTTTCTATAACGTAAAGTTAATATCTAAAATTGTATATCTAAAATTGTCAAAGGAAATAATCTGAACAAAATGTGGAACGTTTGTGAAACACGACCTGTTTTGTAATAAAAGCAACGTGTTGAAACAATGCAATCACTTCATAAAAACATTTTTTGTTATCTACTACGATACGCATAGACTCGCTTTGTATCATTCTAAATGCTCACGATAAATTCATTAACGCGGACAACATGAACCCTTCAACCTATTGTATTTGAATATACAAGTAAATATTACATTACGGTATGTGCAGGGTTTCATACGGTATTCTCTGACCAATAAAAGAAAAAAAAACTTCAAAAGGTAGATAACATTAAATATATATCAGATGCAGTTATTGGCCCAAATGTAAAATAATAATAATAATAATAATAATAATAATAATAATAATAATAATAATAATAATAATAATAATAACAAAGACCAATGATTGATGATGTTACTTCGCTTGTCGAGGTGAATAACATCTTTTCGGGAACAGAGAACGAGAAATAAGTAACTAATTTATTCTTCAATACGCGTTTAGTCTCCCTTAAAATATGTAACGCGGTGAATCATAATCTCTCTCTCTCTCTCTCTCTCTCTCTCTCTCTCTCTCTCTCTCTCTCTCAAAAAGTCTGCAACAAAACTACACGGATATGTTGAAGTTATAGTCAGTGATATCATTTCACATAATGTAATGCCAAATATTTCATCAGTTGCTTTCATTTACATTAAAAATAGTTGTATCTAACTATAAAATCAAAGATGCCTCACCACTTACAAAGTACCAAATCAATTTCCAAACCAATTAGCATTCCGAAGGAAAGCCTCTACCGAGTGACAGAAATTAGAATCCGATCTTTCTCTCCCTTGGTAGCCCCTTAATTCATATGACCAGTCAAAAGCAAATCCGAACGACACCATTCGCGAGAAGCGTAAGAAATGATTTGCTCATAATGTTATTCTAGTTACCTGGGTATGGTTCAGGCGTTCCCGGGAAATACTCTTGGTTCCTTCGGGCTGGAACTTCCAGAATATCCCATTCCACAGACATGTAGAATTCTCTGAGGTCTATTCCCAGTTGGACAATGTTGCTCCCTCTCTTCTGTTTAATGTGTTTCAGATCCACCTGTGGAGCGGAGGCCAAATTAGTCAAGAGGAACTTTATTCCATTGTCTTCCCTCGACGGGATGGAAATGAGACTGCTGCCAGTCAATTTTGAAAAGAGCATCCGTGGTGTGGCACATGAAAGAGAAAATACAAAGTTATTTAAGGGTCTTGGCACATTTACAGTAACAGCCTATGTTTATAGACAGCAATAAATTTTAGTTACTTTCTTAGGTCAGTTCCATTAAAAATTTTAGCAAAAATTATTTTCTCACTATCATTCTAACACAATGCATTAAAATAAAACATGTCTTTGTAGTTTTTTCCCGCCACATCAACGCTTTCCAACACTAGTGGTTATTAAGAACCAAGTGAATGTAAACAGAGAGAATTTCAAGTGAAAACCAAACTAAAATAAGCACACAAAACGAAAAGTGCTTTCATGCATAGAAAACAGGAAATATATGTACCCACAATCAACAACGCAAGTTTTTATTTTAATAGTATGTACATTTAATAATGCACAATAAAAAGTAAGTATAAATATCGATAATTACAAGTTTTAACCCACTACAACTTTAAAAAGAAAATATGAAGGTGCCATTTTCAAACAGGTTTGTTTTTTAGCATATTCATCATGACAATTATTCAACTGCTTACCTCATCCTTGTGGTTCGTCAGGAAAGAGTGGATAATATATGAATTATAATTACTGTTTGCATGAGTTCTAAAACTGGGAAATATCTTTATTCTAGTCACCCCAAACATAACCGTGGCACTGCAGATTACACTTTAGTATGAAACGCAGGTAAAAATAAGACGACTAGTAATAAATTACACATGCTAATGCATACGAGATAACAGACTACTTAAACTTCTAAACATATGAACAACATTAAACCTAAAAACGGAAAGAATTGTTCAGTCAGTCATATGCTCAAGGGAAAGATCATCAAAACCATCCTCCCGAAAGAGACAAATAAGTAGGCTGCCTTAATGCCGCCTCTCCCTTCAAGTCTTTAAGTGAATAAATTAATTTATAAATAAAGGTATGAAATTTAATTCATAGATCTGTTGATCAAATGCAAAATAGGAAATTACATCCAGGATCACAAATGGCAGACATCCTCTGGTATTACCGCTAAACCTCAGCTTTTATAAAAACAGCATTTTCAGACGTAAGAAGCATGACCAAGGTTCATCTCTTTAAAGAAAAAATAGTGCAAGAATTACATTTCAGAAAGCTAACAATTAGTGAAAATGACGAGAAGAAATTCAAGGGAAAGCCTGCTTGAACGTCTAATGACTCAACAACAGTAAAGGGGCGCCTCCCAAAAGATACGGTCTTCCACTTTGACGAGTTCTTTTGGGACACGCTGCTAGCCCCAAACCAGACCCAAGACACTTGCAGACACTGGTACCGATTTCCATCTGGGAAGATTGGTAGGCGGGGAGCGAACCACGGACCTAACAAACATGCCCTCTTTCCCTTAAGGAGAATGGCGCCAGAAAGTGTCATCCATACAGTTCTCAGAGAGCCTTTTCGACTGAGGTTGATAGCACCATTGTACCTTTTCAACCCTGGGTGCAACAACCACAATCATCTACCAACCTAATTCGCTGCGTTGTTAACAAAGGCACAATTAGTATTAACACTGCATGTCCATCAACCAGTCCTCGCCCGGGAGCCTAACCTGAGCCTCCATACACACACACACACAGATATATATATATATATATATATATATATATATATATATATATATATATATATATATATATATATATATATATATATATATATATATGAATAACTATACAGAATATGAATATAACTGAATATTTAGAAACAGAAAAGAATACCAGTTATTTCGATGTACAAACACCCAAAAGGCTAAAAAAATGCACTGAAAGTGGATGTGCACGTAAAAAGGAACGCAATCCTGGGGTTTTTGATAAAACAGCCAACAGCTGACCAGCCAATTTCATTCCTATTGTAGCTCAGGCATCATACAATCCCAATTCATTTTTATCGTGGGAAGGGGAGACTAAAGACACCCTTGGTAAAAATAAAAATAAAAATAAAAAAATTTTTGTTGGTTGGAAAGCGGTCATCGGGTGCCAGTTCAATTCAAAACGTTAAAGGCACGTTTGTTTACGTGCGCCATGTCTCTGACAAAGGTCAGAATGGAAGGTTAATTTGTTGAGATGTCAAATCAAACTGACTATGGAATGTTTGCTTACACGGGCTTTAATCCCTGCGAAAATTATGTAGAAAATATTAAAGTGCAAACTGTTCTGAAAACTGCAAACTGCTCTAAAAACTGCAAAGGTTCCAGTTCAAAACCATCCAGGATTTAGAAAGTTATGAAAGGCGACATAAGGCTGAGGTTGAGTGGCAAGTGACTCGCCTCTCCTTTTTTATTACTTTTTCAATCCATTCTTTTTACTGAACACATCTTAGGAGCACGTTTTGGTAGCTTAATTTCAGCTCTGACTTGGTTAACGGTAGGTGTGTGTGTGTGTGCACATATGTACAAATCTATATACACATACATCTATATAATATTGTCACCGCATTACAAATTTATCTGTTGCATAATGCATGATACACTTACAATGTAAAAGCTTCTATAATATTAGCAACTTGAAAAATAAAGTTATTTTTTTACCACTATGTGAATCTCTTAATTCCTCACCCCTTTTATTTCTTTTCGTACATCACATACTAAATAAATAATAAGTTCTGACTGTTTAAACTTTGATCATCTATCATTTTCATTCAACAATCAGTACTTCATTTCGATTCAACAGTACCTTCATGCATTCAACCTTTGTTTCCGTAAACACTCAAATTCTTTTATATCTCTTGCACACCATTTTACCTACCTCACTTCACTTACTTTGATTCACCTCCTCTATCAACAAACCAACATCCAATGCATTTACTCACAGAATCCCTGATTACCTACACCAACCACCGAACTTTAAATCTATCACCTTGGTTTCTATTTACACTATCATCTTATTCTCACTCACCTTTACTCTCAACTTTCATTCTTGCAAATGTTTACAATTTTTCGCTAGTTTCTACTAGGTCTCTTTACAGACATCTGCAAATCACTCAATACTTGACTTTTCACTGAACCCCCTTTTTTTTATCCCGCAACACACCACCTAATTTTGCTATCATTTCCCGTTACCACTTCATTCCATTAATAAAAAATACTAAGCCAAAACCACCATTTACACCAAACCATTCACATTTCAAAACAAACATTTCGCTTCCATCATAAAAACATTGAATGATTCTAAATTATTTATTTCTGTAAATTATATCAACAGGTTTTCTGGGCGCATTTATGCCACGTGCTGCTTTAACCATTTACTTTCAAACTTTTTATATAACTGTTCCAAAACAAAACACTTGGTCAACAGAAGATGTTTTTGTCTAGACCAATAATCTTAATCCTTCTGAAATACTTCCGTTATCTGTCTTACGTTCTCAAACAAAATCCTACCATATACCGTCCCCTGTTACACTGAAGGGACGTTAGACTTACAATTCTCAGTCTCCTCTACTACTTTTACTTTTATATAGACGAGCAGTTATTCCTTTGGCAACATTCATCATCCAGATATGCCTCACACACGCTGATTAGCCAATTAGTCACACTTTCACCACGCTATCGCAGCATCTCACTTAACCTCTTAATTGCCTCCGTTATATCCAAAATTTTCAGCTCAAGAGGTACTGGCTCATTTACATTAACCATTTCCATTGTAGCGTTAATTAGATCTGCCTCTTTTTCATCATTTACTTTACATTGTATGTATATATATATATATATATATATATATATATATATATATATATATATATATATATATATATATATATATATATATATATATATATATATACATTATATATATATATATATATATATATATATATATATATATATACATATATATATATATATATATATATATATATATATATATATATATATATTTTTTTAACACTTTTACCCTTGAGAGCATGGCTCTAGAAGGTAATATCGTTTTGAATGTCAACTGCTAAAACAGGTTCCTAGTTCAATGATTATCTCTAACTAGCTTCACATCTGCTAAAGTACTCCTTTTTTCTCATTTTTTTATAACTTTAACCTTCAACACACAGGCAAGCAGATCCTAAGCGATTCAGCAAAGAGTTTTTAAACACTAAGGATTTTAATTGAAGTAATCCTGAGGAAATCACAAGCCTTTATTCAAATGCATAGTTAGTGGGTACTAATACATTAAAAACATGGTAAATGCCGTTCAGTTTTAATCAAATCCTACAAATTACTAAACTTGGCTTAGTAATACTAAAAATGTCTTCTGAAACCAATAAAAAAAACTTCAGAACACATAAATTCATGGTGAATCACCAACTCCAAATAGCGCTTCTTACAGATCACATTTTGTTGAGGGGATCATGAATGAATGGACTTTTTATCCTGCATATTTATGAACCATAAACAGAAACTGCTGAACTTAATGGACTTTAATATGGATAATACTAAACCTTGAGAATTACAGCTTTAGATTTTAACATCTTTTAACGGAAACTCCCATCCCTACCTTTTTAATCAAATATGGTCTACATGCATGCCTTTTCATAACTGAATCTGGCATTAGTCAATTGCTCTGTCAGTGATTAAACTGAACTCACTGAACTTTCCGTATGGAAATAAAATGGATCCGTACAGAACAGATGCGTAAGTATTCACATTGCATGTTTAGTGGAAATTTTATGCTTTTACTCCACAAATATGCAAAATGTCTTCCTATGTAAGCTGGAAAGAAAATAATTGAGAATACTTAAAAAATATATACTTGAGCTGACCAAAAACACAATGGAAGCTTGAGCTCTTTTGCAGACAAATTTATTAAAAGAATTTTTCTATTTTCTAAAAGCGAACAATCAATGGTAAGTGCACTTAATTCTGGAATATATTTCAATTCCTTAACGAATAAAATAGCCCAACAAAAACATTTCTTACTCCATTAACAAACCATAACAATTTGCCGGGTCATGAATTTTGGTTCAGTATTTGCTTGGCTGTAAACACCCGCTTTACTACCACTGCACTTTGAATTTACTAGAGCAAAAAAAAAAAAAAAACTTAAACCCCAAGTAAATTATCTCTGATAAATGCACTTAACATGGCTTTGATTCAACACCTTGCCTTTTATGTCTGGTGAGTGAAAGAAGGAACTGTGATCCATGAATCAACCTTAAAGACACGGGTTCGAATCCCAATCACAATTAATGCACTTTTCATTTATAATTCTCTTTATGTGCAGGTCACTGCAAATGGATGTTAATGAGCTACTGTAACTTATATTTCCGTCACAGGCTATTGGGGGCGATGATGATGTTGATTACTGATCTCTCTCTCTCTCTCTCTCTCTCTCTCTCTCTCTCTCTCTCTCTCTCTCTCTATATATATATATATATATATATATATATATATATATATATATATATATATATATATATTCTTCTTCTTATATATTTTTATATATGCCTTCTTTTGAAGGACTATTTGGCGGTGGGGCAGGCCGTAACCTACCGGCTATGCCTGACATCGCTTATAACGAATGTGTACATGTATATAGCAGCACGAGGAGAACTATAGACGTATGTCTGTTATGTTTTTTAGAAGATGTTGGAGTGGCTTTGTTTGTTGTGTATTATCTGTAACATCCATTTGCTTTAGCAAACCTATCCGTTGATTAGATATATATGTCTACACGGATAGCAAAGTTTCCGCCTCTTGACTGGTCGGCTGCGGGATTGAACCTATATAAGTCTGTGGTTGCCACTCTATATATCTTTCTCTATATATATATATATATATATATATATATATATATATATATATATATACACACATATATCTGTATATGTATATATATGTGTATAATTATATATATATATATATATATATATATATATATATATATACACATATATATGTACATATATATACACATATATATGTATATGTGTATATACTGCATATACATATATAAAGTGTGTGTGCATGTGTGAGCACATATGTACAATACTCAATAAGTTCCAATTTCTTACCACCAGAGAGTCTGGAGATCGACCCAGGGGAGTGAAAGAGTGATTTGGGCTTGTTTCTAGAATCACCCATAGTGAGTCATAAACATGTTAGATAGTCGGCACTCGTCGGTCGGAACCAGACAGAGAAGGGCATGGGAGTAAAAGCCTCAACCACCCCACCACAATACTTGCTTATAACAGGATGGTTAAAAATCCAGAATCAGACCCCACACCCATATTATATATATATATATATATATATATATATATATATATATATATATATATATATATATATATATATATATATATATATATATATACGGGTGTAGTAGGTGCTATGGGTCGGAGGCAGATCGCTGAGGTCCCATTCACACTCTTTTGCGGTTTTAGTTTGTTATATGCCTGTCACACGGGAGCTGACATGGGTACCAGCTTTAGGGAGAGTCAGATAATGGGGCATGAAGATAAAAAGACAGAACTACTGGTATGGTATATGGTTTGTGTTTCCTGGAGTGAAAGAAAATGAGGAGTCTACTCGACTGTTGGAATTACACGGTTTCTCATAAGCATCTTCGTAAGTATACTTGGGAATGGATTGGAATATGGGATTTAGGTCATAGGGAAAATTAAGTGGTGAGGAAAAGATTTTGCTAAATTAAACACTAATGGAAGAGTAATATGATGGCGTACGAAAGAGAAGTTAGTGGAGGTATATCTGATCACTGTTTGGATAAAGTTTGAGTTAGTTAATGAAGGTTCAAGTTGGAGAGGAAGGGATGATGACATGTTGAAAGTGAGAAGAGTTTTTAAGGAGAAATGGATGAACTGAGGTACAATTATGGTCACAAAGGTGGAAGAGGTTGATGGGAGGCACAGGGGGAGCAGGACTTCTTTTTGAGTATAGGAGGTTATCTAAAAAATAAGAGGTAAAGAAGTGAATGCTTAGAGATACAAAAAATTATATTATTTGAGGTATACTTAAGAGAAAGAAGCATTAATCATGTACATTTATACAGAGAGGTTAGATAGGATAGTCAAGAAGAAAGGGAGAGACAAAAAGATGGGAAATAATAAATACAGAAAGCAGATGACGCGCAAGGATTTGGAGAGAAGTGGTTGTTCTATAATAAAAAGAATTAGTTGCTTTACAAAGAAGTTATTACAATACAAACAGTTAGTTGTTTTACAAAGGAGAAATGCATAAAAATTTTTAATGAACAAATGGATCTCAAAATAAATTATGCAAATGAAGAGATGCTTTCTGAAGTGAATGCACCAGAGTTGATGGGCTGAGCAATCTGATGATTTGTAGATGCAGACTGAGAAAAAGGTTGAGCTAATATATATGCAATATCTATCTATGCAATATATACTATATATATAATATATATATATATATATATATATATATATATATATATATATATATATATATATATATATATATATATATATATATATATATATATATATATATATATATATATATATATATATATATAGGATAAGTTTGCCATAAGACAATACACTGTTGAGTAATGATAAAACAAAGGAGTTGATGAGATTACATGTCAAAACACGGTGGCACGGCAGTCATAATGATTGAATGGCAGACCACGGTTTGTAAAAATGCCTAGATGAAGGAAGGTTTTGAAGTTATAAGTCTAGAGGAATAACTGTTTTGCTGTATGAGACTAAAGATGATAAAATTAATTGTTAGAGTTAAATGGGCACAGCTCTGGGAAGTTGAATTTTAGTATTCCATTTGAGAAAATAAGTGCTGAAAAAAAGATCAGTGCAGGAATCACAGAGTATATTTACGGATGTGTGGATCAGTTCTATGCAGTGAACACTGATAGTTTATGGCACAAATGATAAAGGCAATGTGGAGGTTAACTGCAGAGGAACTGTACGGTATAAAATATAAGGTGAGTAAGATAAAAAGATTTTATGATGAAAGAAAGCCTGAGTTACTATACTCAAGATAGTAACTGGTCTAGTAACGTGGGTCTGAGAAAGGGCAGGTTACGTCTCCATGTAAGTTCTAATATCTTTATGGATAGGGTAATGTGAGAAATTCTATTAGGCCAGTAGTTATAAATCCAAAGTTTTGGGATAAGAAAATGAGTTGTGAATGGGGTGTGGAGTATATTTGCAGATGACTGGGGAGAAGCTGCAGACACTAGTAAAGGAGTATGAAAAGAGTTTTTAAGAGAAGAAAGTGAAGAACAAATGTGTGCAAGATTAAGGTTGTGAGGATTAATGGAATCCAGGAAGATGGAGCGCTAAATGTTAAATATAATGGATGATGGCAGGATAAGAAAACATGACAGTCACAGAACAGATAAAGGAAGGAAGGTATAGGGTTTGTTCAGAGGGTTAGGGGAGACATGTGTTGTCTACGGGAGCAGAAGTGTGAAAGTGTGAGAGGGCTGATGGACAAACCTCCCTTCAGGAAATTAACTTAATATGGTAGATCCAAATATAAGAAAAAAAAGATTAAAGCTTTCGAGATGAGCTGTTTGCCATTATTTGTGGAGTACGAAGTACCGGGTGAGAAATGCGGAGAAATGTAGAAAAAGTCAAGTATATCTTAGTTTAACCAGACCACTGAGCTGATTAACGGCTCTCCTAGGGCTGGCCCGAAGGATCAGATTTATTTTACGTGGCTAAGAACCAACTGATTACCTAGCAACGGGACCTACAGTTTATTGCAAATGAAAGTCAAAATAGGTTACGAAAGAAAAGAAGGAAGCATTTGCGTGATCAGAGAAAAGAATTTCTATATCTTACCAGAACTAAGCTCAGCTTCCTCTAATTCTTCAACTGGCCGCTCGGGGACCTACAGTCGAATCCGAACCACATTATGACGAGAAATGAATTTCTATCACCAGCCAAATTCTTCACTGGCCGGTCGGAGAGTCGAACGCCGGGCCAACAGCGTGCTAGCCGAGAGCTCTACCCACCCCCAATGAAGAACTGGGGAAAGAATGAAGGACGATAGTTTGGAGAAGAGAATGTATAAGGGAATATTAGGGGTATGAGGAGAGGAAGATCTTGAATGCGCTGGGTGTATGGCAACGAGGAGGCACTGGAGAGGAAGCACCTTCAATCCAAGAAGCTCGTGAGTTCTTCAGAGACAGAAGTAAATAGCATAGCATGTGCAGGGAGGCTCTACGTGTTGCTGATGAGCTGTTCGTGCAACTGTATCAAGGCTCTAATATTGTGAAGTTTTCTGCACTGGGGATGCATCCATGATTTAGTAACCGTGGTAGTGCCTGCCGTGTTTTTCCTCTGGATCATCCCCTGTTTGTTGAAAGAGCTAAATAAAAAAAAAAAAATTTTATACATGTATATGTGTGTGTGCACTATATTAGTAAAAACTTGCATCTTTGTTTTTTCAATGAAACGAGTCAGCTCATCCTCAAGGATATGAAGGTCTGTCATTTCCTCGACGAAGGAGACGAGAAGATCAACAAGATCAGATCAGATATAAACATTTGCTCAGCGTAAACAAGGCATATTCCTCGCTTCCATTCCCAGGCCAGTATCAGCCTTAGGTATAGAAGGCGCAGAGATTTTCTCTTTTTCCCTTCTTTAAAGTGTCTTTATTCTTCATAATAACGCTCTGGGAAAGCAAACGGAGGAATTATCTTTTCTTCTCAGAATGGTAGATACGTATCCTGGGATTTAGTTCATATTTTTGTATGCAAAGCTCTCTCTCTGTGTTTGTGTGTGTGTGTGTGTGTGTGTGTGTGTGTGTGTGTGTGTTTTGTGTGGGGTATAGGAGTACATTCCAGGCTTAAGAGTGTTGAAAGAGGGTACTTTCAAACCCGCCCTTTTCGTCCATCAAACATAATTGAAAAAGAAAAGTTCCATCTAATGAAGCGTTGTTGCCGTTGCACTTCGTGAAAAATCAGACTGAATTAGTGAGCACAAATATTACCCCAGCTACGGAGAAAATTACTGAACTAGTGAGCACAAATATTACCCCAGCTACGGAAAAAATTCCTTATGGCAATAAAATAGCCTGATTTCTGATATATCAGTTCAGCTCAGTTCGAAGCAATTGTTGCTCAACGTAAGGCATACAGCTGCGCCGATAAAAGTAAATACTTTGAATCCAGTAGCGGCTAAAAAGTTCTAAACAAACAATAAAAAAATGCAAGATTTAATTACAACTGCAACGATAAAACGGGACACCAACTCCACACAGTGCGGCTATTTTTCTGCCATAAACAATTAACATTTTAATATTACATCAGGTAACGTTATACCTATTTAATAAGACAGTTAGCTGGCCTAATGGGGCAGCATCCTGCCTCTAAAAACTCCTAATTTCCCATTTAATTTCCGTCACCTACGTCGACGGTAAACGCCAGTCAAAGAAGACACATATAAAATCTATAAAGACAACCACTTTACTCATTTCCAAATGTTTTCAAAAAAGTCAAAATGAATTTTAGATGGAATTTTTCTAATATGGATGACATAAAAATGAAAACTAATTACTGATGAATTTAATATCAAAGAGACCATCACGAATTTCGTAATGTGATTACATATCACTAATGACTGGATAGCTAAGCTATTCTAATTGCTGAAATTCCCTCGTATAAACACACTTTGCTGTGAATGACTAGAGTAGGAAGAACTTGGACTTCTGAACACCATTTTTTGTTACCAAGAACGTCAAATTCTACCATACAAATACATACACACATATATATATGTGTGTGTGTGTGTGTGTGCGTGTGTTACCCTTCCCGGATTTCAGCAACTATTTTGGAATGAGGTTGCTGGAATCATACCCTCCTCTATAATCGAATGGCTATCATGCAAGTATACTGTATAAACCAACTATAAATAGTCATTTCCCTAAAAAGGTCCTTCATCCCATGTATGTTAACTGTCATTCAATATTTCCAGAATCCAACATTTGCTTTCAAGCATTCAGAACATCCCCAATAGCCAGTTCTTGCTTTCTCACTCTTTAACAAAGACGTCACTCGAAATTCATCCACATTCGAGAAGTGTATAGAAAAAGTCTGGAGTCTGGAATGGTAGAAAAAAGGTGAAGGAACTATGGGTCCTGATGAACGCGCGATTTACCTTAATGGTCTTCCGCAGGAGGATACGAGGTCCGTGAATAAGGGCATAATTTTCGTACCCTTTTGGCCCTCGGTATGAAGAGTCCCATTCCAAGAATTTGGCCTTCATGAAAGTCCAACTCGGCGAGACACTGAAAAATGTTTCCCACCTTTATGGAGGTCATCTTGAAACTCGAAATTCATTTTTGGAGTTTCGGCTGGACTTGCCTCTCCCGCCCCAAAACCGTTCCTTTGCGGCGTTTCCCGTATTTCCTTTCTCCCCAGCCCCCTCCACACAAAGTTACCTCAAAGCTAAATAAAATTTTAAAGTTCCAGGGATCGCACGGGGAGTTCATACTTCGAATGGGGTTTGCTGAAGTTCGAATAACGTGATTTGTGGAATTTCAGAAAGCAAATTCTCAAGTCAAGTAAGAGTCGGTTCACGAATCTATTCAACCATTCCAACTGACAAAGTGGTTACGAAATATGAATAGCTAGAGAATGAAAGCATATGCACTGCCCAATTAACATATGATTTCAAATGAACATATAGTTTAACTTTGTTTCTACCTGCAACAGTGACCATTAACACTGGCTGTCATTTCTGATAGTGATGTCAGTTTAGAAGATTAGAACACGAAATGAAAAGGTTTATGAAAGAGCAAGTTACCTTGCATAATTCATAAACAATTAATAACAATTAAGATGGTATTCGATCGCTCAAACTATTGAGGAGATTGTACATTATTCTAATATATTCCCGTAGAAATCCCAATGAGAAGCAAGACTGAAATATTAAATCTTATCACAGATATTCACATATGACTTGAGATGTCTCGCTACAAGTCAGCTCTTCAATAGTTAGAAAGTTCTCCCATCGCCAAACGAAGGAATAGCATAACAGCTATAACGTTCTCTTTGTTTAGAGGCGGGTTTACCTCTTTTCCTGTGTTAAGCGTCATTCTTTATCTAGCCCTTCTATGCGTGTTTGTATTTCCTTCAGGCTAGACGTAGATCAGAGTTAGGATACCACGTCCTTCTTTGCATATAAAAGTACAACACATTTTACCATTAGATATAGAATGCTACACCATCGTGAGGCAAAATAAAAATATTATATCTTGAGAACCTATCGCATCAAAAAGCCAGAATTGTCCATCGTATTTCGAGAAATAGTAAAACGTATGCTCATTATGGAATCTTAAATATCTGAAGATTGTAAAATATCCGACGGCTTTAAATGGTTTGGTATTTTATAAGCAATACAACACTAGAGATTTACGCCTCATGCCTTAAGAGACAAAACTAGCATTAAAAACATGAGATACAGAGTTGCAGATTAATTCTTTTACAGGGCGCTTCATTCTTGTCATCAGGTCATCAACACAGCTAATTTCGCAAGGTCTAATTTCTAATCAAAATGTAAGCGGCAAATTACGCGTTATTAGCTGCGATTAGCCCATGAAATTGAACAGGATTGGGCGTCACTGCACAAACGGGAGCAAGTCAATCCAATAACCATTACTCGGATATCGAAAAGCCTGTGCCACAATTAAAATTTATGACTGCAGTTACCTGACAACGAGGGGCAAGATTACGATACGTCAGGGTTTAATGAAGCGAAGCGAAGCCTGCTGATGTATTTCGATGACCCAAGTTTCTTAAAGCAGCAACAGATGGCGTCAGTGTGTCTATCACAGCAGGATTTCTCGGCACCATCATCCTTTCTCTCTCTCTCTCTCTCTCTCTCTCTCTCTCTCTCTCTCTCTCTCTCTCTAACAGACACACACACATATATGAAAGTGATATAAAATTCTGTTCATAAAAAAAGGGAAATGAAAAATACAACTGACTCCATGAAAAACAGATGACATTTGTTGCGGTAAAAAGTACTGCTTCATAAAAATAAAACTGAGATTACAATTTATCCAAAGATATACTGTTTCCCTATATAGCATTTATAACACAAAACTCAAGAAAATATAAAAGCTTTCTCTTTTTTTAAGTAACGAAAATATGCAACGGAATTCGTTAAATGATTTTCATTATATTAGATATATATATATATATATATATATATATATATATATATATATATATATATATATATATATATATATATATATATATATATATATATATATATATATATATATATATATATATTATATATATATATATATATATATATATATATATATATATATATATATATATATATTATATAAATGTATATTTATTTATATGTATACATATACATATTTATATTTATACATATATATTATATATATATATATATATATATATATATATATATATATATATATATATATATATATATATATATATATATATATATATATATATATATTCTATGAAATATTTTGCTAGAAGAGAATTCCATCCAATAAAGGTTTCCCATAAAAACACCAAAGAGGGTAGATTTTACAGCGTTATATTTCGGAAACAACTGTTTCCTTCAGCTGACAGGCAATGAATTAAGAGGTACTGAATACCGATATTTATACAGCCGAAAGAATGTTCCAGAAGTCGGCCGCTACGTCACTCTTGTTGACAGATTCTTGGAGGAAGAGTCTATGAGTCAGATGTGAATTCCTGGTTGCTTTTGTGAAGTACACCGTATTTCTTTATTTAATCAGTGCTGATTCTACCATCTAGCTTTTGAACCGACAATTGCTGCTATTAATTATACGTGACATAATCCAATTTATTCGATGATTCAGTTGAAACGTGTAACTTATAATTTAAAGCAGCAATTGCCGGCTTCTAAGTATAAATTCCAAAGAACCCTGAAGATTTCAGCATGAAAATAATCACCTTCAAGAAACAGTATGATACTCTGCAATAACCAAATTATATACCACCAAATCTTTTAATATAAAAAAATACGTATTAACCGATACTTTCACTCGTTTTGTTACCTTACCAGTATTACAATTTACGAAGCAAATTCATTCCAGACACAATACGGACTATGAGAAAGTTTTTCACAACACAGTAAAATACATTAAGTTCCTCTAGACGAAAAAATAAAGCCTTAAAATAAACTAATTAAAAATGTCACGAGAAACCTGTGGGCTCGGTTTTCAAACCAGTGCTTTTGGGGAGTTATGTACTGCAAACAGTGGTTTCCTCCATTTGCTTCAGCATAGCATCGCAAGTTCGATACTTGGAAACTTCGGAACGACTGGTAACACGGTTACGGATGCCATTCTCTCTCTCGTTCTGTCTCACTTCTTTTCTTAGCATGCAAACAAGTAAGTGAGGCTGCCTCGCCCGAGATTGAACTTGAGAAGCTTGGTTACTTTCTTTGATGTGCGCACTGTGTCCTGTAATTCTGCACTGTCAAAGTTATACATCGATACAACAAACTTGTTTTTCGAAAAATACATAAACCATTTATTCGTTTCATTCTGAATCAATAACATTTTGGAACATTTTTATTTTACCTGTTTTATAAGTGTGCCTTAATATTTTATTAAGAGAGTATTTTCTCCTAGAGTTCGTTGCTTTAAAGAATTAGTTCAACGCTTTTTGTTGCCGTTGCTTATTACTTGAACGACGGCAAAATTTTCGAAGTTTCTCTTTTTCTTCTCAGGCTCTCGAATTAATTTTATAGCCAGCTCGCTAGGGACAAGACTCTGGACTCCTTCCAGACTCTAATCCGTACTTTCTCTAGTCGCATTATTGTCTTAACTTTATGGTCAGGAGTTTAAATAAGATAATATACCGGCTGCCGGCCCGAGAGAGAGAGAGAGAGAGAGAGAGAGAGAGAGAGAGAGAGAGAGAGAGAGAGAGAGAGAGAGATTCTTTTACCTGAAAATGAAGAAGGCATTTTAAACAAATTACATAAAAAAAGATGGCTAAACTAGACCGTTTTTTCATATTTCAGTACAATATTCAGACATTACCATCATTGGCTGTTTAAGAGGAGAGTGGCTACATGCTCTACCCAGGCTCGGTTAAATGTATCAACTTGATATCGCGCGTTAAATGGAAACAGTAAAACTTCGTTTCTTTTTTTTCGTCCAGAAAGTTATATCTTCTATGAAAATGAAAAGGCGAGCTTTACTCATGTAGACTAGGTAAGATTCTCTGCCTGTCATGGAACAGTCAAAATGGATAGTTTTACGAGAGGAATGATCAACTGTATAGCCAGTAGATATATTATGATTATTTCCCAGCTGTTATTGACAAAAGATGTTCAAGAACCAACGCAATTCCTGTACCCTGTTACGTTCAACAACACGTCAACAATATCAAACAGCCTCACCTGAGGAAGGGGTCGTGTCTCTTACCATCTCTCATGGGTCGTTTGATCTCCGGGTGTATTAAACCACGCTTTGATGAGATCTGGACGATGAACCAGACATCTTGAGCCAAAATTTGTCTCTCTCTCTCTCTCTCTCTCTCTCTCTCTCTCTCTCTCTCTCTCTCTCTCTCTCTCTCTCTTTCAAAGCTCACAGCTAGTTAAAAATTCTCAAAGCTCACAGCTAGTTAAAAATATTAATTTGATGTCAGACCAATTAACTGTAATCAATAGCATACCTCAAGTCTCTTTTTCAGCTATTCCCAGTAAACAACTCCACAAACCTAGCGAGTCGATGGTTATTTATAAGTGATGAACAAAGAGAGGCATGCAGCATATGTGTAAACCAAAATGAGAAATAATAAAATGCAAAACCAGCATGAGTAAATAAAAAAAAATAGAAGCACAGTATTGCAACAATTACCCCTGGAACAAAAAGAAAATTAACTTTATGCTTACTGTTCCGAAAACAAATTTGTAGACAGAAAAACTTACACAGATTAAGGAAACCAGAAAAATTATTTAATATATCTCTCGAACTATTTCAGATAAGAATCACTTTTTCACATTATTTACTTCTCTATTAACATTAGAAAAGCCTATATAAGCAAGCACAACCAAAATCAAAATCACTAAACAATAACTAAAATCCGAATATTCAAGAAATCGATGAAAAGTACACCACGCGATGCAGGCATGGCCGCGAATTTGAATACGTTACGAACAACCACATACATTTACTTGAAACGACTACTTTTATATGAAGATACAAATTAACCGATGAAGGGTGAAGGAAAATACGAGTTTGTTACGGCGAAAAGAAAGATGGTAAAATACAAAAATTTCGAAGGGATGCGCTCCATCAGAGCAAATAAGGAAAATCAAAAATAATATTTTAAAGCAATAAGGTGTACACCCATTCACAGCTAATGAAACTTGGAGGAAGGAGAGAGAGAGAGAGAGAGAGAGAGAGAGAGAGAGAGAGAGAGAGAGAGAGAGAGAGACTGATGCCTTTTTCATATTTCATTTCTCTTGAGACTTGAAGCTGCCACGAGAGCGAGATATGAAAGAGAGGGGCAGAAAGGCGGTGGAACGCGGGTGAAAGATGAAGACAAGAGAAGACAAATGGTCTTGGGAATAAGTCTTCTTCAAGACAAAACTAAGCAAAAGAAAGTGAGAGCAAAAGTTTGCATACACGCGGCCGACTTAGTAGGAATAAAAGCCATTAATATTACAATCAGTTAGGGGGATGAACGTTATCAAGTAAATAAAAAAAATATATATATATAATGCAAATACACTAAAGACGACTTTGGTGAACCTGAATTTTATAAAATACGCTTTTATTAAGGAATCAACAGAGCTGATGAAAGATCTTTTACAACGAAAGGTGGCATGTGAGTTCAAAGATATACTTAATGGAGCGTCACATCCTCTAAAGAAAGAGAAATGGAACTATCTATCTATCTATCGATATATATACATATATATATATATATAAACATAAATATATATATATATATATATATATATATATATATATATATATATATATATATATATATACATATACATACATACATACATATTAGTTCATTAAATCGTAAAACTGCTAAGTTATGAAGCCAAATGACATATTTTATGCGTCGAAGGCCTTTGCAGTTTTTATTTTAGTCTTTAGTCTAACATTTCAATTAATCACTCAACAGCGAACAAGCAGGACGACGCACCTAGCGACCTAAATTATAAAAGGATCTTTAAAATCTATTCGAAACTGGGACCTTTCAAAGGCCCTGCACCTCCATTCCAACTTCTTCGCGGGGGGTCTGCCTGCTGACATTTCTCTTCCCATTCTTGTTTAATGTCTCGGCTAAACTCCCTCGCTGAATGAAGGAGGATTCATTTCTTCCCTTGGAAGATAATTAGATTAAGTTAATGACTCGCACCTAAAAGCTTTTCCTACGATGACTAAAATGGGGCCCAGAAGGCATCCACTGAATTGCTTCATTCAGCAAAGTGTTTCTCGAACAATTTCCGACACTTTCCCCGGAACCAGAGACTACCAAAAATACAGAGAAGCGTCAACCAGAGCAGGAAAAGTGAGGCTCGACAACTGAAGGGAAAATAGTACATATACTTTCGAACGTGTACCGATCCCGCTTTGGAGACAGATTCGGCAAGCGACACCTTTCTTTTTTTTTTATTTCTCACCTGCCAATCAACTTCTGGTGGAATAATATAGCCCCTACCTGACCGGCACGCAAACATGTTTATATCTTTTTACAGGCAAGAAAACCTGGGCGATTTGCAAACGGTAGCCTCTCCAATTTACCTGTCAATTACTGATAAATAGGAGAAGCATTTCTGTTGATCCTTTTTTTCTATTTTTTTTATAAACATTAGTCGTATTGATTATTAGCTATGTATTCACTACAAACTTACGTATATCGCATACTAGTTTACTGTATGTTTATGTATACATTTGAAAGGAGCAAGCATTTGGTACGAATTCCATGATTTAACGCTTTATTATTACTCGATGCATTTTGATATATTTTCGTGGCGGCCATAAATACCTACACATTACCAAACAGAAGATTTAGTCTGTTTCAAAGAACTAGAAAAATACAGAATTATTTTTAACTCTATAACATGACTCTGGGAAAACCACAATAACAACAACAACAACAAAAAAGACACAAATTTGAAAGCCTCCATCTGGAATGGAACATCTGCACTAACAAATTCATAATTTATCTGCAAATGTCCGCATAACGTTTTAAGGATTTATTAAACGGAATTTTGGGCGATACCCTTCGCAAAAAAATAGCCTTACGTGAAAAATTAAAAACGTTAAAAGAAAATAAAACTGCAACACAGTCACCATATTACTGGCTCATGTTATTCAACTGGCAACTCTGCTGACTAAAGGGGCTAAAAACAAAATTGACATTCAACAACCTTCAGTGAGTTTTGAGCCACGATGCTTTCCATTCGTCCCTTTTCGCCAACAGCTTTCCTGAATTTCAGAATAAAAGACCCTTAACGCATACTGATATTTTTTTTTAGCTATTCTGAGGATGAAACAATTACGTCTCTCTGCGATAATTCTCTCTAATGTAAGCAGTTCGTGGTGATGCTCTATAAGATCACAAAATATAGCTGGCTGAAATGCAAATTCAAACCAGAAGGAGAAACCAAATATATATAAATTTAAAAAGTTTACCCTTTTATCTGGATTTCTTCAATATTCACAAGTCCCCAGGCAACAGTGTCCACACCATTTATCATTTAGATCAAATGACAGGGGAAAAATGGGCTCGAAGGATGGAGCAAACTGCTTCTTATAAGGACGACTTTCTCTCTCTCTCTCTCTCTCTCTCTCTCTCTCTCTCTCTCTCTCTCTCTCTGTATATTTATATTTGTGTGTGTATCTGTGCGTGTGTGTGTGAATTTTCGTCCTATGCACTATGATGGATCAGTAGTTATAAGTAACTGGCAGGGGTTCAAAACCCACTTTTACTAAACGAAGCACTTACCAATCATAATTCCCCTTGGGTGTAAGTTATTCAAGGTGTGTGTGTGTGTGTGTGTGTGTGTGTGTGTGTGTATATATATATATATATATATATATATATATATATATATATATATATATATATATATATACTTATAAATATTCTGCTGTTCGCCCTCTCAGCATTATTTAGTAAGAATATCATTCTAACAAAGACAGGAAGGCATCTCTGTCTAATGCTAAGGAAACTAAGTGGGCAGAGGTAGGCTGTGTAGTTTCAAAAAGTAACGTTTTTAGTAGCGGATAGTTTAGCATTGGGGCCTAACCCATAGGAGGGTTTTACCAAGTAACCTCTAGTGAAGGTGGTCTTAAGCTTCCTTTTGCTCTGTCCTATGCATTCGGCGATGTCTGTCAATTTTTCAGACTGCCTGGGGCTATGGACTATAGTTTTGACCTGGCTTGACCCCCGAAAGCCAGTAGAGAGAGACTTGAAGTCGCACAAAGCATACACGTTGTGCGTAACTAATTCTTTGTGCTTGCCCTCTTACTGTTTATTGGTACTAGTGAGGCGTCAAACGGGTCTTTTCAAGACTTCTGATCGTCAGTCGCATGCGCAAGCAACCCACGTCAACAGTAAGTCAGAAATTTGACAGTTTCTTCGTCGATTTACTAGTATTCCTCCACTGTATTTCATCTTTTCCCTTTGTATTCACCACTTCGCCACCATCTACGAGAACCCGGTACAATAATATTTCTTTTATGAAGTCTAGTGTAAGAATAATTAATACTGCCTAGTGAATTTGCGTAAACTATTCCCGTGCAGTAAGTAGGAATTAGGAAAAGTTAAATAAGTAAATTTCAGGCAGCCTTGTGTCTCGATCCCACTGTTCAGAAGAGAATTAGCCTTTACCAATACGAAGCTGCATATGATATATACCAGTATAGACACTCGTTGCGTTATATTTTTTTTTTTCTTGAAGAAAAGGGGGAATTGACTGTCAGACGCTGACCAATTGTTCATGTAATTTCCTCGCTATCACTGCACATTCTTTCTTTGTCGGGACTAACTGGGAAGTAAAGGGGTTTGATGTAATCCATTTGCTGCAGAGAATCCCTTATCCCATACATTGTTTCCCGGCTGGCGACCGAATTAAATTAAGTAATTGTCTGTCTTTGAGGTTAACTTTAGCTTTAATCAACAAGTTACGTGTGTCATTGGCGAAGCAGGGCCCCATAAATTGCATTCATTACTTAATAAACTCATCAGCCAAGCCCCACACGTAACAATATATATATATATATATATATATATATATATATATATATATATATATATATATATATATATATATATATATATATATATATATTATATATATGACTTTTTATCACATCACCGTGATTCATATACAATCAGTGAGCTACAAACGTCCTTTAATATCCAATTCCCTCTACCTCGGAAATAATATACTCATATGTTACCGAAGGGAATTTTTAGTTGATAATAAGTTCGTCGTCCCGTGGGCTCGAACCAACGAAGGACACGAACTCAGGACTACAGTGGACCTTGAACCACACGGCCAGCAAGTGAGGTAACATATATGAAAATATATTATTTCCGAGGTAGAGCGAATTGGATATTAAAGGACGTTTGTAGCTTATTGACAGTATATATATATATATATACATATATATATATATATATATATATATATATATATATATATATATATATATATATATATATATATATATATATAGCGCGTGTGTAACTGCATTTGAAGTTGCAGCGATACTAACGCTGGGATTACAAAAAGGTAACGCAGGGATCACTAAAAACTGACGGTGAAAGTACTACAATTAGTACATTAACACATCCCTATACTGGAAATAACAATAACATCGCTTAACCGTCTTTATGCCGAGCGCAATACAGTCAGTAACAGGGTACTTAGAGATGACTGAAATTCATTCTCGTAATGGTGTTCTCTTTTTTAAGCATTTTAACGTAAACTGAATGAACAAATCAAGAAGAATTCTAGTGGTAGACCAATCTATGGAAAATGCTCATACCCGAGCCGTATTTTATCAAATTCTTCAGCACATAAAATCATAAATCAGTACACATTATTTTTGCCAAACAAGAATACCTAACTTTTGGAACTGAAAACCCCCAATCTCACTTCTGCAAACGTAATTACGATTTAAAAAAATAAGAGTGTATGCTATTTGGATTATGGAAAATCTAGATTAAACGAGGAAATACCTGTTACCTTGCTTTTCGATGAAGCCACTATCTATCTTGGTGGAATTATATATTAATGCATAAAATCACATTAGCGCCTAAAACATATACAGTAGGTACACTTATGCACACACGTACAAACTTATTTTTTTTCCCTTGAGAGGGGGTGGTGCCACAGGGTGTTGATCTTAAAGTTTTTTGTGGGTGTTTTTTCAAGGCAGGTTGTCCCATTCCCTCTTTCACACTGGTTGCAACCAATACAGTCATCTAAATCCACTGCTTAGTTTAGGCAAATGTCGGACCGAGTCCACTCCTTGGTAAGCGTGACTGCTACCAATCGCACCACTATATATATATATATATATATATATATATATATATATATATATATATATATATATATATATATATATATATATATATATATATATATATATATATATATATATATATATATATATATATATTATTTCATGCAAAAAACAACCATGCTTATATGCAACATATGTAAGTAAAAGTAAACTACGCATGGGTTTAATCACATAAAAGACGATGACCCAACAGACCCGGAGACAAACGCAAATAACGACTTCGATAAGTCCATCTCCCTCGGGAGTTTCAAGTACCTAATTCATTATCCAAAGACGACTTGTGGAATACTTCATTAGCCGTGATCTGGATGATTCCACCTAGTGCTTTTTAACTGTTATGGACGAAAGGTGAATTTTCTTTGTGCTAGATTTTTTGTTCTATGTGTGAGTAACCAAGGCATTTTATTTAAACCATGGTTGACAATTTTCAATACATAAAACAAACTCCCCGAACGTAAACCATAATGACTTTCACTTTTCAAGGCTAGTATGATTCCGTTGAAAAAATTAAGTATCGTAACACGACACATATATTCTATCGTTTTTAAGTAAAAATCAATAATTATTCTAGAAAAATAAACTTCATTAAGTTATACAACCCTAAAGCAAAATCATTTTACTTGAAATCTATCTAGCTACAATATATCAGAAATCTCCTTTACAATGATTGAATTACTTGCATACCTCAATGTAACCCCTGATTCTATTACAGGCCGCAGTGATGCGAAAGATAATTCCGAGATCAGAGTCACATGGGTATGAAATGGAAACAAATATAGGGGATTACTAACGACAGTTACCTTTAAATGCATTCACTGCATTAAAAAAAAGGGGGGGGGGCAAGGCTCTTCTGCCACAGAAACTTGAAAATATTTGTTTTATGTTCATTAAATTTTCCAGTATTAAAGACAGAGGCTCATTGCAACCTTTTTCACTTAATATCATTCTTTTCTCCCTTTTTCCCATACACTCACAAAACGCATTAAACGCCAGAAAAGATTGCTAATGGCTACATTCATCATCGTTATCTCTCTCTCTCTCTCTCTCTCTCTCTCTCTCTCTCTCTCTCTCTCTCTCTCTCTCTCTCTCAATACCTACGTAATTCCGCGTAATATCACTTGAATAATAA
>NC_089761.1:50434272-50454272 GCF_040412425.1 Macrobrachium rosenbergii | reverse complement strand
AGAAGGAGACACAGAAAATTTGCCTTAGATTCCAAAGTTAGTATTTGTGTTTTAATACAATGTTAACATTCCAAATTTTTGTAATTTTAACAAATTACATCAAACTTCACATATTGGTAATTTATTTACAAAATCAAGAGGCCCTACAGCCGCCAACAGATCGCCTGTTAGATTTAGTGAACGACAGCTTAAATGATAAAATGATTTTGAAGTAAGAACGTGAAAAACAGGAAAATTAAGTCATCAAAAGACCATATCCATGAAAACTGAGCACAAAAAAGCAGTCATATAATTTATCGCTTGAAAATACTGGGAAGCGTGGGAAATCACCATCTGGTTCACATACCCAATCACTTCATTATTATGGACACAATTTTGTTCCCGAATCTCATCGGGATATCATCTTTATGCAGCCTGCTAGGTCTAGTCACCATTCATTTAAGCATGGTAACATGAAAGCCACCGCATATAAAAACGCATAGGGTCAAAAACTGTTAAATAGTTGTACTATATTAAGCCCTCTATCTTGACAACCACTACTGTGCGATATATAATTCAGCGTACAGAGATCAAGTCCCTTACTGCATGATGCTACCGTTGCAGCGAATAAAGCTTACTGACTGCAACAAGATGAGAAAACATACTTTTCCATCTGGTAATTTGGGAACCTGCATACTTAATATTACGCATTTTTTCGTTTCAGGTCGTTTCGAATTCTGAGATACAGAAGATTTGTTGACATCAAATGAACGTATCAAGTCAGAAACTAACCTGTAAAATCATCAGGATAAAAATGTCAAAATGCTGACTAACTCTTTAAACTACTACGTATCTTTCTCTTAACATTCTTAGGAAGAGCAGTATATGCAGCTGTCTTTTCTTGCAGAATTTTGTATCTTTCGTAATATTTACCAACGAAATTTCTATTACATTTGAAGTAAAAGGTACAGTGTAATGTACTTTTCTCCGTGTTGCCTTGGGTCTTCGTGAAAATTCATATGAAAATTCAGATATTCATGATGAAAAAAAAATTAATAACAAGGATGAAATTTAGAACATACACAAAACAAGTTTGTAGTTAAATATGACCTTTGCCAATAAGATTACGTTAATATCAAATATTTAGTTGAGAAGCTGGTAACATCGTCTTAGCTCTCATTTCCTCCAAAATTGGTAAATAATTCTTCTTGTGCTCTTGCAACAACTGCACAAAAATTATTTTCATTTCTGCCTACATCCAATATTCTTTATTACCAAATATTAATGAACATTACACTATATTACATATATGAAATATATTAATACACACACACACGCACACACACATATAATATATATATATATATATATATATATATATATATATATATTTATTTATTTATATGTATATATGTATATAATATACATATACACGATTAAAAAATCACAATAACGCGTGATGTGGCGAGAATGTACTAAATTGTATAAAGGCATAAGTCCTGACCGGTTTATACCCTACTTTTAATTTTTCCATGCGGCACCTCTCCATCTATCTATCTATCTAACTATATATATATATATATATATATATATATATATATATATATATATATATATATATGTGTGTGTGTGTGTGTGTGTGTGTGTGTGTGTGTACGTTTCAAAAGCAAGGGCAATCGATTAAGCGTGTTATGCCTGTTCCTGCAATCATCCTCATAACCGAGTCTTTAAAATTTTTCTTACTACAATCTTTAATTGAAATAAAATATGTTTACGTGGTCTTTTAAAAATTCCCACCATTCACAAAGAAATAAACAGACAGTTTTGCAAGTTCATATTACAAGTACGATTAACATTTATTTATCTAATTACACCTGCTGCAACTGCTGATTGCTCTTAACCAATCTTTAAATTACAGTACACTGCCATAACCAATATCTTACCGTATAGATTCAATGAAAAAACGTAAGAGGAAATATCATATTCAAAATGTATGTATCGTTTTTGGATTCAGATAGATGACGCTAGTAAGCGTTTCACGAAAAGGATAATTCTGTATCCCGGATATTTCTGCAACCCTTAACTTCACCTGACATTAAGCCAGCACGTTACTTCATTTGCATAACTAATACGAGCAAGTAAAACGTGCGCCGAAGTTTCCTCGGTGCAATCGAGTTTTATGCACAGCGTATAATCAAGGCCACCGAAAACAGATCTGTTTCGGTGGTCTCGGTGTAATGCTGGATGAACCGAGGCCCATGAAACTTTAACCACGGCCCGGTGGTGGCCTATCCTATATAGCGTTGCCAGAAGCATGATTACGGCTAACTTTAACTTTGAATAAAATAAAAACTACTGAGGCTAGAGGGCTGCAATTTGGTATGTTTGATGACTGGAGGGTGGATGATCAACACACCAATTTGTAGCCCTCTAGCCTCAGTAGTTTTCAGGATCTGATGGCGGACAGAAAAAGTGCGGACGGACAGACAAAGGCGTCACAACAGTTTTCTTTTACAGAAAACTAAAAAATAAATCTCACATACACAAGACAATCCTCTTTAAAAAGCATGTAGGGGAATCATCCTCATCCCTGTCACTGATGAGGAATTGCGTAGGAACACTCAAATTAATGACAAGAAAACTCTAAATTTTCCAGAAACAAACAAAAAGTACAGAAAATAAAATACGCAAAAGACGAGGCTATTCTGCTACAAAGGATTTCCGTGCGTATTGAAGGTATTTCTCTAATGACACGAATGAATATCTGGTGTGGAAATTCTAATCCAATTTCTCTTGAATAAATCATCTTCACTGTGCGTCAAATTGGACAGAATAATGAATTAGTTCAATTTCATCACTTTCCATTGCTGAATTAATCTGTCCTCGGAGAATTTTAAAGCTTTTTCATCTACAGAAGTAACGGCATTTTTCTTGCGAGAAGGAAAGTAAGGTTTTTGTAAATAAGTCGAGGAAATTAACTGTTCAGTGGATGGGAAACTAGTTTAATACATGATGCGCATGTAAAATGTATTAAAGTTACTTTAAATGATATGAGATAGGAAAAAGTGAAATATTTCAAGTAAAGTGTAAACTATGATTCTGCAGAACCATCAACTAAAGAATGATTTGGAAAAGAAAAAGTTTATAACAGTAAAGAAATAACACTATCCACAGAATGTACATTAGGTAATCACCATCAAAGGAGCACTTTGCAGGGAAAGCACCAGGTGTCACCCTTCCAGTTGATCAGTAATTACTTTGGGATATGGCTGAAAGTTCCGTGCCCTTAGGTGTGCTGGCTCCGACTCGCCACAGTGAACTAACTTCCAAGTACATAATTTCGAGATTATTTTTCCTTATAAGTAGCAGCTCCAGGGGTGGTTACCCTACTGTTTATAACTAAAATATGTAGGCAATGAGATTGTTGGTCCAGTGACCCTGCTAAACCCAGCCACTGCACATGAGTATCAAAATACACACACATGCACATTATATATACATATATATATACATATATACCTATACATACACACACATACAGTATATATATATATATATATATATATATATATATATATATATATATATATATATATATATAAATATATATATATATATATATATATATATATATATATATATATATATATATATATATATATATATATATATATATATATATATATATATATAGTGTTAGGGATACTTCCATCCGCTGCTTAAATGTTCCTACAATATACCTGATGAGGAAAACCGTTTTAAGCCAGGTAATAGCTATGCTTGTATATAATCATTATGAATAATAAGCATATGTACTAAATAAAAGTTTAGGCTATCATGAGACTAATATGAATTCTAAACCAATAAAATTGTTTCAAACTATCAGAAATAAGAAAGCAATACATGATTACGAAGTAGCTAGAAAAGGTAATACTTCTCATCCATTTTACAAATGTAATGCGAGTACCTTAAAATATAAACTATAAAAAAATCATGTGAAAGGGGGTTGTTTCCATTCTCCATCTCTGCATATCATGGAATATAGAAAAATGATGAGACAACCCAAACGAAATTCTGCCAGCAAGGGAGCTGGTGAAGGGTACAAGACGTGTAGCAGAATTGGCTAAATTATATAAAAGGGTTATAGTTTTAAAGATGGGAGGACAGACAGTATCTGCCTGACTGGAAAGAGAGCGCAGACTGGGTAGGGAGAGGGAGTCATTTAGTTACTATTATTAGTGATAAAGAAAAAATTGAGTCTGAAAAGAAAGAGAAAACATCGCATTAGTATGAACAAACAGTTCGTCTCAGATATCTCAAATGAATTTTAAGTGGATGATGAAGAAACTATATCTTCGGTTTCAGTGCATGAATGAGAACAAATAAAGTTTTACAGTTGCATTCCATTACAAATAAGTCTTGCAGAATGAGGGCGAGAACGAAAATATAAAGCTGATGGACAAGTAAAATGTAAAGATAACATTTGACTTTGCTAATTATTATAGAAAACGCCAAAGCAAGTGGGTGACCGTTGGATAATATATTCCAGAGAGGACACGACAAAATACGAACTGGAATTTAAAATTAAATTTAACAATATTTAGGAAAAAAATTTTGCTCTTGGAAGACCACTTGGCAGATATGATGGGGAAAGGTTTAAAATATCAACTACCGTCAAGTACACATACTGCAACGAAGAAAGTCAACCCAAGTTCAGCTCGGTTATTGCAGCAAAATTAAATACTGTGAAGTTAGAATTTGGATGAAAAAAAAAATGCGTTTCTTGAAAAGAGAAATGTATTGCATGGCTATAGTAACAGTTTATAAGCGTCAAGTTTGGAAATTCATATTCATCGTGTTATTAAAATTTGCGCGATAGATAGCGCTAACCAAGTTAGTTTCATTTTAGTGGTAGAAAAGGAGTGTTCCCACTTCATTTACCTTAAAAACTGAACCTATAATTGACCGCAAAAAAAAAAAAATCTAAGTATACGGATACCGAATTCATAGGAATGAATGAACACACATAAATATGACAAATCGTATGCTCTTTCTATTTTCTTTTTATACGGCTCCATCTACATAATCATAACTCAATTTTCATTTAGATTCTTTATGTTAATCTGACCTTGTAGCAGGGCATATTCCCACTGCCTTGCTCGAGCCATATCAATGAAATTCATTTGCAGTAAAACAGGTGAAATTTAGGGAAAAATCCCCAGGGGTTTTCACGAATTCAGGGGCATCAAAATAAGCCTCTTTACTATTCTCATTTGTGGGTAAAAGACACCACGTCTAAAATATTCTTTTCCCAAGCCCCACAAATCCGCTTACAACCAAAGTGTATTTCCTAATAAAATATTTTGCTCACCTATACAAATAAAAAAAGTAAGGACCTTTACAGATATGAAAAATATCAAAACGGCCGTGATGAATAAGACGATTATGAGGTGAAAGATTAAAAAGATGAAATAGATAATAGTCTGAGACCAAATTAGTAACACACAACACGTAGAGAATGAGCACGAAAATATCGTAATGTGAAGATTGCAACAAGTAGCCTGCCAAAAACAGCAATATAAACCAAAGAAAATGTTGGAAACCGGAATTGCCACTCCCTCGAAGGGAAAAAAAAAGGAAGGCGTGAGAATGCGCCACACGATTCTTACTTCCAATAATCCCGCTGTGGTAAAGTTTTATCACAATGTGGAGAGGGGTTTGTCTGTCTTGACCACACTAAAATACAAAAAATGGACGAAAAGGAAATGGGCTGTAAAGGTATACCCGAGAGAGAGAGAGAGAGAGAGAGAGAGAGAGAGAGAGAGAGAGAGAGAGAATTTATACTTGAGAAAGAATACACTACAAATCCAGTGAGATAACCACGTCTCACTACAAACAAGCTGTTCTCGCAGAAATTTATGAAACAGGATAAGAACAAGTACGCCGGAACGAGGTATCACATTCCAAAGCTTTGTGCTATATAGTTTGCCAAACCCCCGAAAACCCGCAGGAGGGGTAGTGCTGAGTGCACCTCATGCGGTGCACTGTAAGCATTACTTACGGTTCTTTGCAGCGTGCCTTCGGCCCCTTGCTGCAACCCCTTTCGTTCTTTTTACTGTACCTCCTTTCATATTCTCTTTCTTCCATCTTACTTTCCACCCTCTCATAACACTGATTCATAGTACAACAGCGGGGTTTTCCTCTTCTTACACCTTTCAAACCTTTTTACTGTCAGTTTCCGTTTCAGCGCTGAATGACATCATAGGTCCAGTGCTTGGCATGGGCCTACTTCCTATATTCAAATCAGTTAAAACTCCCGAAGGCGGCATAATAAATATTTTCAAAACTGAAAAGTCATTCTAATCAAAGCGTTAATTCCCTTCTTTGTACAATCAGTCGAAATATTCTGATAATCAGGACGATGAGTCTTTGCTTTCAGGGGTCTTTGTATCTAAAAATATTAGGAAAGCCAAGTTAAGAGGTCAATTAACCGTTAAAATCATAAATCTGATTGTCACAAGGAGACTATATAATTCCGCCTATCAAGAAAAACCGCTAAACGAGCGCGGTGACAACGGGTCTAATTTTGGCTCTGGTACAAATGCACCTGAATTCGACTGACAATTATATATATTAGCTGAAACTGGTTCATATTCTTCTTTGTGAAGTAGTGTGACAGCGCTGAAATTGGTCTTCAAAACAATTTGTTTTTTCCACTCAAATGCTCTCAAGGTAAGGATCACCAACAGTAAACTACATCCTTAGACTTTTGAAACAACAAAATAACACCAAATCGGTGATGATGGGTTTATTCTAGCTATGATAAAAACGTATCTGAACTGGACAGATGGATAAGTAAGAACATTAATATATTTTTATCTATTGCACATTCATTAACAGCCCTTTCTCTGACTTCTCCCATCACTGCATCCACAATGATATCAAAAAGCCATGGAGCCAAACACACTTCTGTAGAGCACCCATTGTTACAACAAACCAGTCACTCACCCGTCTACATATTCTACCACACACTGATTCCATCATTCTTAAAATCGTCCATACGTCCTAAACTCCTAGAAAGCCTACACAATGCCTCTCTATAGATTCTCACTTGATCCACACAAACTGTTCTGTTTTCATCTTTGCCATCCGTTTTGCTTTCTACACCAATTAATGTTATGCTCCCATAATTCTTATAGGAGCATCTTAATTTTTACCTTCATACATTGGATGAATTTTTTCTTTCAACTATCCCTCATTCACATATACCTTCCAAATCCTTGTCAGCTACCACTGTACTGTAACACATCACTAACAATCCCATCACTTCCTGGTGTCCTTTCATTCTTCAACCACAGAACCTCCCTCTTCACATCACCAGTAGACAATTCCGTATGCACTCTCAACCTTACATTGCACTATCCCATTCTTGCATCAACCACCTCTGCCTCACTTTTTTCTTCCAAAATTAATAAATTTTCATAATGCTCACTCCATCGAAAGCATCTCTCCATCTCATGTTTGATTCTGATTTCTATTTATCCATAAACTTTTCAGTCTACACTTAGTTCCATGAAGAACAAATTGTTTTTCTTTCCTTGTAGAACAAATTGTTTTTCTTTAAATTCTTCCTAACCTTCTAACCTCTACTCTTATTTCTTACCTTCCTTCTTTCTCTGTCATCAAAAGTACCATTCCATCCCCCTGTATCCTATACATGATGTTTTACACCTAAAATACAAGTTCACAACAAGAACAGTAGTTTTTCTTTCACAAAACTTAATTTTCTCATCCCTCTCCATATAACTCCTACAACAAACATATATATATATATATATATATATATATATATATATATATATATATATATATATATATATATATATATATATATATATATATATATATATATATATATATATATATATATATACATATACAGTATATATACATAGATGGAAATTCAAAATTTCATTTTGATATTGAGAGCAAACTTGTCTATTTTTTTTAACAAAAACATGTAATAACATGGAGAGAGAGAAATTCAAAATTTCATTTTGATATTGAGAACAAACTTATCTAAAACAAAAACATGAGAGAGAGAGAGAGAGAGAGAGAGAGAGAGAGAGAGAGAGAGAGAGAGAGAGAGAGAGAGAGAGAGAGAGACTTGTTACAATCCTGAAAAACGCTTTCTGAGTAATGGCAATTTTCTGGAATTACAAATACCCTGACATCCAATACCACAAATATCCCAAACCACTTACATGAATAAGGAATATAAAAATGCTTTTTAAACACATTTCAAATAGCTTAAACATTTAAAAAATACTTGCAATTTAAGACTGAAATTTAAGATAAATGTAGTTAACCTAGATAATTTACACAAATACACACGCACATACACGCACGCGCACACACAAACTATATATATATATATATATATATATATATATATATATATATATATATATATATATATATATATATATATATATACTACTGTACATATATGTGTACATATAAACAGATAAATATTAAAGGCGTGTATATATATAAACATACATATATGTATGCATGCATGTATATATTTATATATATACACGCCTTCAATATTTATCTATCCATCTGTCTATCTATGTATCTATCTATATTAATCAAGAATACAAATAATTACTACAATTTATAACTTTAAAATAACAGCGCCTTTCCGAGAATGCAACTGCTATTCTACACAGTATGAGCTGCTCTTCCTACGAGTCTTTTGAATAAATGAATACAGAAACCCGATTTTCAACAATAGAAAACTCAGCAGATTTCTGAATTCAAAAGCTGGCCAGCCATGCATGACAAAAAGAATATGGAAGAGTAGTGATATTTTATTCATAACTTTATTTCCTTTGTTCTTTTGAAAAATCTGTATAGATAGATAAATAGATAGACAACTATTATAGAAGCGTGTACACACACACACACACACACACACATATATATATATATATATATATATATATATATATATATATATATATATATATATATATATATATATATATATATATATATGTATATACACACACACTTAATCCAAATATACTGTAACTGTTTACAGATAAACAGGGTCTGGATAATTGTTGAAACACCAACTTAACCAGGAAACAAATATATAAAATAACGCTGCTAATTTTTTTCCCCAATGGACCTTTACGAAGAAAGCAATATCTTTGGTGTGGTTATATCATGCATATACTAACACTTCACAAAACCGAATAAATTATTTTCGCAGCTATCATTTTTAGATTCTGAAATTCTATCATTTCTCTATACTAGTCATGGAGCATTTAAGCTTCTGAATAATTTTAAGTGGAATAGCACATTCCATCTCCATTTTTCTCTCGACCTCCCTGGAGGTAAAAGGGGTGTTTAGCGTTCTATATCAAATCTTGACTTGAATACTTGTCAGAATATACTTAAAACCAAAATATAGTCATAAACCCACAAAGCACAAATGATGCAGCATCTATATTTTTATTACCAGTACCGTATAAAATAAGATTAACGTTACATGAAAACAAATAATTTTTGATATGCGAAGCAATAGCTTTACGAAAGGGCCTTGGTGGCATTTCTAGCAGAGCCAAAAAAATGAGCATCAAGGAAGCTCCATAAGGAAGGTTTGGATGCTATAAAACCTCGCTTTATGATTCTCTGACCCGAGAACAGAAATCGTTTGGTCCAAAAAACGTTCTTAATGTTCGGCCGTTACTCAAATAGGGCCTATGAAATTGCACACGATCTCGTAGGAGATGACGGATCCGGTTACGCTACTTTTTATACTACTGTTATGCGACAATTCAATTTCCACTGAACGAGCAATTGTGTTACCGAAATAAAAGCCTATTTATACAATTTTTACCGCACATGTACTATTTCTGGAAACTTTTCTTGAAGTATAATTCTAGTGATAAATACTTTAGTCAATACTTTTTTATTTCGTTGCTTAGTTACTTAATAAGGCTATTTTTTTTTTAGAAAATAGTTTAAATCTCAAATCTACAAATAAAAGTCAATACTAATAGGAGCTGTCATTAGTTTATATTTTTAAGCTGAAAACCAATAGATGATCGTAAAATATAACAAGATTACAATTTCAAAGTGTTACGACTGGTATAAACATTTTCTACATTTAAAAAAGGCGATGATGTGAGTAATTACAGTCATACATATTGTAATAAAAAAATAATATTCATTTGGTCTTTTAAAATTTACGTTGTTGAGTAAGGAATGCGTTTCTGCAACTGTTGTTTGCTATACTTAAAAGCAATGTTTTGGACTTTTTAGTTTATTGTCCACAATATTTAGTTCGAGGCAGACGACGTGTTCTCTTTTCCATTATGTTTTACTTAATTAATAAAGAGTATCTTTGTTCCTATTTTTGGCTGTACAGTCGTCTTAGTAGGAATGTTTTTTCGCCCTTAAAAACGACCCAGCATGCCTTTTTTTGACCTAAGAAGTGACACTGGTACAGTGCATAGTCGTTAGTAAACTTTCGTGGGTCGCAGCAAGGGTGGCTAACGAGAAACAGAAGAGAGAAAACCCTAGATGTGAGTATTTGTTGCTCTGTCAAAATGTATACCAACGGAATGGGAAGCCCTTAAATCGGAAATCCGCACTCCTCTGCCCTGGAGTGAAACTATTTAGAAGACACTCACACGAATCTCTCTGTCATGTAATATATTCTTTGAATCACCATGTCTATTGAAATTTTCTTACTCTTAATTCAAGCAATATATATATTTATTTGCAACCAAAGTGTACTTACTCGCTTTTTGTAAACACCCAGCCCACAAGTTTTGAAACAAACTAGCTCTTGAATTATGGCTGTTAACATACACTCCCTCCACCTGAACCGATACTGGGCAGAATTTTTATTTCATGATATTTTACAGTAACGGAATTGAAAAAATAAAGTCTCCAAACAATGACTTTAAAAAGTCCATTCAAATTCCATTTCAAGACCAGTCTTGGAAAATTATCACCGTCTACATTCCAAGATTCTGCGGAGTTCCTGTGCCACATTTCAATTACAATTTATCAGTCCGAGTTACACCCAGCAACGTGTATTTACGATAATAGATTCGAGACGAGGGGTAATCAAATTCACTTTTTGTGCGTCTGCGGTTGGAGTGGATGGAAGTATTCTCTTAACATAAACTAAGAGGGTAACCGTTTCACGCAAATATTTATAGAGAAACATTGTTACACTCTTTCTGTTAACAGTGCTTCTGCTTCTTTACAGGCATAAAATTAGTTATGTGTCTGCTTTGTTTGGTATACATGATGCATAAAAATGATTTTTTTTTTACCTCCTCAGTAGTTCAAAAATTTTCTAATATCTAAGATTACCTATTAATCTGTAACCCTTCCCATTGTTTATGTGGAGTTCTTGGTCTTTTATCGTCCAAAAATACATGAGGGTTTGATACAAACTCCCCTTTACCCATGTCCATCTAAAATATTTTTTTATAAAATATTGTGTCGTATGTGCTAAGCCCACTACTCTGCCGTGATTTTATTTACTAGAGTTTTCACGAACAATATTAAAGCAATTAAGTGAATTACATTCCATTCTTTACTAAGGCTAAACGTTTAAACTAAGCAATATACATAACAAACATGCTTTTGAAAATATCAAAGACTGGAGGAGGAGATACCAGTGCATCCTTTACAACCTATACAAGCGTGTATGCGCTCGTGTCCCTTTGAATATATCAGAATTATAAAGCTACGCCCCCATCCACTTCTTAGCTTTCAAGTTTAGAAGCAACCAATGGAGCTCAAGCCTCGGGGAAATGAAGCTTAAAGCCTCTTTAATACGTAAACAAAAGATTGTGACAGGACAATCAACTGGGCCCCCACCCTACAATTCAGGCCCTTCAACAAAACATTTTCTTCCCTGTTTACTCAATTGTTTTCTGGAAAAGAGGCGGATAGGTTTTCAGACGTACAGGAGGCATGTGAGTGATAACGAGGATTTAGATGTGTATGTTTGTAACCGTGTTTTTAGTTGGGGTAATAGTACTGTATATGTGATGTTTTTTTTCTTTCCGAGTCGCTATATTTCTATCGAACTTACAATTTTAGACATCTAGTAATGGTTTTCAGTCTTCTCGTCGTTATCTTGTTTCTGTTTTATTTCTGGCATTTACTTGAAATGGAATTCAAACCCCTTTTGAAAATACATGTCGGCAGAATAAGAATATTACTACCTACAATTCCTTCAACATTTCCATTCCACGCTTGTACCTATCAGATATTTCGTTCATCCACTTTCTCCAACTTTTACCACTATTCAAGACTTTTCCTTTTCAAATTTTATTTTAGGCATATATATAAATAAATAAATAAATAAATAAATAAATATAAACATATATAATATATATACATATATATATATAATATATATTATACATATAATATATATACACGCATAGTATGTCCCACTCGATGAGACTATTAACATATTAAACAAAAGTTCACAGAGGCAACCAGGCGACCCCGTGTGAGTGTGTATGTATACATGGCGACCATGTCAGGAGCGGACAGCCCAATGAAGGATTTATTAACCATCCAAGGAAACAACTTACGAAGGACAACAAAAACTCTTTAACTATAAAATATAGTAACGGTGGAAAATGGTTGTTACAACTGGCGATCTTGCTAGGATCACACTGCATTGCAGTACAGCTGTGAATTGTAACGACCACCTTCGACCGTTACAGTTTTATACAGATCCTATTAAGACCAGGTTCTTTCCACACTTTCCTGATCTAAGCCACAATGATTTTCTTTTTATATATTCCAAAGAGCTGGATCATAGTAGTACAACTGTTGGCAAATGAAGAATACTGAAAGATGGAATAACGAAACTAAGCAAATAACTACATATAAATTTGTTACAAAAATAAACAATGTAAATTATAGAGAATCCCAGAAAAGCTGAATATTTAAGGGACAGAAAACTCACTCAACAACAAATACCCGGACACAAACCCCATTCGCCTCGCTAACTATCACTCAGTAAGTAGAAAGAGAGGAAGTAGTGAGATCAATCTTACACACTACTACGTAAACATAATCTATCAAAAGGCAGTGAGAGAATCAGGAAGAAGAGAACCTTAAACCTATTAATTTTACACTTTATGTAAGCAAACAAAGGAAATTATTTGCACTTTAAATGGAAGTTTTTTCCTTTAACTAAAAACACAAAGAAGGCTATATCCTTATGGTCAGCAGTGCATTGAAAACCGCTGCAATAAGGCTCCCCACATTAGCAGGCAAGAAACACTACACGCACACACACACACACATACACACTGCCGCGGTGAATACTGACACCAGTCAGTGGCGTCCAAAGTTCATACAACAGTAATGTATACAGCCCTCACAGGTGTCAAATTCAGAGCGATCATTTTCACGACTCTGAAGGAGCAGCACGGCTAGAAAGGCAGGCGCAGAGCTCTTATAAGACACCACAGGTGAAACAGGTAAAGCAGGTGAAGAGGGAAAACAGTGGAGAACTCCGGGAGGCACAGACACAAAACCTAAAGCACAATCCAAGAAGAGGTAATCCTCTGAAGGCAAAGGATCACGGCAAGCACCAAGGTGTCCCAAAAATAATCCAAGGTCATGATCTATGTCTATCTCCCAAAAGTACTGCCAACGTAAAGCCGTAAGTCAAGCTGTTCTTCCAACATTAAAGAGCCGAACACATACTCGAATACTTCAAATGTTCTTTCCATTTAAGGTCCTAAAGCAGCCCATACCAATCAAACATACTGGTCTTACATACCTAATCCTAGGTCTTACATGCAATACGTTCAGCAAAGACAGCAATCTGACACAGGTTGGTGCTGTGCGAGTGAGAACCAAATGGAACAAGGAGGTGGTCGCGCTGCAATTTATTCTTGTTCTCGAAGAAGAGACATAAAGGAAACAAACAAAACAAAAGTTATGGATGAGACTGACACCAAAAAAAGGCCTACATTTTCGCGTTGCTTTATTATAAGATGCAGTTCTTTCATCTCCCAATGATTATAAGAACTTTTATGAAACGTTCTCAGAGTTACTGGACTTAGTAGCACCACACATTCTAAGAATGGATAGCAAAATGAGAGATCCTATAACACCGTGTCGAAGACTTAAACGTATTACGGTTTCTTGTATGGGCCACTGTTCTGAGGACTTGCAATTTGCAACTGTACAAAAACACTTGGTAATAGTGTACTGAATACATGCAGCGTAATAATACAGGTTCTGTGTACATGCAGTGCAATAGCAAAGGTGCTCGAAAACAATCAAGGTAAGAATACATCTGGACTGCAAGGTTCCGTACTGTTTGCTCCTCTGGGGTACAAACTAAAGCAGACCTATTGCCTTTTGTATAAAACAGTACTGAATTTGTTTCTTACATTTCATAGTCATAATTTCAATACGGCCTAGCCCACCCAAAACATTAATCAGATATATGAGAACTTCCACACAGTACGTATTCATAGTCTTAGCTAATCTTATTACTTCTATTTGAGAAAAAGAAAATGAGTTTTCCAGTAAATAAGATGCATACACTATGAAAACTACAGGGCGAATATGAATTACAAACAACACATTAAGTTCTTTAGTCCTTTTCAACTTTATACAAGGACGATGTTTTCCTTATACCTAGGAATCTTCACCTGTGGAACTGCTTCCAGTGTTTTAATTCAAATAACCTGTGAATTTTCAATGTTAAGATGTGCATGCATAAAGGCACAACTGCAAATTCTGACTTTAGATTTTTCAGTTTAAGGATATACATATTTAATTCGATAAATGCTCTGATAAATAAGGGTGCAGGATGTTTGTTCCTTTTTTCAACTTTTTTATCACGTCAGTAAATTATTTATCCGAGAACTCCTACTCTGCTTTTGTCATTCATAAAATCTCACGACTTTCATCACGAGACATTTCGTCTTTAACCGGCACATCAGCACTGCAAAAAAAAAAGACGTAAAGTAATCAAACTATCTCGACTATGTAGTCATGCAGTCCCGAATAAAAATGTTACAAGAAAAACTAAAATACATTTCCCTCAAATTAATTTTAGATTTTCTTTTATAAATCCATTACGGTGGGATCACTGGTGAGGAATGGAATGGAACGGAATATAGAATTTAGGCCAAAGGCCAAGCGCTATCTGGGACCTATGAGGTCACTCAGCGCTGAAAAGGAAATCGGGAGTAGAAAGGTTTAAAAAGTGCCACAGGAGCAAAACCTCGCAGTTGCACGATGAAAGACGAAAGAAAGAAAATACAAATGGAGGTACAGTGAAGGAATGAAAGGGATTGCAGCTAAGGACCGAAGGAACGCTGCAATGAACCTTTCATGCGGCGTTTATTTATGTACCTGTTCGCAGGGTAATTTGTGATACGCTAGAGCCAATTCCTGTTGGTCTCTGTTAGAATACGATTTCTCCCTGGTAACCCACCATTCTCCGTAATGACCTTTACATTTCAAGGTCCCTGTTTATCAATAAAATGAAACCAGAGCTCTATAACAAATTGTCTAGAAACTCCACAGCAATTAAGTAATTTTATTTTTGCAATGGTGTTTGCTTGCTTACTTTTCAAGTTAGGTATTAATTTCAATTGCTTCTTTTCACGTTTTGGAATCACAATTTTTTAGTTTCAAGTTCAATTTTACTCCATTATTGCTTTTAATGAATTTATTAGATTTTATCCACTTAGTCAACCTAATTTACTTGTAAAGAACCATTTTTTTGTATTTTCAATTATTTGTTACTAATTTTATCGTTAATTCCAGCATGGTGAAGAGGTTATTAACCCAAAAATATTCTCCTTAGCTTTGGTAAAATTATTTACTATTTAGGATGAAGTGTGTATTATATATATGTATATATATATAAATATATGTATATATATAATATATATATGTATACATATATAAACATGTGTGTTTGTGTGTGTGAAGTGAGATCCTATGCATAAATCACCACCTAATCGAGATGGGACGGTCATCAAAATTCTCTCTCTCTCTCTCTCTCTCTCTCTCTCTCTCTCTCTCTCTCTCTCTCTCTCTCTCTCTCTCTCTGATCTATTCTTTATGACATTCGGCTCCTTCTTCAAAGTTAACGAAGCTTTTAGAGGAATCATGTTTTCGTGGTCCTCAATAGGAGACACCTTCAGCACCGACCATTTCTCATGAATTCCTAATCCGAAAACGCCAACTTCTGCTCGACTTCGAAAAACAGCATCTAGTCGAGAAATCTCCAGAGGCACCAAGTGTACCTTCAGATGATGATGTGTGCCAAGCTGCCTCATGGTACAGCAAGAGAAATGAAAGAAAAATGTATATCACTCACGGCCTTTTTTACTTTTTTGGACCACGATGAAATGAATTCCTGATTTTCAGAACCTTTTGACGTTCGAGTTTTTCGACAAATTGCCAGTTTCTAATCTGGGTCGTGAACCAGCACAGGAACCTCGGAAAGGAAAATATAAGCTACATCTCTAAAATAATTCTTTTTAAATCTGATCATTATGTGAATACCATTCACCAATTACGTAAAGATCTCTTAACACTGCTTGATTTAACTGCACCGTGTGTCCTTTTAAATGCTTTTCAACTCTTTCCTCCTCCTGAATTCTTTATACAGTCGGTTATCTTGACTTTCTTAGTAAAATATCCTTCTCAGAAAGTGTCTTTTATATTTTTCTCATTTGCATTCCTAAATTTTTGTCATCTACCATTAGTGTCAGAAACTCCCCAAGCAACGCACTTGGAAGGTGTGAAGATATTAAACTCCAGCGCTTTCTTTTACTCTACAAAATTACCAAGAAACTTATAACACCAAGGTTTTCAGAGACTTCTAATGAAATAGACTTTTCCATTTCATGACAAACTAAATTTTAACTGAGAACCAGACAAATTTATATGCCGGTCTTTCACGTGATTAAGATTTTAAGGAACATCATTAGTGGTCATAAAGGACACAATTTGCCCCATCAAGTTTTCCTGATCTCGTCCACAACAGGTTAAAGGGGACTTGACGGCTTTTTCACTTCTTCATCACAAGATTGGCTCTACAAGACACACACACACACACACATATATGGTGTGTGTGTGTGTGTGTAGAAATACCTATCAGTCAAATTCACTACTTACGTGAACAAAGGAAACGATTTCCTTTTATATATATATATATATATATATATATATATATATATATATATATATATATATATATATATATATATACTATCGGCATCTGGATTATCTTTTGTCGGAGTATAAACGGGTATATGCGTAACTTCTGTAAATTAACTATAAATACGAATTGAAAAGGAATGCGATAAAACTTGACTACATGATTTCCAACAAGCTTGTTTTCATTTAATTCCACCAACGTTAGAGTAAACTTTGACTTCAGAAAATAAGTTTGATTCCTTAATATCTAACCACCATCACATCCCGAAGTGAAAGCATCAATGCCGAGGCAATGAGATTATTACTGAAATTTAATCAGTTCCACACTAATCATCATGAAGTACAGGCCAGATAGCCCAGTTAAGCACGACCACAAAATATGGGCTACCTCAAGAATCCACGGAGTGGCCTTCTATAGGGTTACAATACAAAAGTACTACCATGACAGTCATTGTAACATTTCTTTGATCAAACATTATCACATGGTAAATGACTCATTTCAAGTCCCACTATCAATCTCAAGTATGGACTATTAAATTTACCCATGATAACTAATCTCATTCAGCCTAATGAGTATTTCAAGCGTGTAATAACACAAAAGTATACCAAAAAAAAAACAAAGAAACACTAAAACACTCTACTTGACTTAAAAATCCGTATTATTATTATTATCATTATTATTATTAATTATTTCCGGAGACACAACTATCTTTAGTAATAACAGCAGTAGGCTTCAGCTATTGTAGAGAACAAGTAAAAAAAAATTTGAATCCTAAAAATGCCGTCAAAACAAGGCACTGCAAATGAGATACGGGAAAGAAATGCAACACACAATCATCATAAACCTAATATCTGTATTATCAAGAAACTAAACCTGTCAGACTAAGATAAAGAAATTTTCGACTACTTAAAAACAAATATCCAAAGAGAAACGCCATAAAAGCTCGAAGAGATATAAACACACAAAAACACCTTTAAGGGAAATTCTTTATCAAAAAAAATTATTATTCTCACCAAAATTCCTATCGTATAAACTACTAACATATTTACCTAACCAACAACAAAAGTGTAAGTCAAGAAAAAAAAGAAGAAACAAATGAATTCACAATAGAAAACGCCACGTTCTTTACGGCGTGCCGTTACAAAACGTAATTTCACCTTTAATATGAAAGACGGGAATACAAATTAAGTGAAAAACAAATACGTGCGAGAGGCTGAAAGATTAGTTTCTACTGAGTCTGGAGTTAATTATAGCTGGAGGTTAGAGTCTTGGCATTCAAGGAGAGAGAGAGAGAGAGAGAGAGAGAGAGAGAGAGAGAGAGAGAGAGAGAGAGAGAGAGAGAGAGAGAGGAATGCGTACAATGAAGAGATGCAGGCAATTAATAACTTCCAGGAATTTCTCAAGAGCTAAAATTTTGGTGAAGAAAGATATTTACCATAATTTTCAGTCCTCGTTAACTATTGCTTTTATGAGAGGACGGCAATATCAGAGGACAAGGGAAGGGAGGAGATGACGTCAATGCATAAGATGAATCAGGTAAAGGATGGAGGGCAAGAAGAGCTAATTCACCTGCCTAAAGGTACATTGCAAATATCTAAGAAAAACACGTGACGATGAAATAGAAATTCTAACTTGAACAAATGAGGGGATATATACAGATTTTACACCAATACCATACGCTTGTTCAAATTGGTGGTAAATTTTATACTCTCAACACTAGAAAAATTTTTACAAGAATATTTCAATAAACTTCAAACCTTGACCTAATTGGAGATGCTGATATCAACAAAATCATTATACAAATCTGTAAATCTAAGTAACCGTAACTATCTGCAGAGTTTTGTTGTACATTTTACTTAAAGGATCATTAACAGAAAGAAAGAAATTTTCAAAATGTACTCAGAAGCTAATTTTCATGACTTAAAGCTTACGACGGGAAATGGACTAAAACATGCCTGTGGCACCAACTCTTTGTTCATCAAGACTTGAGATCAGTCATTTTCATGAAGCATATGTTGAACATGAATTCCACTTTTAATTATATCTTTTACACTTCCTTCTTGAGCAAGCTTAAAAAAAACACCACTTTAACCAAGAACAATAATGGGAAAGAAGTTGTATCAAAACTGAGTATTTTATTTTTATGCTAAAATATTTAGACTTAAATGAAAAAACATTTTATTCCACCAGCAGTGGATAGCACAATAAGACCACAATTCTATGCTCTACGTATTACTAAGTAACCAAGGTATGTGTCTATAACAATACAATCGTACCTTACGGTATGTTTACAGAATCATATTGAACTGAAGGACTATAAGCGAACCAAATAAAAATAATGGGCTACTTTACGGTAAAACCGAGGCGAAGAATGTAAGATTACGGTCGATGTATAGTGATTAAGGTTAAAGGGGACTTGACGGCTGCATTTCACTTCTTCATCACAAGATTGGCTCTACACACAGACACGCACACACACACACATATATATGTGTGTGTGTGTGTGTGTGTGTAGAAATGTCATTTAGCTATCAGGTACATAATTCACTACTTACGTGAACAAAGGAAACGATTTCCTTGTTATATATATATATATATATATATATATATATATATATATATATATATATATATATATATATATATATATACATATATATACTACTCGTATATATATACATATATATATATATATATATATATATATATATATATATATATATATATATATATATATATATTCAAAATGTGAAATATG
>NC_089761.1:50411772-50429272 GCF_040412425.1 Macrobrachium rosenbergii | reverse complement strand
GGTCTAATGAGAGGAACAGTCAAAGTCACAAGCAGGATCTTTCTTGCGTCAGGTAAAAACATCAACGTTCCACAGACAAATGACAAAATATTTCTCACACGCTAAGATAATCGACCATGAGAGTATCTTGTATTAAATTTCTGCCTAGACTAAAACGTAACCAAATATATACTTAAACCGAAAATTTGTTTTTTTTTTTTTTAAACACACACAAATATAACATACATACAAATATATACATATATATATATATATATATATATATATATACTGTATATATATATATATATATATATATATATATATATATATATATATATATATATATATATATATATATATATATATATATGTATGTATATTGTGTTTGGATGTATTCCTCACGAAAGCATAAAATAACATTTGACTGAGAAAGGACTCATAAACTTGAATCTTTCAAGTAAGTTCTTCGAGTGGAATTCAGCGAAAGACTAAAACAAAGCCAATTATACGATGGACAGGTTGAAAAAAAATTGAAAATCACATAGACTCAAAATGCATACGCGAGTGAAAATTATAAAAAAAAAAAAAGTCTAGTACGACCTGTAACACTATGCAGACATGAATCTTGGTGTGATATTAAAAATATGCCCGTAAGATTCTGTCGATTTAAGAACAAAGTCTTAATATGTAAATGGGTCAGATGGCAGGATAGAGTAAGAAATGATACCATAAGGGAAATTATGGAAGTTCCGCATGAAGATGCGATAATGATAAAAGCGAGATGGAGTGGCTTCGACATGCACACTGCACAAACTCTGAGCGAATAGTACAAAATAATGTCGGCTGGACTCCCATGGGCACCAGATGAGCTGGAAGACTCAGACGTACTTGGATGCGAACTAGGGAAAACGGGAGTTGGAGATGAGTGAAGATTTAAAGAAGATAAAGCACGGGAAAGATTTGAGTGGCGTCATACGACATTAGGGGTGGTGATGATGATGATGATGATGATGATGATGATGCTTGCAACCTTGTCGGTTAGGAAATTGTGTAGGGTACAGTTGTTTCTCTATTACCTTATACATAGGACGGGGAGAGCTTTAATATTTGAAATCCCATTGGTTGTGTAAACAAAATGGTTACTTATTGTTACATTACTGCTTCGGGAGTAACTCCTCGCAAATAAATGGCCAGTAATTGCTTATCATCAATCCAAGCATACATATCCATATTTTTTTTCCAATATTTAGTCGATTCCCCTAACAGAAGTTGGCTCCTGTGAAAAACACAATGGCCAATAGTCACATTCATACTTGAACTGCATGATCGAGTATGAAGGTCCTCCTACAGTAATACTTCCACAACATTGGCCCCCTCACACGCCTAAACAAAAGGCTAATCACCAGCGTATCGAGGACCCCTCAACACTGCGCCATTCACTCCTATTCTTGCGAGAATCTTCGTGGCTTCTGGATATAAATGCTCTTCATTTGCAACAACTATCTCCCATCATTTACACAACTCTTTATAGTTTTTCCTCTCCTCCTTCCCCCGAACACTTCTGAATTGTGCATTCATTTCAGTAACTTACCATTAAGCTTTCTTTCCACATGACTAACCCACCTCACAATGCTCTTATCCATCCTTTCATCAACACTAGAAAATTTTACCACTTCTACTTACCTCCACATTCCTCAACCTATCAATTTTTTTTTTACTGCATATACTACGGAAACATTTTTTCTCAAAAGTCCAAACACTGTTCTTACATTTTCCTTCAAAATCCTTCATTTCCACAACGGGGAGCTGAGCTAACCACCCCTATACACAATCAAAGCCTTCCCAATTTATTTTTTCACATAACCCCAAAGATTTCTTGCTTCACCTCTTCCGTAACACACCTCCTCCCTCATCCTACCTTAACCCATTATATTTACTTCCAAAAGTTTATAAGAATCAATCTACTACTTCCATTCCTCCACCATCCGTATTGTGATTCTGTGATCCATATTCCTGGTGTCTATTTGCACTTGTATGATTTGAAACAAGTGTGTCCGTGTTTACGGGTCATGCTTAATCAGCAGTGTGCAGTACGCATTGAAAGTCAGTACTTACGGAACTAACTGGGAACTAACTGATAAAAGAACGTAACTTGAAATTACTTTAATGTTTGTGTTTCCTAAATTTCATCGGAACTAGTATTATCCATCCAACCCTGTTAGGTCAAAAAATTTTTACCTCAAATAAATTACCTTGTTTTCCACTGGGAGTAGGGTAGATTGATTCCATCTTTCAAGGATATAAGGAAATCGTTCTTCTCTTACCAAGCCAGTTCACAATGTTTTGGCTTGTAGCCTTATCCTATATGCTCATTACAATTAAAAACAGCAATAATGATGATAATTAAATTTATTTAGTGACTTAAGAAAAGGTTAAGATAATAAAAATACCAGCCTATCGGAATGATCCTCTCTCTCTCTCTCTCTCTCTCTCTCTCTCTCTCTCTCTCTCTCTCTCTCTCTCTCTCTCTCTCACGGCTCCCACCCTTCTTATTCAACATCTGAGAGCACTTTCCTCTGGCCTCTTCCTGCTTCCACCCAAGGCGATTCTATTTCTCCATAAACGTCCATTCTTAATCCTTTCTTCCCCTCCCTCTCCCGTTCTTTCTATTCCCTCTCCAGCTCCTCCAAGCGACCTTTGTTCCCTTCCAGCCAGTATGTTACCAAATAAAATGTCACTTTATATTTGCTGTTTCTCGGAAAACTCGAGGTACCTTTTTTTCCCCCACTCTCCAAATTACAGCAATTTTTCTCAATTCTTGAAGCTGTTTTCTGACTACAGTACCGATGGGCCTGCCTCGATATTGTGATGTGTACATATACTCGTATATAAATAAATAATTGTGTTGAATTAACAGTTGAATAACGTGTATAAACGTCTGTACCCCAGTCTACGTACTGACGCAGTGAAGATGAGAAATAAAAAAATGTTTGTATAAATGCTAAATCAATCAACCCATCAATCAATCAATCATATATATATATATATATATATATATATATATATATATATATATATATATATATATATATATATATATATACATATTGCATACACACACACATATATATATAGTTTGTTGGGAGACTGTGACCCTTAAAAATTTAGTAAACAATTCAATTTAACAGTTGATGAAATAATTTATTCGGGTATCATAGTGACCTCTAGACTAATAACAGAAATACATCGATTTATAACGTTTGTTAATTTACTAATGCCAATCTGAGAGCAGATTAGAAAACTTGGAAAGAAAGGAATTTTTACAAATACTTAAAAGAAAGAGACACGGTTGACCTGGAGTCAAATAGCTGAATAATGTTAACCCGAATAGTCCACGATCACCCTTGAATTCAATTTGCATCTGGCTTCATCATTTCAATAACTAATAAGTTATTCCAAAGTTCCCCGACGATGAGGATACTCCGTTATCTTCAACTGTCGTCCCCTTTAACTTGAATAATCCAACTTTAATTAATCTTAGACGAACCAGAGAGAGAGAGAGAGAGAGAGAGATGAGACGCAGGGTGATCCGTGGCCTTCATTAGGGAAACCTCTTTGAAAGCTAATTAATTATTCCTTGGGTGATCGTCTGTATGTCATAACGAGTAATTCACAAATAATGAAAAATAAATACAGTGTGACTTTCAGAGACTCTGGCTGTGGAATTAATGATTAACGTTACGGTTCTTCATGTTATAGGATCTGTAATATCCAAATCAAACAACTTTAAACATCCACTTAATTATTTAATAAATATAATCAAAATATGATTTTTTGTTGTTGGAAGCTCTAGCATCTAACAAACAAATCTTCCTTTCAGTTATGTTATACTTAATCAGAGCATATTGCCGTATCTGGTCGCTTGGTCTCCTCAGGTGCCCAACTAGTTGCCTTATGCCAGGTGGTGTCCATTTATACAATGTTCTAGAACTTTAGCAAAGCAATGTGTGTATATATATATATGTGTGTGTGTATATTTATGTATATATATATGTACCTGTATATGTGTATACATATATATCCAAATTATCAGTTTTATGGAAAGTTTTTAGCCTTGCATTTTTGACATAATTATAGGCACTCCAATCTCTGTAAGTGGTTAATAAGTTAAAGGTCCTACTAATTGGTTAACAGTAATGCTTACAAATGATGAATATTATTATTCCCTATCGTATATGTAGCCAAAAAGTGTGCTATAACGAAAGCATATTATTCTGTATGAAATACCAGCCAATACATATAGAGAATACTTTTACTCATACGTAATTCACAGGAAGAAATATTTTGTAACGGGCGAGCACACACAATATATATATATATATATATATATATATATATATATATATATATATATATATATATATATATATATATATATATATATATATATATATATATATATGTGTGTGTGTGTGTGTGTGTGTGTGTCATTTGTCCGTATATGTACGCGTGTGTAATATATCAAATGATGATATGAATATTCAACTTCATATGTGTAAGAAATAACTACAACAACTAAAATGAGATCTGATCAGGTATGTGACGTAATATTCGACTGTGAAAGGAACTAGGCCTCCGCGCTCATTAAGATGCCCGTGTGCTATTGTTCCCCTTGGCTAATTAAATTCTTTTACAATGAAAGCTTTCTACCAAACAAGTGCAGTTAAACATCAACCTTATTTATTTTCTTCTGATTTCGTGTGAAGAGGAAAATTCAAATGGGAGAAATTTAGCCCCTAATGAACATGGTGAAAATGAAAAATGCCTTACTTTCATCAGATCAACAAAATTATTTTTACAGGTTGGGAACAAACAGTTGATGAAAAGATTTAAAATAAGCAACAATGGCAGTTGTACACTGGAAGATACCTAACTCTTTTCATGATAATAAAGGTAATATCCTCTGTTTATCCTTTCCAGAGGGTAAGTCTGGAAGCATTTAATAAGCCTAATACGACATCAAATGTCAAAAGAGTGACGATTAAATTCACCTGTCTGAAAGGAAAAGCAAGTCCCTAGATGCCACACACCTTGTCACGCAACAACTACCCCTCAGTAACATCGGAAAATCCCGAGCCAGTTTCTTGTACTTCACTGAAGTACACGTCAGAGGACTTGGGTTCAACAGAAATAGCATCGTCTAGAGGAAAGCTCCTTCAACACGGACTTCAAACACCATGTCAATGGGATGTCAAAAAACAATCTTGACTCTCAATAATCCAATATATCATTTCCCAAACCTTAGACAGAATCAAACCTTCCCCAGAGAATAATGTCCTTTCATCAGCTCCCATAAAGACAGAACAGTAAATAGCGAAAGTAACGGTATTTTTTTATTTTTATTTTAGGATTTATAACTATTGCTCGCATTATTGAACATTCTTTTTACTTGGCATTCTTCATGCGATAAAACCACTGAGCCCTAGTAGTAAAATAAATTAATAATACTTAAACTGTTATTTTCATGAACATTTTATCAGAAAATAACTTTCACCAATGAAAACAATAAAGTATTCACTTACAAGTTTCATATACAAAGAGCGAAAAAGTATTTGAGGCTACAGAATCAAAATACTCTAAAACATGAAAACGGCTAAAACTTCAGTCTAATATTCATCAATCAATGACAAATTTTAGAAAAGGAATTATTGTAAAGCCGCAATAAATAATGCTGCAAACTAGTATATAAAAATAAAACAAAAACAAATTTACCAACTACAATCCCCCCCTACCCTCCATACATTCCCCACAGTACTTAAATTGATATCCAAGGCTAGTGGTATCAATGCAACACTGACTGCATGGCGTGTTCTCAATAGAATGGTCGTTACATGCCCTGTTACGTTTCACGCACTCACAGACCATTCTCCTGTGATTTGAAGCTTCAGACATCTGGCAGAAAGGTCCCTTTGACAATGATGCAGTTGACTGAACAATACGTCTTGTCTTGCAAAGCCTATATCCAAATTTACAGGCGGTTTATGAAAGCTTTGCTTAGCCTCATTAGGTTATTAATATCTACCCCATGGAGGGGGATGGCTATAGGTGTTACCTTTCTGTTCCCATCTCATAAGACATACAATATAATATATATATATGTATATATATATATATATATATATATATATATATATATATATATATATATATATATATATATATATATATATATATATATATATATATATATATATATATATATATATATGTATATATATATATATAATATATATATATATTATAATCTATAACTTTCAAATATCGAGCAACAAATACCCATTCATATCGAATTCACTTTATCTTTGGAAATAATTTTCACATAAAGAGAATCATAATATCTAAGAAAGTGCATCTCACCGGCCAGTATTTGAACTTATGCCTTTTGGATCCGATACCGAGGTGGCTGAGGACATATCCACTCAAGTTGACCTAGGCAGTCAGGTATCTGATGATCAACTGACTGTGTGGATCACGGAGGTTTGAAATAGGTTTTGAAGCCACCCGTATAAAGGAAATGGAGTATAACTACAGATAAATTATATATATATATATACATATATATATATATATATATATATATATATATATATATATATATAAAATATATATATATATGTGTATATATATATATATATATATATATATATATATATATATATAATATACTATATATATATATATATACATACATACATAAGTCTATATCATATCACTTGAATACATTTTTATTACATCCTGAAAAGCATTAATTCCACATGAATTCCGTGACACTTCTACACTGCACCTTGGAAAATGTTGCGATAAATGAAACAAATAAAAAATGCGCCTTAGTTTCTTAGGCACAATCGAGTTTTCTGTACAGCGTATAATGCTGTATGAAAATTTCAGCCACGACCCATGGAACTCTTAGCCGCGGCCCATGAAACTCAGCCACGGTCCGTTGGTGGCCTCAGCCACGGCCCATGAAACTCTGCCATGGTCCGCTAATGGCCTGTGTTGTTGGTACTTATAGCGGTGCCAGAAATACGATTATGGCTATATTTAACCTTAAATAAAATAAAATAACTAATGAGGCTACAGGGCTGCAATTTGGTATGATTGGAGGGTGGATGATTAACATACTATTTTCTAGCTCTCTAGCCTCGGTAGTTTTTAAGATCTGAGGGCGGACAGAAAAAGAGCGGACGGATAGACAAAGCAGTCACAATAGTTTTCTTTTACAGAAAGCTAAAACTGATAATCGAAAATAACGCCGCCTAACTATATTCACACAATATTTGATCTCAGGGAGCTACTTCCCTCAAACTAATACGCACCAGATGAAGAGGAAAATAGAAAGTCCCCGGAGCCCCTCTAAATGACAGCTGTTAATAGCGCGAGGGAAGGTTGATGGGGGCGGAACTTGTGTAGGAGGGTGAACGGAAAAGAATGGATATTACGTGAGCTGACGTGTTATCATCCAGATTCCTTCTATTCATTACCTTCCTCAGAACAGTCCGGGTAATAGGTGGGAATCGGTGTAAAATTACACATTTATGTTTCTTTCTTATCAGCAAATGTTCTTTAGGTTGCTTTTAATGTTTTATTTTAAGAGTGGTCTTCTATTGTCATAGACAGTAAAGATTTACCATTAAACTCTGTTGCTAGATTAACTGGATAACCAAAAATTATAATAGGTAAAATCTACTATACCCAAGATTCTGTGCCATTTAAAATATATAATAAATGGAAACATGTATCCTGTTTTAAAATAAAAAGTTAATATTTTACGCCAGCCACATCGTTCAAAGAAAAACTGGTATTATATTATTCTACAATACAAATATTTATTACATTTACTGTATTAGATTTCTCTGCATACAATAAAACCTACTTTCTCTTAAGGTCGACCACAAAATTATAATGAAAATTTAAACCAAAAGACACTGATACACCAATGTTATCTTGTCAATGGGACAAATGATATCTTGTTATTTTCACTGACTATAATTCCTTTCATCATCAAGACGCACTAAATCCTTGTAAAACTGCCAGTAATGCTCTCTATCTAAACCATCCCATCTTGTTACTTACAAAGCAAACGTTCTCTGTTAAGATGTTGCCTTCCAATGACATATCTAAGACTCCTTGAATCTACATGTCAACAATACTCAATATTATATAAAAAGGTCGCATTAAAAAATCAAAATAAACTAAAGGCATCCTATCTGGTATAATGCAAAGCATTCATTCTCAAGGTGGTCATATGACCCCTTGGAAGCCGTACTACATTTGATAGGGCCTTAATTTCAGGAGATCTGATAACTGAACTGATTAAATACCTAAGTTGCAACCGTCATTCGAGTCAACATTTCCTTCCTACCTATAGCATCAGTATACTGAAATATATTTTTAATTTTATATGAACTGTATCTATCCTATCAAGAGCTGATGCAAAAATTCATGAGTTTAATTGATCTCCAATTCAGAGAATTTCAAAAGATTTGTGGATCAAGAGTGACCATCCGAATGAATTTACAACGCTCTGGGGAAATGTTTTTATCGGCAAATTTGGTTGGCTGCTGATTCAGCGAGGTAGTTTGAAAAAACCTGAGAGCAGAATTAATATAACAAGAGGTAACCTCCGATAGTCGGTGCATAATATGGAGCCCGATACCATTGAAACTTGCAGAGAAACTATGATTTCAAGATCGCATTGGACCAGAGAGATTTTTAAATCCATAAAATCTACTTTTTTTTTCCTTAAGTTTTGCCCTGAATGACGGAATGGTCAAGTTTTCTTGGTGTTTAATAACAAATCATTTTCTGTTTCTTTGTTCGTGTTATGTTCCTGTTTGACAGCGGGCCCTATAACAGGAGAAGAGCTCCAAAAGGGGTCATGGAAAAAAAAAAGTGATGGTGGATCATGTAAAGTACTCGAGACCCTTACTCTCGGGGTTGCAGCAGCGCCCCACCACTCTACAGAATCAAGTACCCCTGGGAATTTAACCAATATAACAATCCCGAAGTTTCAATGGTTCCCGAACGCAATGTGACTCGAAAGCCAAATTCTCCCACACTCATGTGAATGTTCTGTATACACAGACGTGAACAGAGAGAGAGAGAGAGAGAGAGAGAAGCGTAACCACCAATGTATTTAAAATTAGGCATTCTGGTAGGCTTATTTGCCTCTGAGTGAGCAAGAGAGAGAGAGAGAGAGAGAGAGAGAGAGAGAGAGAGAGCTAAACGCTGGGGCAAAATTATGCTGTAGGAAAGATAGGCCCGATTCCCTTATTTAAATGAAAATGAAACGACTTCTAAATACACCGGAAAACAAGCTCTAGGGCATCAATTTACATACCGAGAGCGCTGGTAGGATTTTGACCTCTTCCAGCGATAAAGAGTAAAAATAGAACTTACTCCGTCTCGCAAGGCTATGAATATGCAAATTCTTACCTCTTCATTTCATGGCTTGTGATACGGGAACGTAATGAGAAGAAGAGAATAAAAAAAAAAAACTGGAAAAGAAGAAAATTGTAAGCCAGTAATTGGGTAGCCATTAGGTGGGGTTTCTTCTTTCCACTGTGCATATTTGAGTCATTTCTGAGAAATTTCAACAGATTAACTTCAAAAACTATCTTGACTGGCGATGACGTATACGAGCTTACTCCCATTTCTCGAGTGATTTATATCCGAAAATTATGATTAATTTACCCTTTTCATCACAAACCATCGTATTTAATAAGTTAATTTTGAAGCATTAGTACCTTACCTGGACGCCTTTTACTGCCGTAAAGTCCTAAAATTTACCTAGGGATTTAAAGAAATGAATATTCACTGATCAAATTATAAGGATCAAAATCGGTTATTCACTGTCATTGCTTTTGTATAACTTTAACTGGATTTAAACATCACACCGACCAGTTCGAACAAGTCTGTGAAATTCAAATAAAATTTAAAGCTTTTTCCACTTTGTTTCCCTTGACAGTTTAAGACTTTGTTCAGAAACAAATAAATTAACATACTACACCGCTCCCAAATAAAGAAAATCATTTCATGTCTCAGTAACAGAGAGCGAAAGGGAGACTAAGCAGGGTTCTAATACTGGAAGCAGAAATGAGCAAACACTGTAAATGAAGCACTAGTAGGAAGAAGCACGGATCACAGCTTGAGTCCCAAGGAACCAGGTACACTCACTAAATGCAAACAATATCACCAACATGAATTGCAAAACGAATGGGAACCAAACAAAAATCACACACTAATTTAGAGCAGCAAGGTTTAGGGGATCGGAAACCATATTTTTTTTAAAGAAGAAAATTAAACAAAATGAGTTGAAGAACGGCTTAAAATGAGAAAGCGATAAAGATTTTGCAATAAACAAAATAAATATACTGTATATCATAAATTAAACATGCCGCCATCAGTATAAAACTTTAAAGATTAAGAAATAATATAAGATCAGCGGTAACTTTCAATACAGGATACCCTTCAAGAAAAAGAACTCACTAAAACACTATAAAAGTAGTCAATACGATAAAAAAATACATAGACGAATAAAGCAACGATATAAACTAAATACAGATAGATTTTCAGGGATAAACAAATTGCGAACGTGCGCTATCTCTGGAACTGGCAGCCCTGTTGATGGCCTGAACAAGGGAACACTTTTGGCAAGAATAAATACAATGCCTGTATTGGGACACAAAAAGTGAAGAACAGCAATCTCTAGGCTAGAATACTGTCGACACTTTGAAGAAAGGCATCACTGCCTCTCTTCAACAGAAATCCCTAAACCCATTGAGACGTTTGGCATGATTGAAATTCTTGAGGATTCGGGTTGAAAGAAGAGACAGCGAGACAACGTGTCATGTTGCAAAAGAGCACTTGATGTTGAATCCTGCACCAAAAACTTGAATAGAGAACGTATTCAAAACCAGGTCTTCTCTTTGTCCGAATACTCAACTTCCTTTACAGTAATTTTGATTCCTCAGATGATTTTCAAATTGCAGGACTGGTTAAAAGCAGTCGTAAAATTAGTAATTAGTGCCTGTCCAGTGAAGAGAGTAACACCTAATTTTCTTGCAGGCAGTACAAGAAGGTGCTGTAAAGAACTTTAATATCTGTCGATCCCATAAACGGCTTCTTAACAAGGAACAATAAAATATCCAGCACTTAACAGAGTAATTAACTATAAATTCATACAAAACATTAAATTTTGGAGAGTCACAGGGAATAAAAATATAACGTTTTACTTATCGATAGAGTAATACAAAACATGGTTTCAACAAAACTTTGACGACAACACACAACCTTTTGCACGGATGTCAAGAATGATCCAGTCACACATCAGAAATTTTACGACGCAATGAAGTAAAATTTTTTTTTTTTTTTTCGTAAAAAAAAATTATCAAACATTAATTTTACCTGGTTTACGTCGCTATCAACACTGAACGGTACTCTGGTGTGAAGTGGGTAAGTAGAATGCCAGAAGGGTTACACAAAGAGCAACATCTAGAATAATACTGTTTTCTGTTACAAAATAATGTTACATCGAGAAATCCTCGCTAAACTTGTTACCTGAAGGAAAACCTTACTCTGACTCTACATTTACACGAAATTCGAAAACAAGATCTGATACGGAATTTTCGAAAATCCTACAGAAATACCGATTGAGGTTTTAGTTCGGTATTGCACACACGTCAACGAGAAACTGGAAAATCCCTTTCAAAATGTTAGGTTTCTTGTTGATTAATACATATTCCTTTTCCAAATAGGGAATGCTATTATCCTGCAGGAAAGGTAGAAAAAATAACAATCCTATTCAAAGAAGAAATACATTCACTTTGAGCATTGATGTTGATTATTATTATTATTATTATTATTATTATTATTATTATTATTATTATTATTATTATTATTATTATTATTATTATTATTATTATTATTGTTGTTATTATTGTTGTTGTTGTTTTGTTGTTGTTGTTGTTGTTGTTGTTGTTATTGTTTTACTGGCGTTCGGTTACGGTATCGACTTTGAGCAGAGCCGATATATTTTCGAGGCAAGCTAAGCTTGTGAGTATCTACTATGCACTGCTAGAAACAATACTTATAAGATTGTAAAAATTTTAAGCAATCTAAAACCAATTACGTTCACACTCAGCATGAATATATGTATATCAAAAATAAGTTAGGCAAAACACCATCATAAGGTTCATATTCACATCTTCCGATATATAATTCTATTACACGGATACTATGAAAAAAGATCAATATTCAAAAGCATAAAGGTAACTCATACTTCATTTAGCTAACCCGTAAAAAATATTTACCATCAAGAATTGGGTCATTGCAACACGCCTTAACATCATTAACGGAAGATGTTGGAGGTTTCCATTATCAAGAACAGCAATCTATCAACATAAAAAGCCAAATCTTTTGGGGAGGACTCTAGATGTGCTATATTGAAGATTTTTTATTCCAAAAAGGTGTGCTAAATCATTTGGAAGCTGTTTAGCACAATCATTTACTACAAGTAATATTATATACTAGAATACACAAAAATTCAAAGGGAAATATCAACAGGATCAGACTCTCCCCACCCCTAACCCTCACCACAAAAAGAGTTTAAAAATTAGTCAAGCGGTAAGTTACCGGAGAGAGAGAGAGAGAGAGAGAGAGAGAGAGAGAGAGAGAGAGAGAGAGAGAGAGAGAGAGAAACGGCAATTCAAATTGTTCAGTCCTCAGCACTAACGCATAACGTTCTGCATACAAAGCTAATCTAATTCAAGAAAATACGTTTGGAATAAAGATTCTACGAGGGACGCATGACAAAATGTAGGTCAACAACAACGACGACAACAGCCACAACCACCGACCAGAGTACAGCTGAGTAAACTTGCCAAAACATCGCGCAAGCAGAAGCGAGCGCACAAAAGCAAAGCTATATATAGTAACGAACTTGCGAATAAAAACAATACATCCAGAAGTGCACTTCAAGAGACAATACGACAACAGAAGAAAATGCGAACATAAAATGTCAAAGTCAAAAAGGCCTCACACTGGATGCGAGAGAAAACCAGGCTAATGGTGGGTATTGTAAGCAGCATCTCTGGAGGAACACCAGTCGCTGGGTCTGTCGGGAAAGTTTTGGGATAAATAAAACTACAAGAAGGGGGACGAACGGGGAGTCACCCGAGCGATAAGCTCACAGGGTCGCAGAAGCAGTGCGCACGCGCGTGCGCGTTGAAATGATGGAAAATTGGTATTCTTACTCTCAGTTCTCACTGAACTTCCAAACTTCTCGTTTACTTTCACCCTGTTCACTATCATAATCTTCACCCATGAAACCCAGCGCTTAAAATTTTATAACATAATATTCATAATATTATTTTTTTTTCTTCGCTTTAACGTGCTTTTTCCCATTTTTATATAGGGTAAGCACGATGCCTTCTTTTCGAAGGACTTTGATTTGGCGTTGGGGCAGGCCGTAGCCTCGATCGACTGCCCTGCCTGACATCGCTTAGACCCCGGTAACGATGTCAACGTGTATCATACCTATCCGTTGATTACACACGTAATCCCGGGGTGTCTACCCGGATAGCAAAGTGTCCGCCTTCTCTGACCAGTCGGCTGCGGATTTGAACCTGCGCCACGGACCTCTACGAAGTCCTAGGCTACTGCTCTATCGACTGAGCCATCGAGGCTCTCAGTATTCATAATATTATATATGTACCATAAATTACGTGGTGGGAATTCATGTATATAATGTTGGATGACCTTAACTATGGGCTACAGCTACATGGAAGATATTGCAGAGGAATGATAAGCAATAAACACAACTTCCAACAACACAAGTATGCAAATAATGTAACTTATTATTATTATCATATGTAAGTGTGTGCGAAGATTACTTGGCTAAAAGTCTGTCCGGACTTCATCTGAATGACTGCCGGGCAATTCCACTTTTTTCATAATACTTTTGCGGAAAATAAAATTAACGGGAGAGCGACGTTTTATTAATATGAAGAGTTTACTAGCATAAAATAAAAACTCAAATTCATCTCGAGGAAAATGATCCGTGAAGGTTACATTTTGACCAGCTAGGAAAAATGCACCTGGATATATAAACAAGAGGTGTCGAGGGCCGCGAATGCCTAACAGAAGAGGAGAATAGGACGAAAAACAAACGTTCTCTGAAAATCCCACATGCTTGTATACGATCACAGTAGCAGTATCTAAACACGCAGTCAAGAGTACACACGTATGAGTTTGGAAAAAAATAATTTTTCATTACTTCTTTCATGACCACATTTTGTTTCAAATAATTATGAATTATGAACACGGAGTTTCCATAGAATGGGAAAGTAAAGGGCATGTATACAGCTCCGATCCTTCCTCCTAACCAAAGTGATTTCAGAAAGTGAATGGAGTAATCTGAAACGTGTGGCCTTCAAGAACTACATCAAGAGCATATCTTACGATTATGAAATACCGGTTAAATATTATGTAACCATTTTCAATTTTAATCAAATGAATTGGGTATCAGGCCAATCATTTAGTTGTATAACAAACGACAAGAAGCTGTATCAAAATTCTCTTCGTAATTTTGTTTTTCGATCACTAACGTATACAAGATATCAATGTATCCTCAATTATTCTATGACTAAGATATCTATGCAACAAAAAATATGAATAGATTTAAATTGTGTGTTTTTACGCAAACAATACACACACGTATAAATATATACAAGTGTATATATACATATATATATATATATATATATATATATATATATATATATATATATATATATATATATATATATATATATATATATATATATAAATATATATAATATCATATAACTATATATAGAGAATGCCAATGATCGCAATAAAGCTTTTTGAGGGAATCCAGTTCCACAATTTCCCTTGACCGTCGTAAAACAGGAGCTACTTATACGGCCGATCAAAGTCCTTCCAACTTCCTTTTTCTCCCTTCCGGCTCTACAAACAAAATTGAGGAAAGTTTGAAAGGTCAGAAAAAATACTCCAGACGCCGGAAATATCCTTTGATTTACGCCTACTCCCTCTGGTTGCTATTTTTAGCTCACGGCCTTCCGTTGAAAAGTCTATACCGTACTTGCCTATTAATTCTGTCAATCAAATTGTCTATCAAAAACATTATAAATGACTGCTCCATTGAGAGATGTTCAAAATATACATATGTATTGAACAACATCGTAATAGTGATTAACCGATTATTTTCAAATTTCCTTTCCAAAGAAAGTAAACTAATTTTCAATCTGCAATTTCGCAAGGGAAAGAACACTCTTCGTCACGTAATTATGGAACAAGAGAAAGACAGTAAGAAAATTCAAGTACATGAACATACCTGTATGGAACATTTCTCCTCACCAAGTGTCAAACGTATATAAAAACTCGTATATAAAAATTCGTATAAATATATTCCCTTCATGGATGCCATAAAAAAAATTTGACTTTTAAAAGAAACCCTGAAAGGTAAAACTTTTGAGAGGAACAAAATGACTGCAAATATAATTCATATGAAACAAGACTAAATGGCCACTGACTTACAAAGCAAACTTCAACAGAAATGGACCCCATTAATGAAAAACAGGTCAAGCAGATTCCCACTTATGAAAAGCAAAAATGACGACAAAAAATAACTAAAAATAACTAGCAATTATACCCCTAGGTTCCTATAAAAAACCGAACTTGTGCTGCAGAAATAAATAACTCGTCATATGGAAACGTTATTTGTTCATAAAAGAAGCAACAATGTTTATATACATACATACATACATATACATATATATATATATATATATATATATATATATATATATATATATATATATATATATATACATATACATACATATACATACGTATGTATATATATATATATATATATATATATATATATATATATATATATATATATATATATATATATATATATATATATATATACTAGCTGACCAACCCGGCGATGTCCAGGAAAACTGAATGACAACTGATAAACTCTCTCTCTTCTCTCCAACTCTCCCTCACTCTTTCCCTCTTTCTTCTCCCTACTACCCCCTCTACTTTCTCTCACTTCCTCTCCTTCTCACTCTCACTCTCTTTCTCTCTTACTCACTTTCTCCCTTTCCTGTTAAGATAAGTTGCTTCAATTATATTACCCACCATTTTTGACATTTTATATTTCACCCCTTCTCACCCCTCCCTCCTATCGGGGCTGAACTTGGACTTAAAAGGGCATTGGGCATGTCACTATTCCTCTAAGCAACCTCTAAAACTATGAATTAGACACTAATATGTCATTTTTTATATTTTATTTTTCGCCCCTTCTCACCACCCCGCCTTCCTATCGGGGCTGAATTTGGACTAAAGGGCATCAGGAGTGTCACTATTCATCTCAGCAATCTCGAAACTATGGATTAGACACTAATATTTATAGTTTTCGGTTATTTTTACATGTCACCCTTCCAAACACCCTTTGGTGCCAGTGATATCTTACCCCCACAGTATTCTTCTCTAGATAGTAAGTCATATGTATACGATGTGTTTCAGAGTTATGCTGGAACATACAAACGCACACACATCCATTTTCATATATATAGAAGATATACATATAATAGTACAGCAATATTTTACAAAATACATTAAAACATTCAAAAGTTTCCTACAGTATCATGTTATTCGGACAGCAAATCTTGAAAAGACAGGTAAAAAAATGAATGTATTGTTGAAATGTTCTTAATCAACAGGTTAAGTATGGTTTTGCAGCGTCCCATTGAAAAGAAAACTATTGTTCTTCTTATTTGCTCTCTTTTCTCTTCTTTTTGTTGAATTTTCTTGTTAGTGTTGCTATACTACATTTGTTTAAAATACATTAAAAATAGAAGGCTAGTTAGTCTGTTTGTTCTCAGGAATTCAAAACGCAACACATGTTTTATACTTTTGTCCGACTTTGAAGCAGTGCCCAATACCAGATATTTTTAAATGAACCATGCTTATAACACTTATATTATTCGAAACAATACTAAATCTGAAGGTCCAGAGAAAATTAGGTCTATATTTTCACGAATGAGCATATTAGGAAGTGTATCCAGTGAACAAAGCAAGGCAGTGTCCCTATCCTATCTTATGCATACTCTTAACTGCTGATTCAAGGATGAGCCAAAGTGCAAAAACCGTCCACAATATTAGCAGTTTCGTGGCAAAGTTATAACTCTCAGTTCTATTAAAATAACAAAGTTACTGGGCTATTTATTTTGCCCAATTCTATATAATAATGTTGCGTTACATAAAGTCAAGGGAAGGACTGCTGGGAAGGAACGCCATATATATATATATATATATATATATATATATATATATATATTATATATATATATATATATATATATATATATATATATATATATATATATATATATATTATATA
>NC_089761.1:50399272-50409272 GCF_040412425.1 Macrobrachium rosenbergii | reverse complement strand
TATATGGAAGGACATAAAGAAGCAAAATAACAGTCATCACAACATTCTAAAGACAGGGTAAGTTTGCCTAATTCATTCTCTGACTCGAAGCAGGTAAAATTAGAAACTCTGTGGTAAGAGGCTCTCTTAACGAATCACTATGTGCCAAGTGTACAACAGCTATTGATTTACGTATGTCCCATCTTCTGTGACGAAGGAAAAACCCTTTAGGGGTTGATGTGAACTTCAAATGCCGAAAATAACAGAGCACAAACACACACTTTATATATATATATATATATATATATTATATATATATATATATATATATATATATATATATATATATATATATATATATATATATATATATATATATATATATATATATATATATATATATATATATATATATATATATATATATATATATGATATTTGATTTCATGACCCATTCAAATGGAGTCCAAAACAGCGTGATGAAAAGCACTGATGAAATTTTTGAACTCAAGCGAAATAATACGGAAATCCCAGGAAGGAGCAAGATAAGAGAGAAAAGAGCAAGAGAAAGTTATTACGTCATAAAGAAGGTGATACGAGGTCAAGAGGGAAGACAACGATAGGCAACGGAGGAGGGGGAGGAGAGATGGACGAGGGATCAGCACGTTGAAGAAAAGGGTACAAAGACATTACAAATGGGGGCAACTTAGCCGGGTGCCAATGAAAGGTGTTTTTATTAACAAAGGCTTTGTTTTTAAAAACGTGTACTTGAATGGATCACTTCGTGAATAAAACGTCAAAGAACTACATAATTTTGGGAGACAAGTATGGTTCTTCCTAAGCACCTTGACCATCAAGTGTTGGAGAGATATCTTGATATACAGTAAAGTAAAAATTAAATAATAAATAAAGCGTGGTTTGATGAGATCTGACCTTGAATAGAAGAGTGACAACAATAAGTTGAAGCGAAGTTCTGGCGAGATACGGAAAAACACGATGGACTGTAAGTGACATAAAACCCAGGAAACTAACGTATAAGAAGGGAGGTGAGTGGCACAGTATATAAAGGAAGTTGACGTGCAACTGGAGTTTTCTACGTAGATATGACGCTATGACAATTTTCTGTGCAGGGGATTCATCCCTCAATAAACAGGCAAAGAAAGAGAGAGCACGGCAGTGACTTTTGTCTTGTGTCTGTAAAATACATATAATGGGCATGATAGTTTGTCACTTGTTTGACAAATGACGTTTTTATATACGAAACACTAGTTCATTTTGTTAAGAAACAAACACACCAAATTGGAAAGAAGTGTGTTTTATATCCTGACCAAGATTCGACCCTATATATATATATATATATATATATATATATATATATATATATATATATATATATATATATATATATATATATATATATTATATATATATATATATATATATATATATATATATATATATATATATATGGGTAAAAGCACGTTAAACGAAGAAGATATATATATATATATATATATATATATATATATATATATATATATATATATATATATATATATATATATATATATACATATACATATATAATATATATATAATATATATATTGTGTGTGTTTGCGCGTTTTATGAGCGCAGCAGGCAGAAAATTATAAGAAAGTACATATTTACACATGCACGCAAATTATGATGTATCCATAATACCTTTAACGTCCAACTTCAGGACAAAGCAAGGTACATAACAATCTAGAGCCTTAGCAGCGACATCCAATCTTTCCCTCTTCAGTCATGCCAACTGTGAATAATCAGAAGGCAATGTAGGTCTGGTTGTTGCTTATCCAGGGCATTTCTCAAGGGACTGCTTTAGAAGATAAGAAATGTATTATGTAACAGTTCATATCCTGCCAACAGTATTTATACGTTAATCAAACGACCGTATGAGCACCGTAGTTCGCTAAATTTAAGCGTAAGTTTACAAACTGCACAAATGTATGCCATCTCTTCATTGTGGATACACACTTTTCTACGTAGAAGAACGGCAAAACAAAAAAAAAAAAAACCGCACCGATTCCTTGTAACATATGGATATTTTACAGCTGGTAGCTTTATTCCGGCCATCTGGAGTTTTACCAACAGAGACAGTTGAACGAATAAAGCTCAATAAACAAAAAACTGTTATTCTATTACATTCATACCTGGATCGAGACCAACTTAGGACTAAACTAACCCCGTAATCTTAGTTCAGGCCAAATAAACCAGATAATTCGTTCTTGGATCACACAGCATGAGATAATCAAACCTCTCCTGGCCCAATTATAATCCCCCACGCATGTAACAGACTGCGAACAATTACTAGAGTTAATTTTCAAAGCAAAATTGTCAATAAATATGAAAACAATTACATAGTTATAGAAGCATCACAAGGAAAAATGAGGCTATTGTTTTACCAGTTGCGACGCCTAAGAGCTGATTTCTCAACAGTCGAATTTGAAAGGGAAATACTCTCAGAGAGTTGAATTACAACCATCCGCGATCAAACAGAACTCAAATGCATCTGACAAGTTGAGCTCATGAACGAACCCGAGCCTGTAAAAGAGGTAACAGCCAATCAACCTCGGGCGCATCAACTCCGATCCAATTAATGCTGCAGAATTTCTTTCGATCGAGGAACCCGTGATAATCAAGCATAATTTCTGCGTGGTCGAGACTTCCCTCCCTGTTGGTCTGCATATCTGCATGCCTGCTAGAGTGAGAGTTGCTGCATCATCGATACTGTACGTTGATCTTATAGTCCGTTGAAACTTAATAATTAATACCGCAAGAATATCTGATAACTCACTTTGCAAATTTACACGGCCGCTTGAGAAAGTTCGTGAATTCTATCATTTTTTTCACAAACGCAGCGACGACTAGTGAATGAAAGAGTTTAATTCTTCGTTAAAATGCAAATCACAGATTACTTTTGGTTTCCCGCGTAAAAGAAAAAGCATTACTTCCATCTAAAGATGAATGATATTTCATGAGTCAAGTATAAAATTACACAAAAATTTCAAAAGCACACGTGAAACTTTAAAATTCTAAACTATTTAGGAATAATCTAAGGAAACTTGCAAAACGACCTCTAAAACTAACACAAGTACAACAAAACTTGAATTGGGCAACTTTACATTAAAGTTCAAAGTATGATGGGGTAACAAACTCGAGGTCGAGTTCTGTAACACCGTTAAGGGGAGGTTATTTCGTATCGTATAATTGGAAACCCTCCTGCATTTCTCCATTTAAGAAGTTTCCCAGGAGAGAACAAGAGTTTTGCTTCAACACGCAGCATGGTTCTCTTGAACCTTCAGAGACAGTGGTTTTTTATAAACTCAGCTTCAGTGTTAATATATTTTTGAGTTATGTTTGTCGAAAAAAAACTCGACTACTTACACAACAGACAATATTTGAAAAATCTCTTTCTATGTCAAGATATACATTGGAATGCCATTATCAACGAAAACATAACACCACCTAACGAAAAGTTCCTTCTTCAGTCAGCCTGAATGGCGAATGACATCTAATTTTCAAAAAGAGCAAGAACCGCCAATGATCCAGAAAAAAAACCCCAAGATGTGCTACATAGATCCTACTCACTCAAGGATACCAATCCTGAGGGTGATCGAAGTCAAGTGTCAGATTCTTTGTTTGGTATGCACTAACAGCGCACAGTGCCCTTCACAAACACGAGGAAATTGATTTAGAGAACGAATGCGCTTTTCTCTTATGAATGAATGAATGGTTTTAATTTATCAGGCATCGTGACTTCTATGGTCACTGACACCGATGTTAATTAAAGGACTACATAGTGTAGTATATTTACAATATAATTAAAACTTGTAAGCAGAAAAAAAGCAACCACTTATACATCGTGCCTAAATGACACAATTTACTTACAAGATGACATCATTCTAGAAAGCGGACCACATCAATACCGCATTCTTGGAATATAACCTACTCACGGACTAAGTTTTATCCTTCCACCTTTTTAAAATTCTAAAATTATTATTATTATTATTATTATTATTATTATTATTATTATTATTATTATTATTATTATTATTATTTATTATTATCTATACTTTTCACGAAACCTTCAGACATGAATAAAACTAATACTTTTAGATAAGGGCCATAAGTAGATAAAAAGAGCATTTGAAATATATAATTATTGGCATGCAAAAAATATTCCTAATAAAAGCACTTGCATCATTCAATATAAAATAAACAAATATGGAAACATCCATTTGTGAGGGTTTGTGCATTTATGCATATAATATAAATATAATATACATTTATATTTATATATATATATATATATATATATATATATATATATATATATATATATATATAAAATATATATATAATATATATATATATATATTATATATATATATATATATATATATATATATATATATATATATATATGAAACTACTTAAATGGTTTAGTAGTTATTGAAAATAATGAAAAACCCGTAAATGAAGTATATGAAAAAGGGTCTAGTCTTGTCTTACTTAACACATCAAATTTCATTTATTTTGCCCAGTCCTGTATATAACACTAAAACAAATGGGAACGGATATTCAAAGAGGTTTTCACAGCAAGGGCTTTAATGTTTGTTGGTAAATAAAAATATGAAAAAGTCACACATCGTTATAAAATCCAGTGACCACAATAAATTTTGATAAAGTTATACTCTCTCTCTCTCTCTCTCAAAGGCATACATCATTTCTCAATCCTTCCCTCCTTATATTTACATGACTGCAAATAATATTAATATAAATAAAGTACATACCAACATAAGGTCAAACATTCACATAAACATACAAAACAAACATTCTTTCATCTGTATTCAGTTACGAGAGAACTACATATTCACTTCCAAATATTCACAACCACACCCACTCCGATATCGTTTCTAGAAGGCCAAAGTAAAAAGAGCAAGCGACTTCTCAGGATCTAAGGTGTTGACAACATTCGTCCTTTTAATGGTATTCGTGGCTGAAGGTCGTGACACCGAGAAATGCTGGTTGCTCGTCCGGCTAAGATATGAGGGAAGTGAACTTGATGGAGACCGGATGAAATCTCGCTAAAGCACCCGCCTAACTACATCCCACCTCAATCTATAATCAAGGACTGGAAAATTCAAGGGATACTGGGGGAGAACGGGCTTTAAAAATAAGAGAGAGAGAGAGAGAGAGAGAGAGAGAGAGAGAGAGAGAGAGAGAGAGAGAGAGAGAGAGAGATGATATATTTTCATAAACACTGGCTAAAAATGAGCAACTGTTAGGCATACGATACATTGCAAAGGTTCCTAAAGAACAGTTTGTACATAAACAAAAAATTTTAATATATATATAATTAAAAAATGTAAAGAAATTTCCAAAATTTTCGTTATCATTTTAACATAAAATACACAAAACACTTATGCCGAGGTCTATGCATAACTGCCCTGATAATAGGACAAATATTCGGAATGTTCCTGAGTAAGGTGAGGTAAATAATTTTTCCCTGATACATTAGTAACAGTGATAGAGGGAACTGCATTTGGCAGGATTATGACTTATGAGGTAAGCAAGATAACTGAAGGATTGACGGAAAAAGAACAGTAGTGCAGGTTCAGACATGAAAAAGGGTGTGTGGAACACATCTACTTTGAAACGGTTATGTGAGACGTTTAATAGTACAGGGAAATAAGCTGTGTGACATAAATGGACCTAGAACAAGCTTATGGCAGAATCAGTATAGAGGCAGTGTGGATGAAATAGAAGTATGGTATAAAAGAAAAGCTGTTAAGACGAATGAAAAAATGTGAAGCGGGTTGAGGATGTGTGGTATATTAGAAAAGTTGCCGGGGGCATTAAAACTTTTTACGAAATGAGGCATGTATTACAATCTGTAAGAGGAGAGAGACAATGATGTATCATGTTTCCGTGTCTGTCTTATTTCTTTATAGATGGACTGATGCAAGTAATCAAAGAAATGGCAATAAGTGTTGGAGTAAAATAGAAGAATAAATGATTTATGAATGGAGTCTTGACTGTATAACGTTTGTATATGACAACGCTAATTCACTTTAGAAACCAGCTAAAAATTGTAGACAATTTACAAAGTGACTAAAAGTCTAGTCTGTTTTCTTGGTATATTGTCTGAAATGGGGTATTATACCGACACAAACAAATAAACAATATTCTATAGATAACTTTATTTTCTAAAACCTAGTTGAAGAAAAGAAAATATTAGAATGCAACAATAACTTTTCAACGTCGCCAAATTGAAGAACTTCATAACGTCCAAACTAAATTTTGTCAGGAGTAATGATTTTGAATAAGAATTTTTCTCCAACATTACTTTCTCATAAAAAAAAGTGCTTCCTCAGAACACGCCAACTCCAGTGAGGACAAAATATCCTCCACAAACAAAGTACATCACCGCAGGACACAGGAGTAAACGACGTGGGACAAAGCCAACACACAACCGCACCAGTAGTGTACACACACACACACACACACACACACACAAACTGGGAAACTACCCAGGATGAACTGTGAGTTACAAGCAATGACAACAAATCGCTGTAAATGGTATAAAGAAGGTCGCAAGTGCAATATAATACCACAGACAGTAAATATGCCAAGAAAATAGACCAGAAATTTTGTCACTTTGAAAATTGTCTACAATTCTTAGCTGGTTTCTAGAGTAACTGGATGAACCAGGCAGTTCACATAGTGACTGCCTGAAAATTTCAATCATTTTGCAATTTGTCGAGATGTGGATATGACTAACATATACAGATACCTTTGCCCCTTTGGAGAAGGTACCGCCTCCCGAATGATAATAAGTCTTTGTGGATGATGTCTTTGGCCCAACATCCTTTTTCTCGACCCCAGTAGATGCTGGTGTCGTTTACGGATGGATCGATTGGTTGGTGATGGGCCGGGATGAACTACGAACGTAGCAAACGTCAAGTGCCGTAAGACTCGGCCATAGAGTCCATTTGGGCTGATTGCATCTTCTAAAGGTGGTGTAGTGGTTGCCATAGCATAGTGCCACAATACACATACGCAAACACATACATGAAATTATATATATATATATATATATATATATATATATATATATATATATATATATATATATATATATACATATACATATATACATACATATATATATATATATATATATATATATATATATATATACATACATACATATATATATATATATATATATATATATATATATATATATATATATATATATATATATCTGCAACATCTTTTTCTATAAGAAGGACGGCCATATAAAGCATTGCTTTACACATGTGAGCAGAGAAACTCCGCAAGAAACGTGGTTGCAAGCCCCATGCTCAACATCCATTAACGAGTAGGTGTTTGCTGTCGTCATGGGCATTATCATGCGTGGGTGAGTGAGTGTGTTTATGTAAAATAAGAGGATGAGAGAAGTGGGCTGACGGTTTTCTGCGCTGTATGTATGTCTGAAAATTAATACTGTTTTTGCATCGACTGCCTTGCAGTCGACTTTTTCTACCGTTCGGGATGATCTTATTTCTAGAGTTGAAATAAAGGAAAAAGCACTATTTTGAACCCTACTCCATAGTTTCGTAATCCGAGTTACGCACAAAAAAAAACACGGTAGCATTGTAGTATGAGAAAGGATAGGATATTGAACTGAATATAGAATTTAAACCAAAGGCCAAGCGTTGAGACCTAAGAGGTCATTCTGCGCCGAAGCGGAAATTCAGAGTAAAAAGGTTTGAAAGGTTTAACAAGAGAAAACCTACGCAGTTGCACTATGAATCATTTGTTATGAGACGGTGGAAAGTAAGATGGAAGAAAGATAATATGGATGGAGGTACAGTAAAAAGGAATGAAAGCGGTTGCAGCTAGGGGCCGAATGAACGCTGAAAAGAACCTCAAGCAATGCCTACAATGAGGTGCACTGACGGCATTATTCTCCTATGGGGGATAGGATATAAAGACTGCAGCTCTCTAACAATAATGGCACAGTTTAGATTATTTAGAAACAGACGGTATTCTTTTGAGTTCTTTTATTGTTATGATACTTCTGCATGACAAATTCTCGCCGTCACTGAAAGAAGCCAAAATCAAAATACTCTCTCGTAACTGCAGGGTCTAAGGAATTACCTGAGCGGTTATTCCTCGAGGCTACAAAATTCTATTCTGTTTTGGGTATTCTCTGGTGCCAGAAGATATCCCCTTTGCAACAGTACATAAACTCTTTAAGCGAGTCTTACACAAAGGCCAACTACTTTATGTTCAGAAGTTATCATAACAATACTGACTACCCATGACACAATTATCACGGTCATTCGACTTGAAAATACTTTGAGTATTCACATCTGACATCGATTGAGCACTTCTATTCACCAGCAAAACGTGTTAGGTTTGAGAAAACATGCAAAAATAAATAAATAAAACCTGACAGGGCAAAACTATTCACAAACAACGATTTATCAAAATAAAAATTTTTTGAGCTAACCACGAACTAAAACGACACGACAAGTTTTCAGGATGTACCCGAGTATTCCAAACGCAACCGGAGCACGCAGACTAATGCAGCCATTCATAAGCTCTGCCCTAAAATGGAAGACTGCAATATCTGCAAAAATGCAAAACTGAGAAAAATGGTAGATACTGGAGTTTTCCCTTGCCTTACTACTGATGTTGCAGGTGCTGCAAATGGGACCTCCTAAATAAAGCACTTAAGAATCATTCTGAAACTGCAGTAACCTGTGTATTAAGTGTTTCACGAGCCCAACAGGTGGCAAATCTCAATTTCGAAAATTTTACATATACGGCAGTTTTCCATTTTAGGGGATAGCTGCTCACGGCGAACAGCGATGTACTCACGACTCGAGTCACGACCAAGCTTCAATAGATACACAGGCAATTGGCGACTGCTAGCTCGTATTCTTTGTGACAGATAACAAGGGCACTTTTTCATATACAAAAATAGTGATGAAAGTGTCGTGACTGACCAAGACCTATCATGAACTTAAAAAGTCTACATAACAGAAAAATAATTAGACAAGCAAAAGCATAGTTTCAAGAGTAGAACACCGACTTCCATATCATGATAATTCCTGAACTTGGTTGGTTCTACCCAGGCGCATCAAGGTCATATCTCCTTGCACTGGAGGTTGTTCATTCTCCTGTCAGACTTATACTATCTTCATTTAGCCTTTATTTGTTAATAGTTTTCTCTCGTTTCTCTCTGTTATGATAAAGCATGCTTTGGAAGTTCCATGTAAATGTCCGCACACCTCTAATAACAACTATAATATTGCGTTCACTGTTGCTGTTGTAGCTTTAAATGTTGACAGCGGTGGGTTTGATTCAAGAGTGTGGAAGAGCGGCTTATTGAAAGGATGCCGGTGCTTCGAAAGAGGCTTTGCTACGAAACTGCAAAAGTACCGATGATTACAAAACAGAGTAAAGCTGTTTTACTCAAAAATATTATGCTGTGTTGCATCAATGAAATATTTAGTGGGAGTTGCATGACCAACTCATATTTGAGTGTTGCGATTCTTTACTAAATATGTAAGTCTGTGCGATTCTTTTTATTAATATATAAATCTGCATACCACGTTTACCATCTGGCTTTAGTGAATGAGTGTGACTGTTCGTGTTTTGTTCCTCTGCAGGGAAATGGTATCACGGCAGCTGCTAAAACAGTCAATTATGAAAGGTCGTTGGTGGTGATCTGGACTTTTAATTCAACCATTATCATATCTTGTATTTCCATCATCAGATCTTAGTATCCACTGTTACTGAATACTAACTAAAGAACTGTTATAATATATATATATATATATACACACACACACACTCACATATACTGTACATGCGTGTGTGCGCTTGCACTCAGCGACGGTGGCATGCGCGTACAAGATGGAATCTGCATGCATGAAAAATACATGTATAATACGAAC
>NC_089761.1:50351772-50394272 GCF_040412425.1 Macrobrachium rosenbergii | reverse complement strand
AGTGATAAAATGTCTTATGATAAGTAACTTTCACAACAGAATTTTCCAACATTAAAGCAATTGTACTGATTATAGATTTTTGAGAATACTAATAATGATGACATCTCTAGCCTGAGACCTTACTTTAATTTCATCTCTCCATGTTATAACTGACAGTGATTCTCGTTTTACACAAATAAGTGATGTGTGATATCTCCTCGACGTATATTACAAGCAATATTAAATTTCACCTTCACTTCGCTTCATGGTCGATGTCACTATTTCCAATTATATGACTTAACTCAATTTTTAAATGTTACTTCTCGAGATAGTTCAATGGCAAAATATTACATTACAAAATTACATCTCGTAAGTGTTTAAATTACAAAAATTCTCAGCGGTAGCAAATACAACTTACATGAATTTAACACAAGTACTATCTTTTTTGTGTGAAAAGTCAATATCTCAAATATGCAAGAAAACGTCATTTTTCATCAATACACCATTGAAAAGTAAGTAGTTTCAATAATAGTTTGTAATCTGTTTTCTATTTTTCGATACCAGGAATGTTGAAAACTCTGGCCAAAGTGGAAACATCGTTCGCATACAAAACCTTCATAGCTGTTTCAACATCTTTGGTAATTATATATATATCATAAATAATATCAGAGGGAATGTATACCATATGCGGATGCAGATGTATTGTAAATTCTTTGCAAAATTCGCTGACTAAATTCCAGGTAAATGTTGTCATTTCCCCGATCTTTACTGCTGCCGACATTTTTTTTCTCGTCACTGATCCCTGCCACCACTAGACTGGTATTCTTGTCTTCTACCTACTGTTATCTTTGTTGATAGCTTATTTGTAATCACTCATTATCAAGAATAACATTAAGACACAGTAGCAATGGAATCAATAAATATTTTTGTAAGGGTAACTAAAAGAAAATCCTCTCACAGCTATTATTTTTACTGTCTTCATTTCTTCTTTGAAGACCGTTGATAAACTCCAGCCGCTTTGTTTTGGTACCCTATATCAGCATTGATCTCAGCATGTAACGTCTCCCCTTTACTACTGATGCACTGTCATCATCCAGCCTTGATACCATTATCAGAGTCCACTTTAGCTTCCCTCTGTCAAATTTTACCCCACTGCAATAAGCGAATGCCATTTTCATGAATGTCGGCGTGTTTTAACAATTCGTCTTTCCCTTCCCTCTAAAACTGATATATGATAGGAAAGACATATCTGCACTGCACGAAGATCATTATTGACTATGTATTATACCCACAAGGTGAATGGAAAGCTATCTTCTGCCAAACTCGACTAAGGGATTCCATAATAAATATAAGAGCCAGCGTGGAAACATTAGGTAGCCACATTATCAACACAGATATGAATGACAGAAGTTTAGTCTTTCAACTAAATAATGTTCATGCTACTTTCGTGGAACATTCTCATCCTAAATTAAACTATCGGCCTCTCTTTCCATATACTGCTAATGGTAATAACATGCTGCATTAAACTTTATATTCTTGGTCACATAAGACAACGTAAGAGTTTAAGAGGAATTTGCTATATGCTGCTTAAATGGCGCGTTTGTATTCCAAGTTTTGTTATGATGAGTTTTTGTTGTAGGACTGTGGGCTGACGCTCTCAAGTTTTCCATTTTGAAGAATTCCACTTGGGCTTTGGCAATGAATGGTCCGTTCGCAATCTTTGTTTGATACTGTTTTGCCGATAAACTGTTCGCTGAGCGTGTATGGAATTGAATTGAATATAGAATTTAGGCCGTAGGCCAAGAACTGGGACCTATGAGATCATTCAGCGCTGAAACGTAAATTGACAGTAAAAGGTTTGAAAGGCGTAACAGGAAGAAAACCTCTCAGTTGCACTATTAATCAATTGTTAGGAAAGGGTGGAAAGTCAGATGGAAGAAAGAGAATATGAAAGGAGGTACAGTAAAAGGAACGAAAGGGGTTGCAGCTAACGCCGAAGGCACGCTACAAAGAACCTTAAGTAATCCCTACAGTGCACTGCATGAGGTGCACTGACGGCACTAACCCCCTACGGGGGCTGAGCGTGTATCGTTCTACATGAAACTAATCGACTTATGATATGGACAGCTTGACGTATTAGCATCTAAATACTGATATGACATTGGGGACACTTGTTGTATATAATACACTCTAGTTGACCTAGTTATCATAGAGAAAAATCATTTATTTCCAACTGAAAATATATACATAAAAGGAATCTATTAGTTCGGAAAACTAATTTCGAAACAGCGAATAATTAATCAACTTTTTGTTTGCTATACTCTTTATACTGTAAGGACAGTTCGTTCTGTGTCCTTTTTCTAATTGGCTGTTTTAATAAATCAGAAGTGATCTTTCTGAGAAAAACGTGCGTGGCCATTTGCTAACAATAGAACTATGACGACAGCGGTATTAATAATGAAATCATAAAAGATGAAGAAACACAATCATCCAAAACAAACTAGAGGTATATTTTAGTTACATTTCCTGAAGTTTTTGAGTTTGTAATTATATGCAACAGATATTAAATGATATCTATTCTGAATTGTTCCCTTCCCGCTGTCCCCGATTTCACAAAAATAAATAAATACCACACGGTCGTGTTGTCAGTGATACTAGGTCATAATCGGAGCTTGAACTAACGACCCATGGACTGTAAGAAGCCGACGATCCCACTGAGTTACCATCAATACGTGGTTGTGACACGATCTATTATGCTTACAGAAAAACCCCTTAGCCCCCTAACCATACTACTTTCTTCTATAAACTGCCAAATAAATCTCATCCCAAGTTGTTTTGTCCACTACCTAACAGATGAATCAACACTAAGGGGCAAATGTAGGCAATTTCTTTGCAACGAATTTATTTAAGATACTGTAAAAATTAAATGGTAATTATTCATCGTATTCATCTCCTAATAAGTGTCTAACATTTGCCATTGAACAATCATCGGTAAATGTCTTGTTTCGTTATCTTGACATTAAGCACTCTCTTTGTTAATAACACATCGTCCACAAGAGAAAACTTCTAACACAAATACGACGAAAATCTTTCACAGATAATGTATCTTAAGTTAGTAACACCGCTATCAGTTTGTTTTTGGATGCTGAGCATCGTTCATAGAAGTTAGCTATCGCCTACATTTCTATTGACTGGTTATCTTCCTAACATTCATGTACTGTAGTACCAAGAACTGTTGTCAGCTGTTTACAAAGGTTTTTCCATTCGTTATTATACCACAATTGGAAAAATTTTGTTTTGGAATAATGATACACCTTTCTGGGGAGGATTTCCAATGTACTTAGGTACATTCTGCATTTACCTGGTCTCCTCAATAAAATTCAATGTTTATTAAATAGTATTAAATATAATTTTCCTGAACGATGTTTCCGTAAGATTAAAGGTCTTTATCCGTCTGTCTATCTACAAGTTTTCCCTTTTATGGAGCTTGAAGAAGAGTTAACACTGTTTTGAAGGATGTCAGCCGAGTACCTTTTTCTTTTCTTCTTTTCCACACCAGCGCGTTTGATTTTCGGAATTGTTCGAAGGGTTTCTGTCGACCCATTTTTACCCATCCGTAGAATTCCAAATGAATTGGAAATTCTCTCGGCCCATTTTAACAAAAGTATAAAGGAAAGGGGGATTTTTATAGAGAATTGTTGGATGGACTCCGTTTTATTCACATTGGAGTCGTTTCATTGAATTGTTTATGTTAGTTATTACTATTACACTGCAAGAGATTTTTTGTTGGTTATGAAACTTAAAATACAAAAGTCGTCACCTGCATGCACGCAAACAAATACATGGATACAACCATATACATGCTTGAGTGGATAAAGTCATTGCCACCAATATTCATGCCCAAAAAGGCATAGGTTTAGATTCTGGGCAGGATAGACCCACTTATAAACATAACCCCCTGGGTGGATATTCAATGTGATCCGATATTGTTATTATTTGTGACTTAATATTTGAAAATATTAAAGTCACAAGTAAAATTAGAGACAAAACTACTAAATATAATAAATATTAAATGTGTATATATATATGAAAATATATTTATATATATATATATATATATATATATATATATATATATATATATATATATATATATATATATATATATATATATATATATATATATATATATATATATATATATATATATATATATATATATATATACATACACACACACACATACACACACAAAAATTTTTCATCGTAATGTCGTATTAGTCTATCCTTTAACAATCTTATTTCTCCCACAGTTTGCATGCCTGTTGTACTGAAAATGATGGCCTTTTTCGCTTTAATAATGACTGAGTTTTACTGATAATGATAGCATTTTCAACAACCATTCGCTTCCTGAAAAGTGGTGCCCTTTGTCCTTTCCTTCATCGCAGCTCAAAAACAAATTTGGAACAGAAACTTTAAAGGCTGAAAAAATAAATGAAAAGGTAGACTAAAATGGGAAGAATTTATCACACAAATCTCAAGAAGAGCAAGTAGCCCGACTCATAACTTGGAAGTAGAGAGCCAAAGACACTGTAAGATGTAACATATGGAATGTAAGATGAAATTGTGGTTTACAGCATTCCAGATGTCGATTACACGCGAGGAAAGACTTAAAAATGGGAAAAGAATGACCATGCGATTATTAACGCTTCAACATTTAAATACTTTGCTATTTCTCTATGTAGACTATATGTCCGTATGAATGTTTGTATGTCCGTATATGTATGTTTGTATGTATGTGTGTGTGTGTATAAATAATATATACAGATATATATATGTAAATATATATATATATATATATATATATATATATATATATATATATATATATATATATATATATATATATATATATATATATATATAGTTTATGTAATATATATATGTGTGTATATAATATGTATATACACACATTATGTACATAAACATATATATATATATATATATATATATATATATATATATATATATATATATATATATATATATATATATATATATATATATATATATATATATATATATATATATATATATATAGATACTCGGGGAAGTAAAACTGCAAAAACGCCGCCATTATCATGAAGACAAGCCGGCAGACTTTGGATAAAAATAAAAAAATAAAAAATTGGGAAAGGAAAAGGTGACATGGCATCAAGACGAAAAGAACAATTTATATTGAAATTCCCACATACCCCCACCCCAAAAGAAAATGGAAAGGGCTAAACGGGGGTCCAAAAGACATGGAGACTAGCTGGTCTTGGCAGTCCCCCGGGTAATTAGAGATATGAAAGTGGAGAGAATTCCTTTATTTCCAGCGACTTGGTTGCCTGGTGCGTTCTCGGCAAGTCTCCCTGGTCATAATGGATGAAAGTGAGACTACGGCTTCCTTAAGGATGTCGTTGGCGCTTCTAGGAATACGCCGAAGAAGCTTACAAGAAGAAAGGACTGCAAGGAAATGACGCTGTTAAGAAGAGGGACGTTCACTGGAATAATGTGAAGGGAAGACGATACGTGTAACGCACGAACACACTAACGTTCGGTGTTAAATTTGTTTTAATACGTATTCTTGAATGTTACACGTCATGAAAGAAATTGAGTAAATCTAGCTTTCTTACAGATGATACAATTTATAAATGACTACCTCACATCGGTGGGATCGAACCCAAAACTTTTAAATTAAAACCCATGGCGCTAGCAACTGACCCACAAAGTCATAAAAATGATTGGAAGCTCGGTATTTACACAGAACCTGAGGCTATCCCAGGGCAGGCTGCACACCTTGAATACCAGTGAGGTTTACCCAACTCCCGACGCACAACAGAGTAAACTGAGTAAACTGACAGTATTTCATTCGATGATCCCTTCTGAAGGAGTATAATGGAAATCAACACAATCATGAGTGCAAGGGAAAAATTAATTACGCCTCACATCGGGATCGAAACCAACACTATCAAATGAAAACCAACTGATAAGCTATTTTATTAAAGCTTTCTCAAATGTGGGTTGTCCTATTTATACCAATAATTATAAATTTTACCGCGAAAACAAACACCTTATCTAAATACATCGCTAATATTATGAGCAGCTAATTTTTGAATATAATAAATAACCTTGTGGTAGTTTTGGTATGTAGCCACAAGCACTGGATGAAATGTCCGCTCTGAGCATTTGCCTCTGGGATTATCAAAACATATAAATACATACATACGTAAACTTAACATCCATACACAATATATACTTTACTAATCTAGGTTTTCGGATAAGCCAGGCAAAATCACAGTTTGCAGATAAGCTTGTCTGAGACGTTCATATCCGCAACGACATATTACTAAATTATGGAAAAAAAATTGTAAAATTAACAGGTCTGAACTAATGAATTATGTTCATTCTATGCGGTTGAAATTCTATTATGGAAACAATAAATTACGACGGAAAATCTATTTAAAAAATATATTTAAAGTATGTGCTGTACAGTATAGTCCATATCGCCTGACCCTAGCTGACATGTTTTCTTGATTTTGTACTTTTTCAGTTGTAAATCGTAAAATACAGTATTTTCCACAATGGTACCAAAACGTACGCATGTTGGCCTTACATAAAAGGAAAAGTTTTGGAGTTTTAAGATAAATATGACAAATGAAAGACCTTGCTTCTTTTATAAAGAATATGCTGTGGAAAAGCAAACAGCTTCAAATATTAAGTATCAAAGTATACCATAAATTTAACTAAATGGGCTTACCAGATGATAAGAAATCGTCAGGTCTGATAGTGAAAGAAAAACCAAGGTGAAGCTACAAGAAGCTAATTTTAGGAGCTTTAAGCAAAAGATTTTAGGACGTTTTTCGCACACCGCAAGTGAGAAGTGCCAAGGATTTGGCCATCGGGCATCCAAGATTTCAGTGCTTCTTATAGTTTAGCTCTGCCGCTTCAGATGATGTCATGGGCTCGCTGAACATCGGATTTGTGGTGAAACAACCAGCGGACGAAAATTAGTAAAAACCTATCCCCAGTTGTAATGGAGACCTATGACGACAGAACGCGAAAATTCAGAACCGTATTGTCATTGGCAATTCTGCCTGGCATAAAGCACTCAAACACTTTCCGTTAACTAACATTTCATTATTATTCTTCAATAAAACAAGACTTCCTTCCAGCATTTTTAAGGAATTTTTTCATTAGCATACGGCGCCAGATATTAAGAGGCACAATGAACATGATCTAAATTGCTGATTTAATCGTGTACGTACGTAATCTTATTCTGAATAGTGTGTGTGTATATATGTATGTATGTATATGTATATATATACATATATATTATATACATGTATTATATATACACATATATAAGTATATATTATACATACATATAAAAATATACATACCTACATGTCCAATACAGCACGAAGGAACGCGTGCTTGAGAATATCACTAAGTCCACGTCGGAAGGTGGTGAAAACCGATGCTTTGAACAAGTACTTTCGAAGTTTATTCTACATTTTCAAGTTCACATGTGTATATATGTGTACTTATGTATACTTACATATGTACATATATATATATAGACACTAAATAACGACGAAAGAAAGAAAACTAACGGGTGAAATTCATTCCCATAATAAATATTAATGCATGGCATAAATCTTGGTTCACTCCCAAAAAAATTACCAGAGAAGTTATAAATACTGTTGCAGTCAGTTGGAAAAGCAGTGAACTTCATGAAAGCAAATGCTATGAGGAGTCGCTTGTTTGCTCAACTTTGCAAAGAAAAGTTAGTTTGCAGTCATAAAAGCAAACTTTCGAAAAGAATATTTGACCTGAAAAATGAAGCAAGAGAGAGAGATTTCCTCGACATACAAAAGCAGATTTGCGAGAGATATGCAGCCATTAAGTTAGATGCCAAATGAGAGAGAGAGAGAGAGAGAGAGAGAGAGAGAGAGAGAGAGAGAGAGAGAGAGAGAGAGAGAGAGAGAGAGAGAAATTCTGTGAATACTTTGGAATATAACATCGGTGAAGAACTTCTACTTTTTTTATCTAAATTTCATTAGTAACCAGACATCAATTTTGCAATATAAGGTCTTTGAGATCACAATAAATCAGTATCAGCACTTTCTAATAACAGACACTGGCCTTAATGACTGGAGCTAACCCATGCCATTTCTGACGAACTTACATCAAGATACTTAATATCTCCTTGTAATCTGCAAAAATGTGATAAAAATTTTCTGTCAACTTAGTCCCTGAAAACTCCGCTTCACACAAAATTTGGAGACCTAATACTCACACTAATTTCAAATGGAGCAGTTGCCCAAAATTCCAGAAACTCCCTTACTCGAAGACACTTCATTTCACACGATCTCTATTTTAAGCAGAACATAAGCGAGATGGGATGGATCTTAAGTGCAAAAGCCGATGTAACACCAGCATTACCGAGAACTGCAAAATCGGGAAGATTATAAAGAAGTAATTTTTAATCAAAAAGGGAAAATGTACGTTTAATGATTCAGGCGTCATTATATTTTCAATGGACAGTTGTACCTTTAAAAAATTTATGACGACCCTTTCCTGACAGACAGAGTAAAACTATGACAGTAATAGTCAACTATCATAATCACGCTTTTCCACATCATTTTAGTCTGAAAACGTTTGCAGATTTCACTGTCCTTGCTGACTTAAAATACCTTTACAAGATAGTTGCCGTAATAACAGGAAAATACGCTCCTGGTATAATTTTACAACGAAGTCTCAATCATCCCCGAAGTGCGTGGGTATACAAAACATGTAACCCGGTTAAGGAGGTCTTCTAGTCTTATGGCATATCAAGCATGAATTCAACACTGTCCAATTACTTTTTTCCACGCTTTATCTTTTCCTCTTAATCTCTCCATCACTTCTTTCTTCCTACAGTTCTCCGATGATCTTTTGATCCATTCCCCCTTTCTATATTCACTTATTATTCATTGCTTCCTTTTCCAACGTTTCATGCTTATATTCTCAAAGCAAAGCACTTCACCCTCAGGCCATTTTACCAGACTTTTTTTTCGAACTACACTTCCTCCTCCTCATTATAGCTTCACTTTTGCTCTTACGTCATTTTACTAACGTTTCCTACCTCTCATCGCATCTTACGGTTTGAATTGTTCTTCAGATTAAAACAAACCTTAATTTGTTTACACGTTTTTTTCGCCTTTTCTTTGTTAATTAATCAATAATTCCCTTTGTTCTTCTTACAATTTCAAATCCCCCTCAGACACTTTAGTTCTCTCGTCTCAATAATGTTTCCATTCACATTTTCTTGGTGGTTATTCAACCCACTTTAGTTATTCCAAACTCATTTCTTTCGCCTGACAACAGTATCTTTCGGCCCTTTCATAAGCCTCCTTATTTCCCTGTCATTTTCTACCCCTACGTATCCAGTTATTGCTTTACACTGGCTGGTTCAAGAACCTTTGAAAAGGCTGATGCAATCAAACGGCACATTCGAAACAGAAGAGCAGAGAACTGCCTGATAATTGGGTATTTGATATTGTAATTAGAAATTACCGGTGCGATTGGATTAATTGCCAGCGTAATTCCGCAATTCTTCGCTAATGGATTCAATGCGGAGCGTTGCCATCGTAATTTTGTTTCCTTTCTTATTGGACGCCTTTCTCATTAGCGTTATGCATTCGATGTGTAATTTCCTCCAATACAACTTGCAAATAATCCAATCATCGGTTATTGCGCTTTCCTTTCTACCAAAACATGAAATTCTCATTGTCTCTGTTTTCCCTGGTTCTTATAGCTTTTGCTAGCAAGCTTAGGATTTTCCCGGCCGTTGTTCTCAATGATTTTATAACTATAACCTTTTCTAGTTAACTGAGAAATTTTATCACTTGCCGTTGTTCATCATGAGTTCTCTGGCTTATGCTAGAAAGTTAAAGGAACAGCATTCCTGCTGCTGTTTTCTGAGATTCCTATAACCTATGTCAATTTTGGGAACTGCATTCCTCCCATTTTTACCTTGATTCCAATAACCTTTGGCTGGCAAGCTTAGGAATCGTATACCTGAAGGTATTTTAATTCTAAAGCTATAACCTTTTCTGGGAAGTTAAGTATTAGTATCCCTAATGCTCCATGACTCCTATAAACTTTGCCACTATGTTTAGGATCCATATCCCTGTCGCTGTTCCCCCTGTCAACCTTTGCTGGCATGCTGAGAAACTGTATCCTAGCCATTGTTCTCCAGAGTTCCTGTAACCTTTGCTTCCCAGCTGGCGAACTGTATCACTGCAATTATTCGCCCTGTTTCTATGAATGTAACCTTTATCCAACAATTGAGGAACTGTATCCCTACTACTGTTCTCCATGACAGTATCCTTGTTGTTGTTCTTCGTGATTACTGTACGTGTGCCGGTAAGTTGTGGAATTTTCACCCTGCCATTGCTCCCCAAGATTCGTAATTGTCTTAGCCAAAAAGTGGTAAAGTTCTATTTTAAAAATCGAATATTTGTTGGATTTTTAACATTTTCTCTCGTTGATTCCTGCAACCCTGTCAAGAAGTTGTAGAATTTTCTCTCGGAATCCTATAACATTTGCCAACAAGCTGTGGAATTCACTCCTTTATAATGTTATTTCCGATTCATATGACCTTCGCTGACTTCTTCTTCTTCATTTAACGTGCTTTTTCCCATTTTCATATGGGGTAAGCACGATGCCTTCTTTTGAAGGGCTTTGATTTGGCGTTGGGGTAGGCCGTAGCCTCGATCGGCTGCCCTGCCTGACATTGCTTAGACCCCGGTAGCACGTGTATATGTATCGTGCCAAGTCCCCAGCCCCCTTTTCTCCCAGCAGCGAAGAGACGTGAGTGGTTAGGCCGACAGTTCGAGACGTGTAAGGCGTCTTTTATGTTTTTAAAAGATGTTGGAGTGGCTTTGTTTGTGTGTGCATTTGTCTGTAACACCCATTTGCTTTCAGCAAACCTATCCGTTGATTACATACATAATCCCAGGGTGTCTACATGGATAGCAAAGTGTCCGCCCTCTGACCGGCCGGCTGCGGATTTGAACCCACGACACAGACTTCATATGAAGTCCGAGTCTGCTGCTCTACCGACCGAACCATCGAGGCTCCTATGACCTTCGCTGACATGTTGTGGAATTACGTCAGTGTTCTCCTCGATTGCTACAACATTTGCTGATAAGTTGTAAAATTCTTGACCTGCCTTGTTTTCAATGTTTCCTAAAACAACCTTTCCCAATAAGTTGTGAAGCCTTTCCCTGCCGTTGTTCTACTTGATTTCTAACCTAAAAAAAATTAGTAATTATATGCCTGCCTATGTTCTCCTTAATTCCTATCACCTTTGCCAGTTACTTTAAGAAAGCATCCCTGCCGTTGCTCTACCTGATTCCAATAACCTTTGCTGGCAAGTTTAAAAACCATATGCCTGAGGTGTTCTCCCTGATTCTGTCTTTAACCTTGCCTACAAGTTACAGTTGCTCTACCTGATTCCAATAACCTTTGCTGACAAGTTTAAAAACCATATGACTGAGGTGTTCTTCCTGATTCTATCTTTAACCTTGCCTACAAGTTACAGTTGCTCTACCTGATTCCAACAACCTTTGTTGACAAGTTTAAAAACCATATGCCTGGGGTGTTCTCCTGATTCTATCTTTAACCTTGCTTTTGCTGACAAGTTTACAGCCTTGTTCTCTGACCTGATTCCAATAACCTTTGATTCTGACAAGTTTAAAACCATATGCCTGAGGTGTTCTCCCTGATTCTGTCTTTAACCTTGCCCACAAGTTACAGTTGCTCTACCTGATTCCAATAACCTTTGCTGACAAGTTTAAAAACCATATGCCTGAGGTGTTCTTCCTGATTCTATCTGTAACCTTGCCTACAAGTTACAGAATAGCACCCCTTGCTAGTGACCAGCTAGTGAACTGTATCTCTGCCGTTGTTCACCCTTATCATATGAGGAACTGTGACCATATTTTTGGCCTACATGACTCCTGTGGCCTTTTACCGGTAAACTAGGTAATTTTATATCTAGTTCTTTTCTCCATGATTCTCGTAACATTACTGTTACCTTCCGGAATTTTGCCCCTCCAGCTGCTCACCATGAGTAATATAGCCTTAGCCATTAAGTATTTGAATCTCCCTCTCCAAGATTCATCTACCGTTCGCTGAATGTATTTGGATTTCTTTCTCTCACTGATTCCTACAACCTTTGTCAACAAACCCTAAACTTTTCCCCTGCTATTATCTATTTCTTTAACCTTTCTCGACAAGCTTTGGTATTCTTTCGGTGCTGCTGTTCTGATTCCTTTAACCTCTGACAAGCTGTGGAATTCATTCCGTGCCATTGTTCTCCCTAATTTCTATACCTTTGCCGACAAGTTGTGGAACTGAAGCCTTATAATTTTTCTCCCCGATTTCTACATTCTTTGATAGCCATCTCCAACCGGTTCACTCGCTTTCAAAGAAACCTCTTGCTTCGTTTGGTGTGAAACCTTACTCCTTTTCCCCGAGAGTCTTCCCGTTTGCTGATCACTTTCCTTTTTTAGCTGAGATTAGCAAAGAATTATGTTGCCCAACACGTTCCCTTTTCTTTTCAGCTCCAATATTAACTTTCCTGATTAAGCAAAACGTGAACGAAAGATAAGAATGAATGATCCATGACCTTTAAGCAGGGATTAGGCTGATACTTTCATGATTTTTAAAACTCCTAACATTTACACAAGGCTAACTAGGAGGAGGAGTAGGATGATAATGATACCTACTAAATAAACTAAATATACAAAGGAAAAAAAATCCCGTCCACATTTCTCGAACACGAATACAACAATTTCCCTCTTTTCGAAAAAATTAAAATATAATGTAGTTGGTTAAAAGCCTCTTCTTACGTTTCTATGAATTTACACAGTATCTGAGGCCATTACAAGGCATGAATAACATCAAATGGCTTGATTTTTATTAGAAAAAATATCTCCTGGTTCAGAAGATCATTGAGAACTATTTCTATCCTGAGATCCAGCTGCTGTTATTTGAAAAATTAATATAAAAGTAAACGAAGAAATACTATCATACTAAAATAAAATATGTATATATATATATATATATATATATGTGTGTGTGTGTGTGTGTGTGTGTGTGTGTGTAAATGTATATGCATATTTGTATATATATATATATATATATATATATATATATATATATATATATATATATATATATTTATATATATATATATACTGATATATTATATTTATATATATAAATGATTATACAGTATACTCACACTCACAAACTATTAATGAACATTCCCCTTCCATATTCAATGCTAACGAATAAGTTGATTTACATATGCAAATATGCTGTGTGATTTGTCTAATTGTAACTTTTGCCTCCATCGTCACCATGATTAATTTTCATTCTTTTTCATTTTCTCTTTTGCTTGTTACTATATCTCGAAATCTGAAAATACACAAATTTTCATATAATTAACAATTGAAAAACAGCATCATGTTAACAAAAGCCCGTGACTCTAAACAACTTACTGCTATGACCATTCTGTCGAAATATTCCTAATGAGTTATTCGTTCTATATCTATTATATTTCCTTGATACCTGAGCCCATCGCCGATTTTTTTTCACAAACGAATGGAAAAGATCGTATGTCTAAAAAGTCAGAGCTCAAACAAACCACATCTTATTCAATTTGCATCAACCTTCAGTTGAAATTCAATTAACTCGTTTCTAAGGAGTCATTCCACCTTTGTCAGAAGTTTCTGGCATTATCAAATCAATGACAACGCACATAAACAGTAAAAATAACCTGAATTGAAACACGCTATGCCCTTTTCCATCACTGTCTTGCAAATGTATGCCTGTGCACGTTCTCCTATTCCAATTTCCATCGTAAGCCACTTAAGTGAAACCCATTCCTCAAAGCTCTTATTTGTTTTCATAGACTCACTTCCATCAGATTTCCTCGTCCTCCAACCATCTTTTCGGGGAGTGTAAATCCAGGCAGTGGTTCACTGGCGGAGAGCTGCAAATGCTTGGATATGTATGTCACCAAATAATTATTAAATAAAACCCGGAAAGTTTCAGACAAAACAACGAATCGTGAAATAACTTGTAAACGATGGGGGAAAAACCCCCGTTTATTAAAATTCAGTATAATTTAAGATATGTGTCATTACGGAAGAAAAGTATATTAAGAGACTCGGATGCCAAATCTTCCACCGTGTTGGTATGATGGGTCGCGTTGGGTGGCGATAATGAACCGCATTATGGATTCATATATTCCACTCTCTCCTTCGAGTAAACTTAGCTCTTTAAGGCCTCCCTCTTCCTTCTCCGACTCTTCTTTTTTTCTTCATCGGCCTCATCTTAGGCTTCATCCGGAGATTATTATTCCAATTAATTAATTTTGACATGAAAGGGAGAATATCTAAATTCTAATTGCAAAGGACTCATGAATTCATGATTGCGTCGGTTACTCATTAATGAAAATGTTATATTCCAAAAAAGTAACCATATACCTATAAATATAACCGGTCGCTGAGTTTTAAATAACACTTCATTCTAGTGATTTCTACAAACATAAACTTCAGTAGTTGTTTGACTATTTCTCGAAGTAAACAGGTTACGTCCATCACGTCTACTTCAGATCTATACTTAAGATCTAGATCTATCTATTATACATACACACATACATACATACATATATATATATATATGTGTGTGTGTGTGTGTGTATGTATGTATGTATATGAATAAATCAAATGGGGCCAGGTCACAATTTCCGACGGAGAAATCATAGCTAATGGCCACCACACAGAAGTGACTGGTACTGAAGAAATTTTGTCAAGCTCCCAACAGCCCCTGTATTTTCATCAAGAAAGATTATTTGAATTATTCAACCTCCAATGGGGGAACAGTCATCTGAAAAGTTAGAATATCAGTAAAACGTATAATGGAAACGGTTAAATTTTCAAGACTACAGGCCACTTCAAACTTCACACAATATTTCAGAGTAAGGTAACTACTGAATATCTACGCCTGTGTTATAAATGTTCTTAATGGACTACCTGCAATTCATGACGATATTTGTGGTGTATAAGTGCTTATAATAACTACTGTCTTATTCTCTTCCGTACAGCAAGGAACAATACACTTTTCTTAGCGCTCATGATTTTCCTCAATTTTGAACCAATTGCAACATCGCACACATAATACTGATTATTTAGACACGCAATAGATGAATGAAAAGTCGATGTTGTTGACATCTTAATCGGGGGCGACAGTTCAGACTGTGAACTGCGAAGATCAATATTTCCTCGGAAACTGTCAAGTCTTCATAACGCGTTTCTGGCTTCGATTCTAATCATCAAAAGGCCATAGTTAGCATATTTAAATACCTTCAGTATAAAGTTTTCAGGTTAAGATAGAACAGTGTTTCAGGTGAATAAAAATGCGAATATAAGCATTAGTTCAAACCAAAATACGAGAAATGTTATGTAAGGAGCGAAATACTGTTGTAACAGCCTTGCCCACACGGCTTCAAATAAAACCAGCATTAGTCTTATGTAAAATGAAGAATAAAGAGTTCAATACCTTAGCAGTTGGTCAACAGCAATATTTCAGAAATAGGAAGCTTAGGTTTTGGAGGAATTCTTATTAGAGGAATGCAAAATGCAAAACTTAGATATCGACAAAAATGCAAAAACTGTCTTACTACCTTGTTGCGTAAACTTTTACTTAAGCTCTAGCCAGTATCGTCGTATATTTTCCTAACCTCACTCCCTCGTCTTACCATAACACCAAAATAATATACTCAATATTCAAATATTCATTAAAATTATACAAAGTAACGTATAGTATCATTTCGGTACCTCATGTTTTAATATCCTAGAAATAAGAAAATATGACGTCCAATTTTCCGAAATATAACGAAGACGTGAAAACACACAACCACACATACAAATATTAATTACACACACATGTATGTATGTGTGTATGTATATATGTGTATATATATATATATGTGTGTGTGTGTGTATATATATATATATATATATATATATATATATATATATATATATATATATATATATATATATAAAATATTATATATTATATATATATATATATATATATATATATATATATATATATATATATATATAAAATTCTTTATCACCTACACACGCAACTTTTTCATGTTCATAAATACCAGTCTACAAATATCGCTTAGTATCGATTTTACTATACCTATGGAATAACTTACCGACGAAGGTAATTATAATCGATGGGTTCTTCGTCCCTGACAGGATTCAATACAGTGACCTTCACCACTATGTGTATACATATGTATATGTATGAATGTATGTATGTAATATATATGTATACATTATACATACATATAAATATAATAAACAAATGTATACACATACTGTATATATACTGTATATCTGTATATGTATATATATATATATATATATATATATATATATATATATATATATATATATATATATATATATATATATATATATATATAAAGTAGCTTCACAAGGCATAGGTGGGCCCAGATTAAACAAAAACAACAAATATTCTCTATCTAACATACTTTCACTGATGAATCGTGGATGAACCCACTGCGCAGAAAACTTCCCACGCCATTTGCAGGTTTTACACCAACACTCAAGGCTCATCGCCAGCGTGGTGAACCGCCTCTCACACATACATTCGCTTCTATTTTGCATGCAAGAAAGGTATTTCAAAAGTGATTGCTTAACATTTGTGTACATCACCAGAAGAAAAGAGATCGGAAAAGAGAGACCGTTCCCTCCTTGCGGACTAGACCTCAAATCTTTTTAGTGGCAGCGGCATGGCGCGGGAAAGCAGTAGCGGTGTTCGGATCACCAGAAGAAATCGAGTACTAAAGGCGTTTACTATCCTCCTGCCAAGCGACTGGCAATTATTTTGAGAGGGAACCTCGCAATAAAGCTACAGCAAGGCGGAACAAGGCACGCATCATTTTTAGGAGGTAGTGGTAAAAACGGTAATACTGTGTGTGTGTGATATCAAGTTCTGGGTCTTTTATTTTGTAACTATTTCCATTTTTTGTGCCTTTGTGGCTCCTTGAATAAGGCTGTTGCTGTTTCAGCGGCTCTTTCTGCAACCCCGCCCCTTTGCGGATGCTGTCTCGACTCCGTCATTTTAAGGAAAGTTTATCAAAGGTCAAATCTATATTACGTGCACTTTACAGTAACATAAATAACCACGTCTTATCAATAAGTACACACACTATTCAGTTCGAAGTAAAAATACGACTTTTTCAGTTTTGAATATGCTATCACATAAATATTACATTAAGAGTAACCCGGACTCTACTTAATAATCCAACCTCTCAAACAAATATTACATTAAGAGTAACCCGGGGACGGGTGGGTAACGTTCTCAGCTAGCACTCTGCTGGCCCCGCGTTCGATTCTCCGACCGGTCAATGAAGAATTAAGAGGAATTTATTTCTGGTGATAGAAATTCATTTCTCGCTATAATGTGGTTCGGATTCCACAATAAGCTGTAGGTCCCGCTGCTAGGTAACCAACTGGTTCTCAGCCAAGTAAAATAAATTTAATCCTTCGGGCCAGCCCTAGGAGAGCTGTTAATCAGCTCAGTGGTCTGGTTAAACTAAGGTATACTTAACTTTAAGAGTACCCCGGACTCTACTTAATAATGCAACCTCTCAAACAAAGTAAAATATTACCTTATTGTAGACGCACATTACCGTATTAGTAACCGAAAATAAAATCAAATTTGCTCATACAACCAGCAAGAAGTACATACAAGCCATGCCTGTCCTCATTTCACACACTAAATTACCTCCGAAACCCTATACCAACACTCAGCCATTTGGAAAATCTACGACCCTGCCAAATAAGAGACGGAAGTTAGGAGGCTTAATTTCGACTTTAACTTTGTAGCCTCGCTTTATCCTCATTAATTTTAAGAGCAGGGAGGAAGGGTTCTGAATGTCAGCCGAGGGACGACACGGCAAATTAGGTTTCATTATGCGTTTCTTACTGTAATACTACTACAACACTAAAAATTCTCTCTCTCTCTCTCTCTCTCTCTCTCTCTCTCTCTATATATATATATATATATATATATATATATATATATATATATATATATATATATATATATATATATACTGTCTGTGTAACAGTTTTTCAGCACTAAGCTGGTTTCCCAACAAAGGGTGGTCACGTAAAAAAAAAAGCCAGAGGCAATCATACTTCAACTGCTAACTGTTGAATAGTGAAAGAAGCAAGTGTGCAATCAACTTTCACAAAATTAGCAGCTGCATACGCCTAGTATAAACATACTCTATTTTGCGTTTCCTTCCACTCTATCTGTCCAACATTTCTTAAGTTTTCTTCTCCTCCTCCCTCTACTTCCTGATGCTTCAAATTATGCACTTTCACAAACCTATCGTTCTCCATTGTCTATACACGATCAATGCATCTAAAGCGCTTGCCTTTTTACGCTTCCAAGTTTCTCCACACTGCTCACTCTTTCCGCTCTTCTTGCGCCATACATAATAAGCAAGCATTTCAAATAATATCCACTTTCTTTTCACTGGATGAATAAATAATTATTCATCGCTATGTAAATTTTAAATACTATATTATATATTAATAGATATATGTATAGCCGACGAACACCAATGAATACGAAAGGTTTTTAAAAATCTAACTTACACCTACATACTGACAGCTATTAACGTTTGTGTAAAACACTAAAATACAAGTATTTTCAAAAAGACGATGACAAAGTAAAGATATTCGATAAGTGATCAAACGATTCAGTGGGTAAAGAATTCCAATACCTGATGAAAAGATGGTTGCAATATCATTGCAATTTCAATACTATAACGATGCGGTGTATCTGAATATATTTTTTTCTTTCTTGGAAGCACTCCACATACTCGTCCTCTAACTGAATTATTTATTTCCATCAACAATACGCACGTACTATTATATCTTGAAATACCTCGATTCATCCTTTTTATATGTTGCAGGGAGCAAAGATTTCACAACACAAACATAAGATTTCGGAAAAATACAGTCAATTGAAATATTCGCCAATCCACTTACATCTCTGAAAATTCTACTGTAATAGGATTTTCTGCATTCGTTATTCAACAGGATTTTTAGAACAACGCTCCGACTCTGAGAACAGATATACATTTTAAATAAAAAATATTTAAATATCTTATTTTCTATTTCTCATTTTACTATACATTTCTTCTGGTCAATTAAATTCAACTTTTGATGACGCTTTTCTACAAATATTTAATTTCTTGAACAGTTACAGCGTCCATAATGCCCTTCTGTTCATGACATTTAAAATCAAATCTGCGTCTCGATTCGTGGTAGCTGGGTCATCTCTGGTGCCCTGTACAACATAGGTACATAACCTGAGTGATGACCGTATAAAGTTCTCACACAGCAGATAGTGTCACAGCTCCAGTCTTTTGCATCAGTCTTAAGCATACTTTCGTCTGATGCGTAGTTATTCCATGTTGCCAATTAATTCTTTACACACAACGAAATCTCTGTTAAATTTTGCTACAATGTTCGGACCTTTCCCAGATAGTAACCCCCAATGGTTTTACCCCGGTATGTATCCACCTTTGGGGATTACCGTCAAAACATAAACAAAAGACTGTAAATATCATAAAGATAATGACCTCCAAGAAATATTAGTCCTAGAAAACGACCCCCGAAAACCCTTGAGGGTCAGCGTCTAGGAAAGATCCCAATGTTCTTCTCACGGTTTTTCTTCCTTCACAAATTGCATTCTGTTTTTATGGAACAAGGCAATTTACGCACAGGGCTTATTCTCCAGATCCTTATAAATCACTGCATATTACAAATAATAATATAATGAACACAGTTCCGAAAAAAAGAAGCAGATTATTTGTGCGTTAAATGCTTCTACCGCTCCCATGAATGTGAATATTGTCAGGGGCTTTGGAGGAAAGTAGAACCCACTAAAATAGTCACGAGCAGTAATCAGAAATGTTAATTAATCTTCCATTCTGACTAAAATTGGCCACACGATAATATTGAGAAGCCAAGAAACGGCTGACGAATTCCTCAGAGCTAACATGAAAATATGGAAGGATCGGTGGAAGGGAGAAGACCGGTGCGGAGACCGAGGATGAGATGGAAGGATAATGTGTTTAGAGATCTAAGAGAATTGGGAATGAAGGATCCTGTGAATAACTGGAGAGATGTAGCTCTCAACGGGCAAACGTGGCGAGGTCTGGTGCAAGCGGCCACCAAGAGGCCCGAGAGCCACCGTAGTAATAGTAACATGAAAATACCCCTTCCTTAAGTATTATTACGATTAAAGAAATAATACATCTCAGAGTCTTCGATAAGTCAGTTTACCTTCGGGAATATGTAATTTAGTCCTTTCTCCTTTACCAACGATACTATAAACCACTGACAACATAATGTTAAAACTTTAATCCCTCAATTAGCTTCAAATGACTCTTAGGAAAGGAGTTTCCTGAACTATTAGAACATTTCATGCAATATCAACACAAATATCGTTAACTGCCTATCCAAGAATATCAATGTCAATAATAAGGATTTTACTTGAAATCTGTATTCTCTTCTAGTTATTTATCCTGTGTGTAGTAGCATTATAAAAAAATTGTACATTTTAGAATTCCTATCAAAATACTCTTTAACTTACATATAACGCTAATTTCCTCAAAATGTACGTTGACGAAAGTGCAGCTGAACGACGACGTTTTCCAGTTTTCATGGAAATTACCTGTAGTAAATTAAGTACCATTTTGCATGCTTCAAGGCTCATTTATACAGTGCGGAAAATATAACTTCAGAACTTTGAAAAATGTGAAGAATATCATTATTCTATCATACCTCGAATTAAAAACCATCTACAATCACTACCATTTTGGATGTGACCTCACGTATTAAGAGCATATTTGTCACAGTTTGTTTAACGATAAACTACACTAACATTTACCGAAAGAAAATCAGAGCCGTAAATCCATTTAAAATCCTGTCTTGGAGCTCTCCACTGGGTTCGTAGCTCCCTAAGGCACTCTTATCCCCAAAGAAATAATATTGTTTCTCCGTCCGTGGTCTTCCTCCGAAGCTCAAGCTTTCATCTTACATCTTGCCTCGAAGGACGAAGTTAATCCGCAACACAAATTTCCTCGGAGGATGCTGTTACTGCCTCCCTTTTTGGACGAATATTTGTGCGTGAAAGTCAAGGGACATCATCTTTTCAAACTTCGGCCCAACTCTTAGCGGGTCACGCGAAATGTGGATAAGTGGTGCGCTAATACTGCAGAAGAATTCTCGGAGGCCCCTGCCATTCAACATGCACTAATTCCAAATCGCTCAGTTCCTCGTTGGACGAGTGGGTAGAGTTCTCGGCTAGCACTCTGCTAGGCCCGAGTTCGAGTCTCCGGCCGGCCAACGAAGAATTAGAGGAATTTATTTCTGGTGATAGAAATTCATTTCTCGGTATAATGTGGTTCCGATTCCACAATAAGCTGTAGGTCCCGGTGCTACTTGGTAACCAGTTGGTTCTTAGCCACGTAAAATAAGTCTAATCATTCGGGCCAATCAGCTCAGTGGTCTGGTTAAACTACGGTATACTTAACTTTTTTCCAAATCGCTCAAACTGGTATTCGTATTGACTGCATTACGATTACTGGAAAACTGAAGAAACCCCGACATAAGAACTACAAAGAAGACATCGATATACGAGAACAAAAAGCAACCAATATCATTTTACGAAGATATCGGATATCAAGGATACATGGTAAGGCTGGTGTCTGCCTAGAAAAACATCCTCCGATTAACTACCCACAAACGAAACGTTATCAGCGGAAACTATTTTTGCAACATAAGCTTCAATATACACTACAAATCTTCCTTTTCAGTTATAAATGAGGTGTTCTTTCTTATTACTTTGTTACCATTTCGAATGGCTTATAATCTTTATATAAGAACAACTGACACGTTGTTACACTTTACCCTGGATGCTTGAAATAATTTTCTGAAACTAAAACTTTTGAAAAAATTATCATTTGTATACAAAATACTTACCGCGAAAGACCATCTTTTGACAAATTTCTATATTTTTTTTTTTTATAACTCCTGGCTTCACGATTTTCCCGATCATAGCTTCGCCTCTAGCATTATGCTTTGCTGCCAGCTGTTCTTAAATTCGAACACGTGTTCGAAGGTTAATAAATCACTTAAGCATTTCCGAAAACAGCGAGACGAGGCCTTTATGAAATCCTTTCAACCACCCTCTGACAATACATTGAACGCATCCAGCTCTCTTAATAATTCCTCTGCCATGTTTACACATGTATAAACCAGGGCAGTGGGTTCACGAAGGTAACCCTAAATATAAGATTAATGTCTCATCTCCTTGTGCTTCTAATTGACAGAGACTCAGAAAAATGTGGAACCGATGGGCACACCCACAAGGCAGCTGCATTACCGAAAACCCTCAGCTGTGGACCTTTTTCCAGCAACTGGTTGCAGACACCAATAAGACCTCCCCTTCTCGCCTCCTTTTTGAACAAAATTCAAGAAGTTAATGCCACCACATTAACATCTCTTACATCCTATTATTACCGTAGTCGTCTTCCCCAGTTTTCCTTTTGTCTATCTAATTTGCCACTGAACCCGAAACATTTCTTTCTTTAAGTTACAAATTGCGGAAATTTACCTTTTGATATGGCAGTTACACTGTTTGGACTACCCAAATCCGAACTCATTTATAAAATGTCAGGAGGCCGTGCTGGCTAAGGCCAGCTTAAACTTAGAAACGATCGACATCTGTCATTTTCTTACACGTACTTCAGTAAAAAGACAGTCTCATAAATATATGATTATTCTTTTTGTCGCTGCATATTTCATTCAGTTTTTAGTGTAGTCATTCTTAAACTGACTTTACGACACGTGAGAAGGAATTAATATCTACTGTGAACTCGGGTGTCTATGGTTTACCTATAAAAAGTGTAAATGACAGTAGGATGAACGATACTTTCTGTGTGTTTTAATATAATTATCGAAGGTTTAAGCCATTTCCATCTCCCTGTCATCGTCATCTCTAATATGGAGGTTCCGTAATTTCCCTTAAGGTATCATTTCCCACTTATCTTGCCATCTGCCATCTGGAACTGGCATACTGTTGTTAATGGTATATCCATTTGGGCTGAAATTGACGGTTGATATCTTCAAGTTATTTGCGTCTGGTTTATCAAAACTGGAACCTGGACTTAACCTCATGGAATCTGTACCAAGGTTTTGAAACTGAGTTTTGCTGAACAAAGGTTGAGGTGAGAGAATTCACATTTCCAATAATATAAACAAAACATGAACACTGAAAGGCAGACGCCGCTTTATATATATATATATATATATATATATATATATATATATATATATATATATATATATATATATATATATATATATATATATATATATATATATATATATATATATATATATATATATATATATTATATATATATATATACATATATATACATACATATATATATGTATATATACATACATACATATATACATACATACATACATATATATATATATATATATATATATATATATATATATATATATTACACATGTATATATATACAGTATATATATTGTGCGCTTGGGTCATGCAAGCCTTAAGAGTACAGTTTCACTCCCCACAAATTGAAAAATAAAAGCCATATAAATGCCAGGGACCAAGACAAAAACGATTTCGGGGTTGCCTGCGGGTTTCAGCCGTATCCCCACTTCTGTAATCCTCAAAACATGGCCAAACTCATCAAATATCTCTCCGATACTTGATTGTTACGACGATACATCCAATTCTAAGCCAGGTTTCGCATACTACTGACCGCTAGATATTGATATCTCTTGGTGAATCTATGGCAGTGCGTCTGCAATAAATCCCATTTCAGTTCCTGTTCTTCACTGAGTTATAAAAGAATTCTAGGAAAAAATGACTGCTCAGCGTGATCTATCACTCCTGAAAAAAACATAATAATCGCGACGAAAATAGAAAGTTTCAGAAATGTTCTGGTAAATTTGATTGCTGTTAATTCATCTGTAAATTCAAACTGACAATCCTCTAAGCCACAGTATCAGCAAGCCTTTTAAAGAATGAGGTTGCTTGCTCACTTTTCTTATTCTCGACCCCATGAAACGTTGTTACTCATTTGATAGGACTGGAACGAACAAAATACCTAGCAAATTTGAACCGATTACTGTGTCACCCAACCACGGCTTTATATATATATATATATATATATATATATATATATATATATATATATATATATATATATATATATATATATATATATATATATATATATAATAAAATAAATTATATGTATATATATCCATATAAAAATGGGAAAAAGCAACGTTAAACGAAGAAGAAGAAGAAGAAGAAGAAGAAGAAGAAGAGAGAGAGAGAGAGAGAGAGAGAGAGAGAGAGAGAGAGAGAGAGAGATAACTGGCAAATAATAAAGCATTCATTTGACAAAATACCAATCCCTTTGCATTTCTGCGTCCTGTAAACTTCAACAGATACGCCTTATTCGTCAAAATTATACTACAATATTGTATACAAATAATTTTTAATCGCTCACTAGAGGAAAGTTACTTTTGACGGATATACCTAATTATTTTGATTATTTCGCTTACGGTGAAAGTAGTATATTTTTTTTAGATAAAGACCCTTTACCTTTAAGTAGAGTGAGATAAGACAAAGGAGAGATTCACACACAATCCAGATAAAAAAAACTTAAGCCTAAAATACGACAACTGGATGAATGATTGGACGCTTTAGTTTTATTTATAGCTTTAATACTATTTGTGCGTACATACAAATCCAAGAAACTTTATTTTCAATAGCATGTAATAGAAATAAGACGAGACAGTTTTTAACGAACACTCGTGATAAATATAATTGTAGATCCCTGTTTTGAAAAGCAGTATCGGAGTACCCGAATAAGAAAATCTTGATAAAAATAGAAAGAAACTGGTATTTTTTAAAATTCCAACTCGACTCTATTGAGTAACAGAAAAAAACTTGATTCCAACCAACCTTGAGATAAGAATTCCATATATATTTTCCGAGTACCAAATGGGTTTCTAGACTAAAAACTAAAGTTTTTTACTGCGGAAATCCTTGCATTTTCTCTGACTTGCAATAAAAATATATTAAAAAGTAAATTATGGAAATCTCAGCAAATAAAGTCCCTTTTTTTTTTACATTATATATTAATATAAAAGACTATTACCTGATGATATATGAACACGTAAGTGCCTAATCAACAGTGGGAACAGCTGATGCATCTTAACCCTACGAAGCAGTTTCAAAGGTTCGTGCTATCTTTTAAATTCTTTGAAGGAAGAAAATCATTCATTCCATATGTCAAGTTACCAAAAGGATGTGTTTTACCTTTACTAAATGATCATCTAAATTAAAGTAATTGAATTCAAATTACGCTGAACTTGAATTTGCTAGGGGCGCATAGCACGGAACCTGCAATAACACCATCTTTATCAACGCCTGCAAAGCCAAGCGACGCAAGGCGCCTCTGTGAAACGCCACCACATTTGTCTTTCTTGTGCTGTGCCTTCTACAAATCTCCACCCTATAACTCCACTGATCTCCAGTCTCCATTCTCACAGTTCTCATCCATGTGGGCTCACGTCTTTCAACTCTTTTGGTGCCCTCTAGAGCCCAGTACACAATATAAAACACTATTCTCCCAGAGGTATGCGAGTACATGTACAAGCCAACTCATCTCCCTTAATCACTGTTTCATCTACATATGAAAACTCCGTATTTTCCCTTATGGTATCTTCCTCACCACTCTACTCTGCCATCTGATTACTAAAATTCTTAAATCTTTCTTCTCTAATAAACAAAATCCCTTGGACATAGTTTTATGATTCATGCCCGTACAGCAAACAGATCGTAACGGGTGTATGGCTAATCGCACTTTTATACGCAATTTCAGTCTTTTTGATTCGTAAATTTTATTCAGCCTGCCACTTTTCTGATTTTCCTTTTTTTTTAAGTTTTCCCTAAATTTCAACTCAAGATAGCCTGTACTGGCTGTCCATGTTTCTAAATGAAAAGTTCACCTTCATTTTGCAGTTATTTCGTCCCTTGTGAATTCATTGTCCTCATTGCTTCTGTTTTTTTATTAAATATTTTGTGTCCCATCTCTTTTTATATATGATGCATTCTGTCTGGTGGGGTTTCTTCTGGTGGGGTTTCTACATATATATGTTTCAACTTTCTGTCGCTACTTCAATCTAAACCTTCATTTTCATAACTCACCATTTTTTTCATTAAAAAAAATTGAGAAGGGCAAACATCAAAGGTGAAACATTATTCACTATTACATAGCACCCACTATTTACTGCAAATTCACTGATAATTTCCATTATCTATTTAGCAATAAGGACATAGTGACGCAAGACTTCCTATAAAATTTGAATGAGGATGATGTCAAACGTCTCGTAATCAACAAAAGCCACCATTAATATCAGTTAGATAAATTCTTTGAGAGGAATATTATTGCTTTAGATCAGCTCTTTCTGTTCCTGTTTTTTCAGTGTACAAAACACAAGACAGTACAATTGTGGAGAATTATTACAATTGCTTGTTTGGAAGTATTAGTTATCAAAGGTATTGTATATGAATGATTCCTCTATTTACTGAAATATGGCTTTCACAGAAAACAGAACATCTATGTAAAGTACGTTATGACCTATTAATTGGAAGACGAATTTCAAAGATGCAATGTTTCCTTCCTAAACCACTACAAAGCATAAACCCACTTTACAATACTAGATTGTGCTCCATCCCAAATAACTACCATTTCTCACAAGTCCTAAATATCCAGACCACTTTGACAAAGCTTTCCTCCGGAGATGGTTCGGTGAATTATTCTTTTCCGTAAGAGTACTTTCATCAGATTAAATGTCAAGACCAGGAGAACCCTACACAACGAATGTGCTATACAAAGAGAGGGAAAAAATAAAGATTTGAAACGCTGACTGAAAGACGGGGTCTATTATTCAAACTCTTCTCCCCGGGATGAAAGTATAAGAGGATGCACCTAAGCAAGAATTCCATTCCCTTGTGTTTATTATGGGCTTTCGAGGAACACAATTCACCACAGAGGACGTCAGGTAAAAGAAGAAAAAAAAAACTTTTCTTTAAGGCCATGAAGCTTTTACCAAAATGAAGTTTCCCTATGAAGGCATGTATGTAAACATCAATTTCATCCTTTGGGGAAAGGCGTGGGTGAAAACACCCAAGACTTGGTAACACCCACACACGAAGCAGAAAGCGAAAGGACAGGATGTCTATAAAAAGACGCCGAGTCGCTGGAAAGTCCTTGTCATACGCTTCGAGGTACCTAAAATCATCACACTTTTATTTAAAATTTGCAAATTATACAAAGATGTTCACCAGCAACAAAAAGCAATGGGGTCACAAAAGAAAAAACAAGCAAAAGACGAGATATACTGGCAATACATGATAAAAGATCCTAATGTTCAGAAAGAGGATATTCACACAATTATAAAAATTTCCCTACAATAAATAAATATATATATAGTGTGTGTGTGTGTGTTATATATATATATATATATGTATATATATATATATATATATATATATATATATATATATATATATATATATATACACATATATATATATATATATATATATATATATATATATATATATATATATATATATATATATATATATATATATATATATATATATATATATATATATATATATATATATATATATATATATATATATATATATCATATATATATATATATATATATATATATATATGAACACTGAGGGTAATAAAAATTTCCAGAAAAATTGTTGAATGATGTATTTAAAGAAGTCCGGAATGAAACAAAAATTTGGTAAACAATTATCTGTGATGTATCATATAGACTTGTTACCTCAGTCATCCTCTTGCTACCGTGGTGTTAACATCTGCTTCAGAAAAAGTAACTATTGAACCCATGGAAAATAAAAATTTTGAGAGGAGAGCTAACATCAAGTTCTGACCAAGCTTGATTGGAAACCAGGAAAATTATTGAAGCTTTGCAACAAGTTTATGGAGATTCTTCTCCATCTAAATCAGTTGTTTATGATTGGATAAAGATTTAAGGATGGTCGGGAGGACCTCAAAGACAACCCAAGAGAGGGAAGACCATCGACTGCAAAAATGAAAATTGTGGCTTTGGTGCAGAATCTAGTGGATGAAGATCGTCGGATTACTATCGATATGATAGCTAATGAAACTGGGATCTCCTATGGTTCCGCATTTTCAATTTTAAATGAAAATCTTGGTTTGAGTAAACTTTCAGCACGTTGGGTCCCAAAAGCGTTGCGCGAAGACCAACTGCATCAAAGAGCTGAACTTTCTTGCAGTTTTAACGAAGATTGAATCAAATGAATCAGAGTTTTTTGACCGGATTGTTACTGGAGATGAAACTTGGATCCATCAATATGACCCAGAAAGTAAAATTCAATCAAAGCAATGGTTACCAAGAGGTTCAGCTGCACCAGTGAAGTTCAAAGTGGCGAGATCTGCCCAGAAGGTTATGGCAACAGTGTTTTGGGACTCCAAATAGTGATTTTGATTGATTTAAGGACAAAAACAATCACCGGGAACTACTACAAAGGTGTTTTGCAAAAACTGAAGACTGCATTGGCTAAAAACGTCGAGGAAAGTTGCACCGCAGAATTTTGTTCCATCATGATAACGCTCCAGCACATTCATCAAGGGTTGCAAGAGAAGTCCTATCAAATTTAGGTGGGAAACTCTTCCACATCCTCCTTATAGTCCTGATCTTGCTCCTTCAGATTTTTTCCTGTTCCCAAAACTCAAGGAACACTTAAGAGGAGTCCGGTTTGAATCTTTGGATGCTGCTAAACATGCAGTTTCAACATGGTTTAATAGAAAGGCCCCAAAATTTCATAAAGATAGGTGGAAACAGCTCATTGAAAAGTGTATAGAGTTAGATGGTAGATATGTAGAAAAATGATGTTTGAATTTCCTTAAATAAAGAGTATATTGAATTTTTCCTGGAACTTTTTGACTTATATATATATATATATATATATATATATATATATATATATATATATATATATATATATATATATATATATATATATATAAACATATATTGATGGATACACATAACCGCTTCCAAATCTTTGGAAATGAATGCCCATCAAATAAACAGAAACGCCCATTATTCACCTTTTCACGGACTTCTTTGAATATATTACTGAAAGTCTGAAATATCTATTATGGCAGTGTTCATTATAATTCAAGACACTGCATAATTACTGTTCCTCAAGAACAATTCTACAGCAGCTTAAGTTTCCACAAATACGTCATATGAGAGAGAGAGAGAGAGAGAGAGAGAGAGAGAGAGAGAGAGAGATATCACTTTAAAAGCTTTAACCTGGAAGCAGCAACAGTGATTCACGTAGTGTAGTGTTGCTTTTATAAACTCTTATACAGCTACCTAAAACAGGGGCAACATCCCAGTTAATCTCGAAAAAGAAGACTACATAATTATCAGCTGGTATAGTGGTCAGTGTCGTGGCATGCCACTCAGATGTCGCGGGTTCGTGTCTCCCCCAGGGTGATGAAAAATCACTGGCTCTGTTTTATGATCAATTAGTGGTTCCTCGTTTGACAGGTCGGTATAGTTCTCAGTTAGCACACTGCTGGGACCGCGTTCGAATCTCTGGCCGGCCAATGAAGAATTAGAGGAATTTATTTCTGGTGATAGAAATTCATTTCTCGGTATAATGTGGTTCGGATTCCACAATAAGCTGTAGGTCCCGTTGCTTGGTAACCAATTGGTTCTTAGCCACGTAAAATAAGTCTAATCCTTCGGGCCAGCCCTAGGAGAGCTGTTGATCAGTTCAGTGGTCTGGTTAAACTAAGGTATACTTAACTTACTGCTTCAGTTTGGGGTCTGCGGTGGGAGGTTGAAACCAACATTCTTTGGAAGCTTGAATTTCAAGACAATGGCCCCTTTGTGCTTGTTCCATGTGAATAGGTTTCATCTACTGAAATAATAATAACATTTCAAAATTAATCAAAAGCATTCAGAATCACCCATAAAAATATACATTTTCAGAAAATGTTCGACCTGATCTAAATATAAGACAGACATCATCCAGGTAAATCCCCAACGTCGGCAATCAGGCTTTTCATTTCTGGCTCTCTGCAGGAAAATTCTCCTCCAGTCATTCTCACCAATCCATCCAGGTCTAACTTCCATTGATTTTAAGACAGACAACCACTGTTATATTAAACCATTATGTACACCTGTGACCTTTTAAAAAATGTACATTTCCTAGCCTCTAGAGTTCAGGTACTTTCTGATATATTCATATCGCTCATCATGAAATAAAGTCGTTTTAAAGAGGTTATTTTAAGCGGCAGTGTGTACAACTACATTTTTACGTTTATATGTCACTGTTTGATTCCCGATAAACTTTAAACTCCATCAACAAATCTGAGGAGTAATACTACAAGCCATCGTTATTTGGGCCCTCTTGAATGGATGTGTATCGTCTATTCTTGAACACATTTCTGAAAACTGCCACTAATTTTTACAGAAAATGTTCTTTTTCTGGTGCCCTGGTGTGTTCTATAATAATTTCAAACTTATTTGACAACGCGCACATTCATATACAGAAATGCGTCATGCATTCATTGTATCCAACAGATTATAAGTGATTGTCAAAGCAGCACAACACCCAAGAAAACCAAACAGATAAAGTTTGCCCTAGAAATTGCAGGACGGTGGGGATCAAATACTATTTTTCGTTTGGAGACTTCCGCCATACATTGAGTCCCAGCCTGAGTCAACGAGCTAATTCTACATGCCAGGAATTCTGAACAAAGGCTGCTTCCAAGAAAATCTCTCTCTCTCTCTCTCTCTCTCTCTCTCTCTCTCTCTCTCTCTCTCTCTCTCTCTCTCCTTCCTTTTGCCTTGATTCTCCTCCAGTGAATCTTTCCCCATGCAATTTCAAAAGGCCGCCGGTAGTTCTATTAGACTGTCTAAATCACATATAAAATCACCCCTCGAATGTTTATTGTATCGAGATTATGAGACAACAAATGTCCCTGACATACTTAACGTAAGCCAGAATTCTTGTGAGTTGTTCTCGCTCACCCGAAAACGGTAAAAACATGCTGATTTCATTTTGGTACTCATCAAAGACGATTATAAAGTCTAAGTAATTCCCGTTCTGGGGTCTTTATTTTATGGCTTATTTTACAACGCAAACTCTGTTACTTAGCCCTTACGTTGTAATGAGAGCGTAATAAACCGTAATTGGATTTTAATGGAAAAAGCTGGAAAAAGCAGCATAAAATTCCACGGCCCCTCTCGTGCAACATTTTACCCACGTAACTTTTCCACGGTAACTTTGGTCTTGTTTATATTTGAAAAGAGAATCACACCATATAATACAAACGCACAGGTTTTCAAGCTAGTTAAGCACAATAAACGTTCAAAATAAGTACAATATCTTGATCATTCGTAAGCTCATATACTGAACATTAATCATTGGCAGGAATAAGCTCGTAACCGAACTTCAATCTAAAAGTCACTTCATTAATATTCCCGCTAATACTGTGTTCCAACGAAATGTAATTAATGTAAGTAGTCGCTCTCCAAGGTTAATTCCAATTTAAACTCCTCGGAGACGAAAATACATCTTAACTGAAGGTAGAGTGCAATGACAGAGACTCTGTTAATCAAGAACATTTACCAAACTACATGTAAAGTAACCTCAACGAGAGAGAGAGAGAGAGAGAGAGAGAGAGAGAGAGAGAGAGAGAGAGAGAGAGAGAGAGAGAGAGAGAAATTTTTCTCTAAATATATTTCTCTCTAATACAATATTTTCACAGGAAACATCATGTTGAAAAAAATATGATCTCCTGACTTCACTTCTCCTTGTAGATTACAGTAAAATTTTGTGATAAACAGTAAAATATCACAACACAGTTAAACTTACTGAACAACAAATATTGCAGAACTTGACAGCCCAAAACCCACGGCCAGATAAGTAACATGTGAATGCATATTTATCCAATTACGGAAACAACAGCATAATAAAAAAAATTACAAATCCACCAACAAATACTGTAGTGCAATTGACGAAATAAAACCTTCAGCGAAGGCAAAAGCGAGACCTAGTAAATCGGAGAGAGGGCGAATAAAAATGGGTAAGATTCTTCCTCTCCATTTCTGTGGTCAAAAAATAATCCCTGTAAGAAGCAGACGACGAACAAAGGCCACCCCAAGTTATCACGTGGTCCAGGAACTACTTAGCCATGCAGAAGAGGGACACCCCATGAAATATTAGCCCCTCTAGCAACTTTACGGCAACTTGAAGCTTTGCTGGGGATCTTCCTTCATGCTGGATGGCATGATATGAGATGTGGGGGAGCGAGTGAGAGTATTTGGGCTGGGGAAGGAGGGGGAACGTGAAAAGGAGTGGATAAGGCGAGGCCGGAAAGACTATGCTCCATCTTTTATGCTCACAGTACCAAGAGTCCCTTTTCTTCACTTTTACCTCTGAAAGGGAGGCCCTCCCAATCTAACAAAAAACCTCTTCTTCTTAGCCCACCACCTCCCCTCCCACATCCCTCCCCTGGTCAGCTGCTTTTGTTTGCCTTAAAATAGAGGTCTTCTGGCTTTCTCAGTCCAAGACAATTCATTTTCATTCTTCTCTTCATATCACAGCTCGGGCAGTTCGAGCCGGCTCGTAGTCTCTGTCTGCTGTTCATCCAACCTTTTTCTACAATCTTGAAGAATATATTTGGTAACAAAACGGGATTTTAATTTGCTATTAAAATTTTAAGCATCTCTTGACGATTAAAATTTATTGAAAAATATCAACGTACAAATGATTCCCAAAAAATTATATGTAAAAACCACAATATTTTTTTAATGAACAATTAAACATTTTCAAAGAGTATTCAACGCACATGATAACAAGTGAGACGAGATTAGTAATGAAAGGGATAGTATATGTACTTCTGAAAGCTGTCTAAAAACTAGCAAATACTACCGGTATGTGAGGCGTCAGGTTAATCATCCATCATGACTAAAAAAACCTTCCACTCACACAAACGAGTATGAGCAAGTCTTTTTTGTTTTATTAAGAGCAATTCGTCAATAATAATGTACGAAGATTACGTTACCTGAATAAAAGAATAAATCACTCGATCAGATTCACACAAATAATTTTGTATTCAATTACTAACGCAGCATCAAACCTTCAAGCACCGTAAAACTTTAAATGCCACCTACTCGGAAATTTAACTTGGTTAACGCATACATATTCCGAGGACCAGGCAAAGAAAAAATAATTTTAAAAAATAATTTTGCCATTATTGCTTTGAATCAGCCGAATCGGTGTAAATAACCTGAGAACTTACTTCTTTTTCTTAATTGGTGTAAGCATTAGTTACCATATACAGCCGTAAAATCACTGTTTTTGTAAGCTTCCATGAAAGAAAGAACCAATATCAGTATCGTTTTTTACTGAATTATTCTCCCTACTTCAATATCAAACTTTTTCAAAGACTGAAAAGAAAATTCTTGGAACAATGGAAGTAAACATTTCTTTTCCTAGTGAAAGTTCTCCCCAGCCATAAATTTCCTAGAGCTCTTCCTCCGAACTATCTAAAAATTTCTTCTGTTGTAAACTGAGGCTACAGTCATTTCAGTAAGAAACTTGGCTTTATTCATAACTGATTTCTTGTAGCCTAAAAGAAATTATCCGATAAAAAGATGCTGGCGAGTTCCCTAATCAAAGAAAAAATGTGTAAAAACAAATATTCGGTAATTTCACAAACAATAAAAACACTAACACGTGTTCTATCACGAGCACATACACATTTATGAATACATTTATTTTTACACTTATACTGTACACGTGAGAATGTTGCATGTAAACAGACATGAAAGTAATGAACTGGGCAAATGCGCAGCTGTACTCCTTACATTAAAGGAAAATATTTTACAATATAGCTTCATAAAGCTCTACAAAATACAAGACAAAAATGATGCGAAGAATAAATATGACAAAGAGTTGCAATGGCAAACATCCCTAAGGCTGCAGAAATGAACATTCCAGAGTACCAGAAATTCCAGCCAAGCTGCAGGGTCGAAAACATCTTTCTATTATAGCCTCACCCTACCAATACATTGTACCTTCCATGACCCACTCATCCACTGGGATTAAAGACAAAGTGAGACAGATGAACACAGTAAATTATGCTTAATGTCATCAGAACAGCTGCGACTTCTGACTCCTGCGTTAGTTAAAGGCTGGCCAGGCTCCATTTTCTACCGAACAGTGAATAATGCCGGGGTTTCCGTTACAGAGAACCACCGTAATTCTGCTAAGCGACATCCTCTCGCAAAGTGGGGCGAAAATCCTATAAATGTAAGTTAATGAGGTAAATGTATTTGTCACTGAGCATTCACAGCCAAACTCGAACGGAATTGCTTTTGGTGCCTTGTGGGTTAAAATTGATGGTTAAAACAACATTGGGCTATGTGACAAACTGCAACAAGAGAATTATATGACAAGCTGTGACAGATCAATTTTGATGGCCACACAATAATAAAATAAACGAAAGTGAGGGTTCATTTTACAATTAGTCCACAATTTAAACTAATTATGAATGAAATAAACAATAATTACCTGCAATTTTTAAAAGTACCGAGGTTCGGATAAATAATGCTTTAGGGTAACTCTATTACTCTTTGGCACTAGGTACTTACGGTAAATATATGAGTTATGACTATCATATTAGAAATTACTGGGAAGGTAGTAAAAAATAGTGTTCAGCAACAATAAATACTAATAAAGGTGAAAAAAATTTTTCCTTACTATTTTTTTATAACGTCACTGTCAAATTTGTATCAGAAATGGTGTAAATTCTTTCAAAACGTATCTTTCATTCGCAGTTTAAATATGGACACAAAAATCAAATATAAGGAGAAGTATCTACAAGTACTCATAAATGGAAACCAGTACAGATCAAGTTTAGTGACCAAAACCACCCTACATGTGAAGCTCGAAATTACAGATTTCTGAAGAGATAATTATCGGAATAATCAATCAATTCAACATGCGTTAAGTACTTATTTTGCAAAAAAACTCATTAAAACTGGCTTGACTGAAGAACAGATGAATGACAGCAACTCATACAACTATTGACATATTCTTCCACTACAGTACCACATCTAAAGGTCATACCTGAATGCAGTGCATGCATTTCCTGACAAGGATTAGCGCAAGAGGTTTTCATTTAGCTATTTTAACATACAATAAGATCTTTAAAGGTGTTCAAAACCTCACAATTTATTCCAGCTACGTGAATTAAGCTAAATATCATTTTTACCCACTCGGACTCGGCAGACTAGTAAAATTTTATTAAATAATTCAGTGGTATGAGAGTAACAGCAAAGATTTCTGCAGGCAGTTTTGCGTATAAGAATAAAATCTGGAAAACTTTGTCTTGACTTTAGTTACAATTCCTGCGAGTTCATTACCAAAAATCCTTACACAGGTCCAATATTAACCAATCACCTACAAAACGATGAATCTTTAATTTCAGTTTGCATTTATATTGCCTTTTTTCTCAATACCCCTACCCATACACGTGGACACTAAATATATATACATACATATATATATATATATATATACATATATATATATATATATATATATATATATATATATATATATGTATATGTATATATATATATATATATATATATATATATATATATATATATATATATATATATATATATATATATATATATATATATATATATATATATATATATATATATATATATATATATATATATATATATATATACATATAATATATATATAACATATCCACCGGCATCGTCTCTTTGCTTACTTACTGTAGGGGTTAGAATCCTGTGCTTTAAGGGATGGCCACCCAGGACCTACACACAGACGTGTGGAAGGGCACTTTTAAGGTGTGTCATCTGCATTGGGTTCAGGTAGGAAATTAAATCGCTCACTGGGGAGCGCTTAACACCAGGGAAACTGAACATCCCAGGTTTTAATCTCTTTTTTTTTTTCATCTACCTCCTAGTGTGTGAGCTCTGGTACTGTTCTCGAATGTTCTATATAGATGTCAGCTGATGTCCAAATGCTGGAGAAAAGTGTCCCCACTCAGGCGAAATCGGAAGTCATAAAAGCCACCCAGACTCCCAGGCGGCCAGGCCCCGGCTTGCCCTCAGTTGTGCTCAGTTCCAGTAAGAGAAAGACTTGCTGTAATTCCTTAGCCGTGTCACGTGCACAGCACTCTTTCTGTGAACTGGAACCATAGTCTACCAGCAGCCTGAGCCACATGCGGCCACGTGTGAGCTAAAAGGAAGACACTGCTGATCATCCAGCCGTTATTGCAATGTGCACACTGCAGCAAAGGCAACTCACGGTACATCTGTTGACATTCGTGTGTTACCAGTTTTCTGTTCCTTACCCTGAATCTCTCATTTGATTTCACAATTTCTCTTCCCAGCAAATACTCTTTGATATCCTGTTACCCCGTGTTGAAATGCTTCGCTGTGTGAAATAATTTCGTGAATTAATCGTCCCTTGCTCGTAGTAAAACCTCAAGATATTCCTTCCATTTGCTTATAATTGCTATTGAAAGAAACCACATTTCCACAAAGCTTATCTGGGATTATTCTATTTCCGTACATGTTATATCGTTCACCCTCGTCTTCCTGAACATCCATCTTGCCTGGAGAATTCTGCCTTACGGCGGCAGGTTTATCAACGTTGCAGTATTGCAAGAATCATATAAATGTAGTGAATTACTAAGAAACCAAAATCCGTTTTACCCAAGCCACTGGCTCTCCGTTGTGCTGTAGATTTCTTCATTAACTTTCTTACTGCAAGTAAAATCAGTAATTTGGTGTGCTGTTAAATTCTATCACTGATTTTCTTTATTGAGAGTTGAATCAGTATTCTATTATTTGAAAAGCCATAATCTGTGTGCAATAAAGCAGAATCTTGTATTGATCAGAACTTTCAATTGGCGACCTACCATTATTCTAAGTGTGATTTTATCTCTTCATGCGTTTTCTGGTATTTTCGGCTGACCACGGTGAGTGTTGTTCAAGGCTTATCTTAATTAATGGTTCATTAAAGTAACCAAACCGTTGGCCAAACATGAAAATATTTATATTTAATGTGTGTGTGTGTGTGTGTGTGTGTGTGTGTGTGTGTGTGTGTGTGTGTGTACGGGTAGCGGTATTGAAAAAAAAAAATACAAATGCAAACAGATATTGAAGTTCCATCGTTTTGAAGGTTTTTGGTTAATATTGGACCTGCGTAAGGATTTCTGGTAATTAACTGGCAGGAATTGTTACTAAAGTCAAGACAAAGTTTTCCTGATTTTACTCTCATACCCAAAACTGCCAGCATAAATTTTTGCTATTACTTTCACAGCACTGAATTTTCTTATCTCTTATCAAGATGATTAATTGTCTTTGATCTCTCCAACATTTATTTGTTTCATTCAAACTACAATTTGCACAGTAGCTATGTTGTTCATTATTCAAGTATATTCATCAATGGAAAATTGTCGGCCTCAGTAATCACCAATCCTAGTCTTTTTCATAAAAAACGTAATATTCTTAATCTACATCCCAAAAGACGTTAACCCAACCTTGCCCAATTCCCACATTTGCATTCCTGTATCAACTCTTTCCATCATCCCGGTCTCTTTTGTCACATATTCCCGAGGTAAATTTACTGTCGTACCCCTAACTCTTAGATTATTTCACTTGGATTGCATACCCAGCACTGAATAAAGGTCTTATTGCCACGTCAGCAAATCCTGCCAGCACATATTGAAGAGATAAAAGAATTTATTGTTTTCTATAGTTTCCACAATTTTATCTCACTGGTCAGGGTATATTCCTTCTGGCAAGAGATGTTTTTGTGAATACATGCTGTAACGTGAATTACAGTAAATGTTGTGACTATAGTAACTGATACAATGAGAATTCAAGGTCGTCAAATTAGAAATAACTGCGTGTTTTATCCCCCCCCCCTGTCAAAATCGAAAATCGCCATTTCCAAAAAAATCAGGTACTTAACTTCAAAATAATTTTCTACTAGTGTCGATCAAAATTAGGAAATACCATGCTGTCCTTGAACAACAATGTTTGCTGCAAAGAATTGCGAGTCTCTACCCTCTATCTCAAAAAAATACCTTAATTTCCCAGCAATCTTCAAAGACATATGCACGAACATGCTATTCTCCATATATTTTCAAAAAAACGGATATTCCCTTACAAGGATTAGTTTTAAGATTTGTTGACATTTCTGTGCAATGTGCGCGATCCAGACCCATAAAAACACACACACACACACACACACCAGGCTACCATCCACAAAATACCCATCTACCTCGGGTCTACCTGAGCTCCTTCACAGCAGTTGGTTATCTATCTATCTATCTGTATATAATAATATATACATATACACATACATACATACATTCCTACATACACATACATGTACATCATGCGTGTGAAGTATGTACTCAAAAGAATATATATATATATATATATATATATATATATATATATATATATATATATATATATATATATATATATATACTGTATATAATATATATATATATATATACACTGTGTATATATATATACACATATATATATATATATATATATATATATATATATATATATATATATATATATATATATATATATATATATATATATATATATATATATATATATATATACAGTTTGATAGACTTGAACGTCAGGATTAAATTCAGGAATCAGAATGAGGACATGGCAACACAACCCCCGTTATTTATACCTGACAGCATTCAAGACTCTCGACTTAATCTTCACATCTCTTTCAACTGAATTTTTGGATAGGTTTACTATTTTTTGGCGAATATATCTTGATGACCTACTTCCTTACCCGACCTTCATGACATCGTCAAACTCTGAAGGAAAACTTAAAATTTTATATACATTTCCTTTACAGCAAGTCAGTGGCAACAGTTTTCATCGAGTTCATTTATTCCGCATGGATCCATGCGCGCGCACACACACACACACACACACACACAAGATACGTCCCCATTTCAAGAATCTTTTTCCATTCTAAGAACGCGTAAGGCTTTTTAATTTTCCGAAATGATTTAATGAGCTAAAGGATGCAGCCTGACATAATGGGTTCCTTCCACAATGGAAGCCTTTTAACTCCTTTCTTCATTTCGAGAAGTTGGACTGAAACTATAATAAATGGCCGACTTCGTGGACAATTTTGCTTTTGTTTCATGATCCCCTATGAATCTGATTTACTCAGAACTCCTAAACTTCGAGGACTTTTCTTTCGTAATTCCTGACGTTCTGAAATTGATAAGACTATCTGCCACTGGTCGACTGAAATCATCCTTTCACTGGTCTTCTCTTGTTAAAATAAATTACGTAAATTCACATACTATTAGCGGGATAAAACTGTCAGTAACCACACCGCATTATTAATGTACATAAGAATTTATTATAACAATCCTGCTATCCATCTAAACGAAAAAATTATTGGACTGTCAGAAAAAACCAGCTAGGAACATATGAAAAAAAATGGGAGGAGAAAAACCGAGGAACTTAAAAAAAAAAAAAAAACCATAAAACCAACACTCGAACAACGCAGAGTTAAAAAGACCTTGGGAAAATAGATGGGTAAAAATTCCTTAGCTTGGCAGTGGATGGAATGAAAACGTCAATGAACCGAGAAATAAGATGCTGCTGATCTTCAAAGATTATTTATGACATTCTGACAGATAATATGAGGCCATCCAAGAGGAGAAGGATACATTTTCTCTGTCAGATTATATGAGGACAGCCAAGAGGAGTAGGGATACATTTTCTATGTAAGCACAACTTACACGACGACCAGAAACTCTTCCATTACTATCTATCACCCACTGGCTTAAGCATTGCATACTTGACTTTCAGAATTTTATTGGGCAAATGACTAAGATCTACTGAACAGACTGTTGTCCAGCTGCCTAGGACGCAGTGACAAGTAACTGCCTTCCGACCTACTAAGCTTGCCTTACGAAGGACCATGCCCCCAAGAGTTTATGGCATTACCGCCACTGATTCTTTAACAATTCAAGTCTGTCCAAAATTTATAAGCTATCGATCCATGGCATTATCTCGGTGTCTAAAATTAAAAAGTTTTACCACTTGTAGTGACTGCAATTCTAAATGGTATAATACTAGAGATAACTCGAATAAAAAGTGGGAATCCATGTAACAATATCACTAAATGAAAACTATAACGAACGATACACGTAAAACCACAACCTACTAAACCTAAATCGTGTCAACCGGAGAGGCTCCGCCAAATGGAGTATTTTTCCCTTCTTAGTTATGTTGTTTCGCATTACCATATCTAGATTAACATATGAGTCTCCATTAGAAAAGTTGTGTAGAAAAATATCGAAGACCTTAAAAAATACTGTCTTCATACGATGAGGTTTGATTGCTGGAGCAAAAAGATACAGCTCATTACTGAAGCAACTCCTGAATGTCTCCATCACAATGCTGCACTTTACGCAGTAACCCAGATCACAAAATTAAAAACCATGAGTTTTCAACCAGCCAAACTTACTGTGGGCAATAAAAAATATAAAGAATTCTCATCGTCCTTCCGAACGTATTCGCAAAATAGAATAACCTTTGATGACACCAATTCCGCTTCACTAATTCGGAAAAGTTGATACGGTAATGTCCGTAGCAAGAAAGCTGGCTATGTGCAGCATCTGGGCAAGCAAGTATCGCCCTCCCTATAAAACAGCAGAAAATGCAGTTTATAGATTGCATTTACGAGCTGTATTAGCTGGGCCTTCGCCTCCTCAATGGAAGCGGAAGAGAGATGCTGGGAGTTTTACGGCCAATATCAACCATTGCCCTTCCTTTATTCGAGGTATGTTATGGCGTACTTCGGTTCGAGTGCTTATTTTTCTAAGATGAGCCGGCAGAAGATTATTGGGCAGAAATATAATGCATTCCCTTTGAATCAGAATTCACAGCAGTTACCGTATGCTTAGCTTTTTCCAAGGAAGATTTACCCTGCAAGGGTTCACTTTCAAAGCAAACGGTTTCGAAGGAAGTCCATTTCTAAAAGAAATCGATAGAAATGAAATACAACAAAAACGTAAAACAAAAGTGCATTATATAAGAACAATTCTAATTACCAGAAACAAGGAACGTACAAAAAATAAAACATGTACAAAATGCTTCGGCGTAATCGAGTTTTCTGTACAGCGTATAATCAAGGCCACCGAAAATAGATCTATCTTTCGGTGGTCTCGGTATAATGCTGTATGAGCAGCGGCCCATGAAACTTTAACCACGGCCCGGTGGTGGCCTATCTTATATCGCTGCCAGAAGGGCGATTATGGCTAACTTTAACCTCAAAGAAAATAAAAACTACTGAGGCTATAGGGCTGCAATTTGCTATGTTTGATGACTGGAGCGTGGTTGATCAGCTTACCAATTTGCAGCCCTCTAGCCTCAGTGGTTTTTAAGATCTGAGGCCGGACAGAAAAAAGTGCGGACGGACAAAGCCGACACAATAGTTTTCTTTTCAGAAAATTAAAAAGGGCTTATTGAGCTTTTTCGAAAGAAATATGGGTTCATAAGTACAGGAACAACAAATGCCCGAATAACATGAAAAGCGAAATGCACACGAACTGCAAGTGGGGAAGGAAATTTTTGTGATACTGGCAATCGTCTAAGAATAAGTAAAAAAGGACCACCGTATACGAAGGTTGAATGGGCTGACAAGAATGGATAAGAATATGCGGTACACTTTCACGTCATGAGATGTAAGAAGCCCACTCTTCTAGGATTCCTTAGAGAAAAAGAAATCTCACGTGTTGAAAAACACCTTCATTTTGATGATGAAGAAGGAAAGAAGAAGAAAGGGGGGGGCCGGGGGTTATGGAAGCATTCCCTTACATCCACGCCAGAAGAAAGGGTTACAGGAAGAGGGAAGAGAAACAGAATATACAGGCTATTGTTGTAAGAGTAAATACTGGACCAATGCAATAAACAGGAAAATACAGCAGGAAATACGCATGCCCGAGAGGCAGCCCACCGGTTCTTTATGCTCTCTATTTCTCCTGA